>NC_064851.1:25108043-25454918 GCF_024139225.1 Suncus etruscus | reverse complement strand
AAAAGAGCTCTAAATATAATAAATATTAAATTAATTATGAGAACTATGTATGTCTATAATTCTAACGTTAAGTTGGAGAATTAAAATAGTGAAATTATGCTACTATCTTGTTATCAATATACTGTGAATTGTGCAAAAGCAAAGACAAAAATAAATTTATATTTTTACGTCTTAGCAACCCTCTTCTTTTCCATCCCTCTTTAAGAACTGATCTGAAAATTCTATGATCCTCACCAAAGAAAAGACAATCCAGTATATAGTTTTGTGCAAAAATATAATTATCATTTTTTTAATTTATCCTGCTGAAGTTTAAGGATCGTTGACTTATATATTTCTCTCAGGAAAGTATAGTCCATTATTTGTTAAGTTTTTTGTGATTCTATCACGAAAAAACTATCATTGGAAAACAAGTAATTTTTTATTCATATTGTAAATGTTTTTATAGAACTAAAGGTTACCAGGTTACCAGGTTGACATACCATGAGAACTTTCATATTTGTATTACAAAGAAAATTATTTTAATATTTATTTTTACTCATTTGTCATGAAAGTTATTAATCTGTCAGTCTCCATTAAACTAATATATTTATATACCTAACTTATATAATATTCATTTTCACATACTGTAATAATACTCTGCATAAGATGTATTAAAATTTAAAGCACATTGACTTCAGAATAGTCTTTATGCATAATTATGTAATTATATTAATGAATCTTTTTCTTATGATAATAAGTCATATTCTGGTATGCTATTAGAAGAGAATAGAAATTACGCTATATAGTTAATTTCTCTGAAAGTAAGAAAAGCTAAAATAAATATAATAATTATAATGAGCATAGCTAATATTCTTTAGCTCCATCTAAGTGCTACGAAGTGTGTTATTTTATTTTCATAACTACCTGTCTTCATCCTCCAAATAATTCACTGAGAAAGGCAATATTGTTACATGTACTGTAGAAATAAAAATCCAAAGCTTAGAAAGGTTGAGTAACAAGGCCAAGGACATGCAACTCATGTTCAATGCCCATTAAATTCTAAGAAATCTGCATATATATCAAATATATTTGTGTAGTTATCATTGGTTCCTATTGCTTACTTTAAAACAATCTATAAAATTAAGAAGCATAAGGTAAATATCTAGTTCATGCATTGTTTTTGTTTCGTTGTTTACTAGTTATTTACGTAATTATTTATTTATTTGTGCCTCCCAAGTAGTACACAGTGGGACCCAAGACATCTCATGCTAATTCTTAGATAAACTTGTAGTTTAGTTATTCATTTGCTTATATACAGAGGGCAGTTTTGAATGTGGTTTCTCCTGCCTTTTTAAACATAGATCACACCTATTGGTAATCTAGAGCCTATATGGGATGTGGAGTATTCAAACCAGGTTGTCCATGTACAAGATAAGTGCGTAGGCTATTGTCTTATCACTCTGATCCTAAGTTTGAAGTTTAGTGTGAGAATAAAAAGATGTGATGCTGCTACAGGTCAGCGGTGCATGAAATAAACTGAGCCTCCCTTTTAGTGATCAGGGAACTAACTGTAAGTAGACAGTTGTTTGCCTTGAGAGATCAATTGGTAAGGTTTGGGGCATCTAGAAGTGCTGGAGATCAAAACAGGATTTGCTGTCTGCAAGGCTTGTGCCTTATCCCTCGTTTTCTTCCCTCTATTGAAATGATTGTCAATGTAGTATTGAATTGTAAATGAATATATCTTGATTATTAATATACTAATTATTTTTTTTTAATTTCTAGAAACTTCCCATAGTGTTTACGGACCCAGGCCCACACCAGTTAATACTCAGTGTGGTGATGTGAGTCGAAATAGCTTAAGTTCTCTTTTTAGGCGATGCTACAAAGAATCACAGGAGATGCTGTGGCCACCTACAATTTCAATACTCTGGGGGGGGGAGGTCACATAAAATGCAGCATGTATAAAGTTCCAGGTTAAAACTTGGTATTTTATGCATTCCAGTCATAGTTTTATTTGTTTGAAGTCTCTCCTCAACTCCTGAATATAAATTTAAATATTTTCAATTTATATATTTGGTTTTGAGTCACACCCAGCTATGGTCAGGATTTACTACTACAATTGTGCTCAGCAAAAATTTAGCAGGACTAGGGTGACCATATTGGGAAGCTGTATTGAATGTGGGTTAGCCAAGAGTAAAGTAATGAATGCCCAACCTGCCTCATTGTCTTTCCAGGCTCTGGAAGTAGTCTTTTTTAATCCATAAATTATATATTATTGAAATTCATATATTGAAAACAATAAATTTAATATTTGAACATAAATACCATAGGAAAGTAAAAATAGAGCAAGATTATAAAAACTAAATAGCAGACTTCTTTCATGTGTCAATGATATATTATTTCTAAGTATGCTTATTGATAAGTTAAGGAGTACTCTTATGTCTAAATTAATAGAAATCTTCTTTGAAATAATTAAGAGTTGATTAATTTTTGATTGGAGAAGAAAGCTTTTTCTGGCTTACAATATTTTTAAATTGTGCATAAATTGAATTTTAAAAATTAATTCAGCATCAAAGAGTGCCTAATGCTAAAAAACAACTTCTTCCCATAGAGAAGTTAATTACCATGACTACCATAATAAATAAAAAGTTAAGCAAATCTATGAGTCCTTCTTACTTATTCCCTTTAATATTTTGTTTTTTGCCCTTGACTTGTCATTTATCAAGTACATTCATTATAGGCACATATCTATAATTAAAGACTCTTTTCCAACTAATACAAGGAAAGCACATAGAATCTACTTCACCACAGGAAGCATACTTCTTATATATTCTGTATCATTTTTGTACATGTGCATTTTAAAAGTGTTGGTGGATATTACAGTGCAAAATAGTTCCAATTCATTTCCACTAGAAACTGAAACTTAATTTCCTGTTGTTTTAGAGTTATATTATCTCACACTTCCTCAAAGAAAGGACAAAGATTTTTATTTGTTTGTTTTGGGGCCCGCATCTGGCAGAGCTCTGGGGTTACTCCTGGCTCTGCTCTCACTCAGAAATCACTCCTGGCAGGGTCGGAGGACTATATGGGGTGCCAGGGATCGAACCTGGATCTGTTTGGCAGCGCAAGGAAAATGTCCTATCGCTGTGCTATTGCTCCAGCCCCCAAAGACAAAATTCTTAAAGTATTCATCTTAATATGAATAGTAAAACTTTCATAAGATATCAATGTTTTCATTGCTTTCTTATATTTAAAAGGGTGAGGTAGGATAGGCATTTCTAAAGGCATTTTAGATATTTCTAATAATTTAAAGATGCCTTTACATGCAGCTATAAACTAATTTATTTCTTTTCAAAAATTTCTGGTTTTTGTTTTTATCGTTTTTGTTTGTATTTGTTTTTGGTTTGGGGTTCATACGCTGCAAATCTCAGAGATTATTCCTGGCTCTGTATTCAAAAATTACTCTTGGAGGTACTCAGAGGACCAAACAGCTTGCTGGAGATCCAACCTGGGTCAGGTTTGAGGAAGGCAAACGTCCTACCCATTGCAATAGTCCCTTTCTTCTTATTTTTACTTTTCGTCACTGTGTGTGAAAATTTTACAAATTGCCAGTATTCATCATTTTTCTTAGATATACCCTAAAAACATATCTTCTTTCATTTATGTCATCTGCCGTTCATACTAAGTTTTGTAAACCAGTTCTTAGATTCTTGTAGCCTTTGGTTATTTGCTATTATCTTACCTTTTTTTTTTTCTATATTTAGCATATGGGATAGATACTCTCTGCCTTTTTTCAGCATGATACACTCTTGTTCTATCCATGTAGTAGAAGACTGAATGATTTCTTTTTTTCCACATGATGGAGTACTATTTCATTATTATGTGCTTACATCATAGTTTTTAATCTGTTCTTTGAAACTTGAGTTGTTTCCATATTTTGGTTATTGTAAGTTTTGCTACAATTGACATAGGAACACATATGTTTTCTCTGATTAGAGTTTTTGGATGGTAGATATTCAGAAGTGGAATTGTTGGATCACGTAACATTAAAAACAGACACACTAATACATTGAAAGAGCCTTAGAGATTTATAGTTGTAAGGGCAATTGCCTTGCACACATCAACTCAGATTTTATGTCTGACATCCCCTATGGTAACTCTATGAACTCCCAGGAATCATTCCTGAGCACAGAGCCAAGAGTAAGTGCCAACAAACTCAATCAATCAATAAAATTGTGGCAATAAAAATTTTATTTCCCAATGGAAATGTTTTGTAGTTTAAGAAACTTTGAATCTGATCACTAAATTCTGAGAGTTTTATGTTTTGTTCATTTGTCCTTGACTTCAGGAAGAATTAAACAAAAAGACTGACCTCAGGAAAGTATTAAAGATAAATTTCAAGTTGTTACCTTCATTCTAATGCAATTAAATTTCTGAACAAGAGATATGAAAATAATAATCCAATTAATAGTTTGGGAAGATAAAAATTGGCTTGAAAAATATATTTTTTGAAATTAAAACTCCATAGATCAATTGAAGAGGAAAATGTTTTATAATTTTTAAGAGTTCCTCTAACAAAATCAATATATATAGGTATTAAAAGAAATTTTATGTTAAAACTTCGTGAATTATCTTTATTCATGATTTTCCTTCACTTAGCCATAGTCTCAATTTTCTTTGTATTTAAGGGGACAATTAAGATGAAATAGTTATGTAATACCATAGCACAAATAGTTATTTATTTTATTTTTCTCATGGTTTGGAATTTAATATTTAACCCAATTTAAAATATTTAATATCACTACTTTCCAGTATATTTTTTATTCTTCAGTCCACTATTATAGTAATTTACCCAGATAATCAGATTATTAAATTATTTGTACATTGTTAGAGTAAAATGTGTATGTATAAAATTAATGGGAGTGATATAATGTTGCCTGGCTTGTATGATATGATAATTTTGACTGACAATTGGTTATACTCAATGAAGAATGATAACATACACAAGAAGTAATTTATTGCAACCAGACTTTATTATTATGTTCTCAAAAATAGATGATAAAATCAGTATATTTCTTTTTTTGGGGGGAAGACACACCCAGTGACACTCAAGGGTTACTCCTGGCTATTCACTCAGAAATTGCTCCTGGCTTAGGGGACCATATGGGACACCAGTGGATCGAACCACGATCCATCCTAGGTCAGTCATGTGCAAGGCAAATGCCCTACCACTGTGCCACAGCTCTGACCCCAAAATTTTCTGATGTGAAGGAATGTCTCTATTTTTTTTATTTATTTAAAGGAAATATATTACATAGTTGACACAATTGATAATAACGCATTTGTTTCAGGAAAAACAAAGGCAAAACTATTTTTAAAAAAATAAAATAAATAGCGAGATGGAAGAGAAAGAAAAGGTTCAATAGCAAGTATATTTTTGAAAATCATTAACTCACCAATTAACTCATTAAAGGCCTAGCAGAAGGTTTAACAAACTTTTCTTTTTTTCTTTTTAAGGATAAGAGTTAAAGTACAGCAAAAACATTGTTAGAGTGGCAATTGTTTTTTGCATAGGCACAGCAAAATATGGGGGACATGGGAAGGAAAAGCCTTGGCCTAAATACAAGGAGACCTTACCCCTGAAGTTTTCTGGCATAAGACCATTTCTAGGCTCCAGGCATACTAGGTTGCCCAACCCAAGTCATTGTCTTTAGTGCCAATAAACCTACCCCACCCTCCATCCCCACCCCCACAGTCTCTGTTGTTGGTGTCAGGTTTCTATAGATAAAGATCCTGGAATCTGTGCATATCCTACACTGAAATCAGAATGATGTGGAGCTGGTCTTTTGTGGTAGAGGATTGCTTCCAGGTGATGTTATAAACAACCATGGTTATTTCATGATGGCATCCTGTTTTAGGGGTAAATAGAAATGTTTCTTTTAAAAACCTCAATATCTGGCTATTTAATTGTTTGTGATTTTTGACTAAAATTAATACCTAATGTAACAGACCTTAAAGTGTTTAAAAATGTTCAATATTAAGAATAAGTTTCAGGGGGCCGGAGAGATAGCACAGTGGTAAGGCATTTGCCTTGCATGGGGAAGGATGGTGGTTTGAATCCTGGCATCCCTTATAGTACCCCCTCTGAGCCTGCCGGGGGCGATTTCTGAGCATAGAGCCAGGAGTATTCCCTGAGCGCTGCTGGGTGTGATCCAAAAACCAAAACCAAAACAAAACAAAACAAAACAAAAAAAAAGAATAAGTTTCATATTTATAACTTATTGTCTCAAACATTCCATTATATCTCTGGAATTTTATACATATCTCAGTTCTTAAAGAAGCTGTGCTCTCTATTTCTACAGTTATTTCTATTCATAATTTCTAATAACCATAAAATATTATTTTCTTCTATCAACTGATTTTTCATTTGGGGCAACAACTTGTAGTACTCAGAGTTTGTTCTATGCTCAGAAATCATTTTTGGTAGTGGTTTAGGTCATGAGTTACCAAGGTTATTTGCATGCAACTAAAGTCCTATGTACTGTACTGAACCTCTGGCCCAATTCTTGAATTGTGTTGTAAAATTTAATTTGATTTCTTCCTATAAACAAACCTCAGATCATTGCAGTTATAAGAAATAGTCCTTTTAAAAACTGTAAATATAAAAATAAATCATATTAAATGTATTTATATGTAGCCTCGGATTCAATTTATATATAATATACTATAGTGCAATGTTTAGTTTAAAATTGATATGCATATTGTATATACACCTACAAGTGAAACTGTACTTTTAAAAGTAATCATAGCAAGGCCAAAAAAACCTCAATAAAATAAGTGCACACTGTGCTTATAGTATAAGGTTCAGATTTAATGCACTCACTGTAACATATATTTTGTACCTCAAAGAACAATGCTCTATCTCAGATCCCAGAGTCCTGAACATCATTTGGTTTTGCCCAAATAACAAAATTAACAAAAAGTAATACTAACAACCCAAAACAAATGATTACATCTAGATGAAAGGTCACATCAAAGAAGCAGCTAAAGATTTTAGGATAAATTGTTAATAGTTTATGTTACCAGAATGTTCACTTAAATAATAAATGAACAAAATAATTACTTGTGAAAGTGTAATCTTTCTGAATATCCTTGTCAAAAAATCTGATTTTATCAATATATGAATAAATAAAAATAAATTCAAAATTATTTTAAATGTATTTGCTACCATCCATTAAGTAATTTTACTAAACCATTAAAATGTCCTATGTCCTAGAAGTTATTTGACTATAAATTATGAATTATTTCCTGAAAAACTTCTTAACTGAAAACTGACCTCTTTATTCTAAAACTTTCTGTTTAACGTAAAAATATATATGCACTGTACTGAAAGGGGTGTTCTTTCTTTATAATGGAAACCCAAACTAAAAACATAATCATAGTGTTTAAATAAATATAATATTACAAATAAATAACTTAATATATATGGACAAGCGCGCGCTTTGCTTCATGTCTGTCTGAGTTTGTGGTGGCTTAAGCTCTTTACTCGATGTGGAAACCGAGTAGAAGCAGACTTTGTTTCATAGGGGGGTTAGAGTCCCCCCGGGTGACTAAGGAATCTTCCACCTGATGCGTTTCCAGGTGTGTGTGGTTCCCCATCTGATGCGTATACCAGGTGGGCAAGAGGTTGACGAACTTTGGCTGCTTAGGTCACGACCCTGGTGGTACCCCAGGGGTTCAGTAAGAGCGGCGGGAAGACGTTCCCGCTGCTGCTAGAGAGGTTGTCTGCTTGTGATTTGTGGAGCTCAAGAACTTGGTCACTGGCATAGTTGTCTGTCTAGGATTTATTGTGGAATGCAGAGATTACTTGAACGCATTTTGCTTGGTTATTTGTGGCGCCACGCTGTCTGTTTGTCTGTCTGTTTCTTGTCTGTGTGTTCTATGTTTTTTTTTTTTGGTCTGACCACGGGACGCAAGCCCGACCCCCTCTCAAGGGCCGACCCCTGGGGAAAGGGGCCGACCGCTGGTGAGCCCGCGTCTCCCTCGCCCGTCAGTCGTCCCAGCAGCGAAACGCGCAACCCCCGCCGCCCGCGGCGCGGCGAGAGGGCGCCCGAAACCCGCCTAACCCGCTCCCCACCCAACCAGGAAGCTGGCGCGTGCAAGGTCCACGCTAGGGACTTGGCGGGGGGGTGTTGGAAATTGCAAATCCCAGATTTCTCAAATGGCCATCGGGAATAAATTTTCCTGGAGAATTTCTGAACTTTGCAATTCCCCAACTATCCTGCCATGCGTTCAGGCCAAAAAGAGCAACTGGCCGTTTTTTTTCTAGCCGGGAAAAAAAAAAAAATGCTTTTTAACTCACCACGTGGTGAAGAAATTCACCACGCCCCAGGGCAAACTATTGTCCTCCCAGCTCCACCTGGCTGAGGAATGTAGGTCATTTACATATCAAAGATAAATCTAGCAAATGGTTTGGAAGTCAAAAAAAAAATTTTTTTTTAAGCATTTAAATTTCTAACTTAAAGGTTTCTTAAAAAAATTAATAAGAAAATGTTGCAAATTACTGTTGTTATTTTTGTTTGTTTTTCGGTGCACGTGAAAATTTTTAGCAGCAGAACCACTGCAAAAGAATGAGTGGCGAAGCTTAAAAAAAAAAAAAAAAAAGGGGAGGAAAAAGAGAAGGAGCCAAATGGTAGGGCGTTTGCCTTGCATGCAAAAAGGAAAGTGGTGTAAAAGAAATTAAAAATGTGTAATAAAAAATGTGTATAATCAATCTAAATAATTATTAATATGTCTCTAGGTTAAAAAAAATGTAAATGTTTTTAAGCATGTTCTACCAAAAGTAGTAAGTATTCATTCTTTCTGGTTTTCAACATTAATTTGTGTAACGTAAATTCCTGGTGTTTTCTGTTTAGAAAACTAAGTGAATTTCTATATTTAGAATTAAGCATAATTAAAATATTATTTTGCAATTTTTCATTATATGTTACCAAGAACATTAATATTTGTATCACAGGAGGTTTTATAAAATTGGTCATGGTTTTATTTAAAAATGTATAAAATGTTTCGTTGCAGAAAAAAAAAAATTCTAAAATTATCTAAGTAATTTAAGTAATATTTGCTTTTTCTCTTCTCCCAGAACCTTTTAGTACCATTTATGTCATGGCATCATGTTGCTTTGCACAGAATACAAGCAAATGGCTTTTCTCTCTGCATGGGGAGTAGTCCTCATGCAAACAGAAAATCAAAAAAAAATTAGTAAGGGAACCCCAAAGCCCTCTTTCAGAGGAATAATTGGAGTTGAGGCGGTGTGACAAGCAGGCACCGGCGAGAAACTGAAATAAATGGCCTGAGTAAGGAAATTGAAGATTTTCCTAGAAGATTATCACAGCCTGTGGGCCCTGCTCTCTCCCTCAAGCTCAGAAGAGAATTCGAGGTCAGTCTCTTCCAAACCTGGAGAGGAGTGGAACAGACAAGTCACCTCTAAAAATTCCTGCAGAGGGTGAGATGCCCAGCCAGAAGAACCTCATGCTGAACCGACCAACTCATCAGCCAAACCTGAGTGACTAACATGAAAAACCCTGCTGTGTCTACAACCTATCCTCAGAAAAGCTCTGTAAGTAATGGGGGTGCCCCAGATGGAGATTTCTCCAACAGTGCTGTATATGTGCAAAGAAAAAAAAGCCAAGTTATTCAAATACCGGGTAAGGTACAAGGTAAAGGTGGAGAGAAAAACCATTTTTGGTAGCTAATTAAAATTCTAGTGGGCCTAATTTAAAACCCACTTCTTTGAAGTAACTTATGTAAAAATGCTCTTACTAGTTGTATTAAACCAAATCATAAATTGTAAATGCAAATGTTAGTCTAACTGAAGTAACTCAAAACTGTGTTTATTCATAATGCTATAATGCTTTGTTTTCTGTTAATTAATTTGTGCTATCATTACAGACAATAAGAACAGCTGTGCCATTCAAGTTGTGCTATTTACTGCTCCAAGGCCTGAGTGGGTTAAGTAATATTCCCCTGTATAATTAATCTAATCCTTTTCAGGTGTTAAAACTGCAAAAGTGAACCAGTTAACTGCTCCTTTAGGGAAATATGAGATTTCACCCTATCTAAAGATTGAAACTGCAGTCCCCTGTCAGCCTGAAGTAGCTACAGAAGATTGATCTTCGACCACGTTCCCTCTAATAACTTCTAGGGTAATAAAATCTCTAAAGCAAAATGGTCATCAAAGAAAAAAAAACTATAAGGGGAAAATAAAGGCCGCAGAAATTAATAAGCCAAGTTAACTACTAAGAATAACATTATGCCTATCTATCCCAGAGGTTAAAGCAGGTAGCAAAAATTATGCTTCTCTTGGTAATGTTAAAAAGTAAAACAGTCATTAATAAAAATAAAATTTCTTCATCTCTGTCTAACCCAGTGCAGGAAAGGCAACTGAAGTTTAGGGCTCTCTACCCCAACAGCTGTTTAAGTTGCAGAAATGAAGAAAAGAAAGCAGAAACCTCCTTATTTTCGTTGTGGAATTCACAGCCTATGTGAGAAGAACTGCTGTCAAGGTGAACTGCATGCTTCCTGGGTTCACGCCTTCCATCTAAAACCTGAAAAGTGAAGCACACTGAGAATCCTCTCAAGATACGGGTCCGGCGGGCACACTTCAGCCCTAATGCACTCACTAACTCTGAAAATGCTCTCCCTGGCACTTGCTAAGGAAGGGCTCGAACTGCTTACCTCCGGTCCTCTACTTCCCATGTGTGTGTTTGGGGGAGCCGGAATGGGTGTGTAAAGCAAAACCTCAGCCTTTAACTCCCTCTTGGGGGTGGGGGAAATTGGCCTCTGGCTGTCCCTGTCTCACTAGGTAATCTAACCTTTGCTTCTTCTAGCTGTACTTATGTCAAAAGGTAATCCCGTTTAGCTTTAAATCTTCTGTTTGCTATTCATAACAGCACCAAATCTGTAAACCTGGGTCAGGTAAAAGGTACTCAGTGCTCAAAAGTCCTGCCTAATCCCTCTAGCCCAGGGTATTTACCTCCGAAACGGATATAAATATGTGGTAAAAATTTGGCTTATGCATCCCAGCATTAGTGCTCCCCAACATTAACATCATCCCAGGAACAGAGCCCATCCCTCTGCCTAGCATACATTTCTTAGGCACTCCTAGGTCTGAGCACTCTACTGGTAGGGCTCAAAAGTTGCAGGAAAATTGGTAACTGGAAAAGCAAAACTAGCAGGGCTAAACAGAAATAACAAACTCTCACAAAAGTTAATTTCAAATGTGTGGGACAGAATCAAGCACCATCAAGAGTAGCTGGCCAAGATACAAAGCTATTAAATGGTCCCTTATGGTCTTTATGGAATGGAATTCTCCCCTATCTAATACTCCTACTGGGGCCCCTCCTAAGCCTTTTTACTTCTGGTAGCCATTGGCCCATGCAGGGTTAGCTCATGCAAATAATTATAACCAGTAATATCAAAAAGTAAAGGCCCCAAAATCACATTGGCTTCTAGGATTAGAAGCCTCCAGTACAAGAAGTGGGGATTGAAAAGGGAAATCAGCCCCCCCCCCCCACCAACCTTGGTGGGTGCCCCGCCCTTTAGGGAAGTTGTCACGGCTTTGGCCCCACCCTTAAGGAAGTCGTCACTGCCTCGGCCCCACCTCTACCCCTACCTCACGAATCATTGGTGTTATTGTAGCGGAAGTCCAGCCCTCAAGGACTCTTCTTCCCCTCCCACTTCCCATCCTATATAAGGGGGTAACGAGGGACCCATGAGGTCTTTGGTTCTGGTGGGAATTCATAGACCCTGACCATTCATAATGGTCAGTATTAAAAGCACTTTTTAAAGCATCTGCTGGAACTCATAAGCCTCTTCATTTCTCTGCGCCGGGTAACTAAATTAGGACTTTCGAACTTTTCAACCTCTTTATTCTAAAACTTTCTGTTTAACGTAAAAATATATATGCACTGTACTGAAAGGGGTGTTCTTTCTTTATAATGGAAACCCAAACTAAAAACATAATCATAGTGTTTAAATAAATATAATATTACAAATAAATAACTTAATATATATGGACATATGATATCTGGTACACTTAATAGACTGAACTACTGATTTCAGAACAGATATAATTAAAGAAAAATAGCAAATTTAGTGTGTGTTCAAAATTATTTATTTGTAATTACAATTAATGATTTTGTCGGTATGATGCTACATCTTTACAAAGAAAACAAAATAGTTTTCAGAAAACTTATTTTAGCAATTCTATTAATAAGAATGTTTTTAGGCTAGAAATACAATGACTATGACATCATTTTGATATGTATGCTCAATTTAATTTTACTTTTGTCCCAAATGAGACTAGTAATATAAATAAGCAACATATCAGATAAGTATATAAGTAGTTACGTTGTTATGCATAGTTTAGAGTTGAATGTAAAGGCATTGGAAAAATATATTTTGCATGTATTATGCTTTTCTCAAAAATAATATTTTTCTCCCACAGTAAGTGAAAATCTTTGCTCTACAGCTCTTAAATTCACTAATATCTATGAAGTCTTATGAAAGTTTCTGGTAACTGGTTGTTCTCTTTATAAATATGGTTTCATAAATTTTGGTATGTTAATTTCACATGATTAAAATTATAATATTATTAATATAAATTAATTTCTGTACTATGTTATCATTGCAAAGCAGTTGTGCAATCAGTTGATTCATTGTAACCTATTTTTAAGATGTGATAATTTCATAACTTAATATTTTATTCAAACCATTGCATCCAAGATTAAGAAAAAATTTTATCTACAAAAATCAAGTTTTGATTTTTTACTGAGATATCTTCAGCTTATAAGTATTTTCGTTTTTAGGGATATGATTTTATACATACTAAAAATATGTTATCTTGTCATGTCCTCAAAAAAGCACCAATATTTTGACCTCAATCATTTGTACCTCCTCCATATTTTCAACCCTCTCTACATAATTTTCTTAGGTCAACTCAATTTAAGGATTTGCTTTCAAATCAAACAAATCAAGTCAAACTTTCAGGATTTGCTTTCATTTGGCCTTTTCTCTTCCCTTGCTCTATTTATATTCAATATATTGTCTTTGTCCTTCTGATATATTTTGCTTAATAATGCGATACCGCAGTTCCATCCATGTTAATGCAAAAGGCAAAAACTCTTCTTTAATAAAAGATAAATGGTATTAAAGTGTGCTTATATATCACGTTTTCAAACTTGATTATTTCCTTGGGAATTTCAGTATTTTCTACATCTTGATAATTGTAAATAGTAATAGAGTGAACCTAAATGCACACATATCTTTGAAAATTACTGGTTTTTTTATGGGTTTTGGGATGATGATTTGCAAGTGAAATTGTTGGCTATATATATTATTAAATAACAATATTTTTAAAAATTAAATAAAAAGTGTATTTTTAAAGCTATTTTCTATCTATGTAGGTTTCTTTTTCTCTATAGTCCAAACTAGTTCATGTCTAACCTTTTTCATAAGTCATTGTCATAGGTGAAAAGTGATAGCCCAGTGCTCGAAGAGAAAGCACAGCGGTATTTGCCTTGCAAGCAGCCGATCCAGGACCTAAGGTGGTTGGTTCGAATCCCAGTGTCCCATATGGTCCCCCATGCCTGCCAGGTCTGTTTCTGAGTAGACAGCCAGGAGTAACCCCTGAGCATCGCTGGGTGTGGCCCAAAAACCAAAAAAAAAAAAAAAAAGTGATAGCCCATTATCATTTTTATTTGTGCTTCTAGGAAAATAAGTGACAATAGCTTCTGTTTTACATATCTCTGCTTGTCATTTGTCTATCTTTGGTTAAATGCTTCAGGTCTTATTTTAAGTGGGATTGTTTATTTTCTGTTGTTGAGTTTTGTAAGTTCTTTGAGTATCTTTAGTTTTAACCTTTTCTCAGACATATGGTATGCAAATACTTTTTCCCTTTCCGAAGTTTGTCTTTTTATGCCAATGATATTTTATTTAAATGCTCAAAAGCTCCACCAAGCAGAAAAAAAGTTCAATTTGTGAAATCTGATCTCTTTATTTTTTTGTTTTTGTTTGTTTCTCTCACCATGGCAGTGAATTCAAATCCTCAAAGACATCACTTAAAACATTAATATTGTATATTTTCCTATTTTCTTTCATGTATTTTTGTTTGGTGTCTAAAATCCACATTTTTAATCAATTTTGAGTTAAATGTTATGCACATAAGACAGTGACCCAATTTTCTTGTGTCACATATGGCTAGTCAGCTTTTATACCATCTTTCATTCTGTGATTTAAATTCTATTCCATTAATTTATCTCTTTGGTGGGTGCCACTCTCTCCTGGAAGTACTTCTAGCTTTTGCTGTATATATACTTAGGAATAACTACTGGAGGTGCTTGTGGGGCAGATGCACTTTCAGGAATGTAATCACTATTGAATGCATGCGAGGTAAGCACTTTAGTGCCTATAAGATGTCCCATACTCTGATGAATTATGTGTTCAATTTTGGGGGAGGGGGAATGATTCTAAACAATAGGTTATTTTTACCGATATATGGTCTTTGTGGTGCTTTTCAGAACTGATATTGGGTCAGCAGTGCTAGGGATCACAAGACTTATGCCTAAAGTTGTTGGGGGCTACTAGAGCCAGACTTCATAGTACTTAGCTGCCAACATGACGTGCCAAATAATGATACAAAAAATATAGAATTTTGGGTTAAAGAAATTGTATAGGTGTTAAATTGTCTTGCTTGTAGTCACCCAGATTTGATGCCTCCTTCCACTAGGATTCCAAGTGGAATCCAAAGCACCATGGATATGCCCTCACAAGACCACAGAGCCCTGATATGTTATCATAATTGTGTTAAATTTTATCCAAAGGTTATATTATTTGGGTGGAGGGGTTAAAGAGAAGTAGTGGGTGAGTCAATCCTGAATATGCTTAGAAACTGCTTTTGGAAGTCCTCAAGGTTTCATATGTGGTAGTAATGAAGGTGAAACAAAAGTTGGCTACTTTCATGCCAAGTACATAACCCTAGTATTATCTCAATCATACTTCAAATAATATTTTTAAATGGTCAAATAATCTCTAAATTTCCACTCCCTATCTATCAAAAATTTTTATTATTTTCTTATTTGTTTTCCTTAATAATATTTTATGGTTCGTTACCCTTGAAGACAATGGGAATAAATTAAAACATAATTAATTTACTTATTTTTTTTGTTTTGGGGCCACACAGCTTTGTGTTCATGGATCACTCCTAAAAGTTCTTGGAATATTATGTGAGCTGCTGGGGATGGAATCCAGGTTGATTGTGTGCATGGCGAGTGCCCTACATGCTGTACTATGTCTTCAGCTGTATAATATTAGGAAAAGTGTGTATGTTACATTTCAGAATATTATATCCTCATTGCTTTAAATTTGATGGATGATAACTAAGTATAATTGAAGTAAAAGAAATACAGCAAAAGAAGAAAAAGAGAATACATTTTTCTAATCTGTAAACAAAATCAAAGTATGTAAACAAATCAAAGTGTGGTTTTCTAGGGAAGTTGTCATATTTTAATATAGAAGCATTTGCAAGCATTTATGTTGGTTTATATCACTTAAAATGCAAGGCAGCTATTCTGTTTTTCATCAACATAATATACCTGGAGGCCAGAGCGGTGGCGCTAGAGGTATGACGTTTGCCCTGCGAGCACTAGCCTAGGACGGACCACAGTTCGATCCCCCGACGTCCCATATGGTCCCCCCAAGCCAGGAGCGATTTCTGATCGCATAGCATATATTGATGGGGGTAAAGAGTAGTACTGTAGATAGAGTGCTTACCTTGCAGAGCAATGACCTTCACTGGCATCACATATATTTCTTCAAAATCTGCCAGGAATGATCCTGAATACCAACTCCTGTGACACCACCCTCTTCCTTTCAAAAAAGAGAGATTATTGGAGTCTGGCTTTACAAAAGGCAATGAAGATAAAGCTGAGTGGAAAACAATTTCCCAATCTGACAACATCCTTTTTCCTTGAACATGAAGATAGAATTTAGGAATGTTATGAACTTAACAGACAATGAGATCCAGTCCAGGTCCTGATGAGGTTCAGGCTTAATAACCATTGTACAATTGTTAGTGATAAATTTTTCTTATAAAATAGTCTTTAAAAAATTTAGTGTTTAGAATTTAAATATAAAAATGTATATGATAAACCGAAACCTAGTCAAAATATATTTTAGAAAGCTGAAAATATTTAAAATAACTGCAACAGAGTCTACAAGTGGATTGAGAGACTAGACCCAGACTACTTGTAAAGAATTTTTTTTCTGTATGCCTAGACCAAGACAACCTCCTAAATATAACAGAAATCTGGTGGAAAACAGAATGTAACACCTCCCAGAAATAACCCAAGTAAATAAGCAAGTTATTTTGGTTACATAATGAACTGGTTTTTGTACATAATAAATTATTGTGAATTTACTAAATATAATATACCGAATTTAATGTTAGAGTTGGCCATTGTTAAAAGGTAGGCTTATGCTTTCCTTATAACCAAAAAAAAAAAAATTCTCAGGGGCCGAAGAGAGCAAAGTGGTAGGGCATTTGCTTTGCATCTGGCCAACCCAGGACAGATCTAGGTTTGATTTCCCACATCCCATATGGTCTCTCTCAAGCCTGCCAGGAGCGATTTCTGAGCACAGAGCCAAAAGTAACCACTGAGTGTCCCTGGATGTGGGCCAAAACAACAACAACAAATTCTAAGTAAGTCAACTCAGTGGGGCCATTGTACAAAATGAGAAAACTCAAAAAGTTTTAACACTTTAATGACCAACAGCCTATGTCAGTGGGACTGAGGAAATATACTTTTACTTTGTAGAACATGCTAAATAAGTGATGTAAATAAATAATTTATTTAATTATTTATAATTTAAAAAGTGCTCTCTTTTTAGGAAGAAATAATGTAAAGATTTGTAAGTGATATAGGATTTCAGAATTAGACAGTATTAGAAAGTTTTTTTTGTCTCTTTTCCTCAGTTTATTTTGATCAAAAGCAACTGATATTCATTAAATATAGCCAAATGATCCTTTAAAAATCATGGCATCTAATAAATCTAATATGAAGAGACTTACCTCTTATGTAATTGTCTTATGTATTAGGATGTGAATTAATTTGATTTCTTGTATTATTGCTTAAGTAATAAATAAAAATTAGTTCATAAAATAGCAAAAAACAATATAAATCTAAAATATACTTGTGAATATGAAGCTAATATAAATAGATATAGAAATGTATTATTACATGTTTTACTTCTTTGTTATGCAAGGACTTCTAACATCTCAATTTTTATAAAAATTAAAGTAACTATTTTTATTGAGAAAAACATTTTAAGTTCTTTATATCTTAACAATTAATTTTTTGATTTAAAGCACCACGATTTAAAGTTATTTCTAGCTGAGTATTAGTCATAAAAAGTTTCAGCGCCAATCCTACTACCAGTGTTAACCTCCAACAATGTCCCAGGTCCATCCCATACCACTAACCTCTCTCAGCTTGTCTTCTAAACAGGTACCTTTGTAAGCTTGATTGCTAAAGTTTGGTTCTCATGAGTCTAGTTTAGTTGACCCCATGCTTTAGATACTTTATGCTGTCCTTTTTGTTTTGTTTTGTTCAATAATTTCTTTATTTTAGCACTTTGGTTAGAGAAGTGTTCTTAGTTGTGTTTCAGTCATCAATGTACATCACCCCTTGGCACCAGCGTAACTTTTCCACCTTCAATGTTCCCATTCAATGTTCTCATCTGCCCAATGTCTTCATGACAGGCATAATACTGCTTTCTCTAACAAATATTGTTATGGTAGTTGTCAGTGTAGTAAGTGCTTCAACTGTGCTCATCACTCTTTGTGGTAAGCTGGTTTTGCTGACCCTCATTTCTATTGTCTCTGGATATTGCACAGATGAGTAAGACCATTCTATGTATCCGCCTCTCTTTGAATCATTTCACTTAGCATAATAATCTCCATGCCCATCCATGGAAGGTAAATTTCATAACTTTTGCTTTCATAACATCTGCATAATGCCCCACTGTAGATGTACCACAATTTCTCTAGCCACTCACCTATTGTTGGACACCTGGGTTATTACCAGATTCTGCCAACTGTAAGTAGTGCTACAAAGAATTTAGGGTGGCTTGGGGCATCAGTTTTCTTTGTAATAGTTGAACTATTTAAAACCTCAATTTAAATGATATTTTAGTTATAGACTCATTAAGTAGGAAGTTACCTAGCTACCAGATCTAGAGACCTATGTTGTTCTTAGGATCTATTGAAGTGAGTAATTAAATCACAAAATGCTATTTTCTCCCATTTCATGTAAAGTCCCATTTATAACATAGAACATTGCCCAAGGCTGCCTTAGCAAGATTATAATATTTATGGAAATTGGCACATTTTTCAATTTATATTATAATTTTGAAGGTCATGTTCATAATAATTATGATGGTTTCTTATCACATGTTTTGTGAATCATTTAAAACATAATTGAATGATTTAATGGGTCCGGGGGAATTGAAATATCAATTCAATATTGATTGAATCAAATGTCAGATATGTCATTTAATTTATTGTAGTCCATATACAATTTTTTTTTGTTTTTAGTCCACACTCAGTGATGGTCACGGGTTACTCCTGGCTCTAACTCAGAAATCGTCCCTGGCTTGGGTGACCATATGGGAAGCTGGGGATCCAACCAAGGTCCATCCTGGATGGGCTGGGTGCAAGGCAAATTCCTACTACTGCTCTATGTCTCTGTCCCCTCCATACAAAATTTTTAAACACATAAATCAAAATTTTTATAATCATGCTTATCCTGAGTTGGCAATAGTATTTTTTGTGAGGGAAATTTACTGAGCATTGCTGAAAAAAAAACAAGTGTTTTAGTTTCCTTTAGAATAATACATATCTTCTCACTGTCGTCTAGTGATCAAGTTGCTATTAGAATAAGAGAATAAGTATGGTGGTTTAGGTGTGAAAAAGATCCATGATAGAGTAATATAAGAGGTAGAGGAATGAGATTGAAAATAGCTAATTATAAAACATATATAAAACTTAATCTGAATTTTTGTTTGTTTTGTTTTGGGTCACCTCTTTAGGCTCAGTTGTTCCTCAGGGAGCTGCATTCAGTAATTACTTCTGACAGTGCTTGAGGACCATAAGCATCTTATGGATAGTTAGAACCCAAACAGCTTTACTGTTGCTTCCACCCCCTTTAATCACAAATAACCATAAAACGTGATTAAACCTGGACAAATCAGTAATGCAAAAATAAAAACCATAAAATTAGTTATTTATAATTTTTCTTCTGTTTACATTAATAGATTTCTATATTAGCAATGGCTTCAACCTGTTTGCTTACTATGCATTAGTTTTTACTATGTTTGAAAGAACGTTCTATTTCTAAATAACATTCTGAAACAAAGTTCTCAGTAATGTGATCCCTTTAACGGATAAACATTTATAACTGTGAGATTTTTGGTCACCTCTTCCCTTAGTAATATCTTTACATCATCAAACTAGTAAATTGAAAGCCATTTTTATGTATTATTAATTGTTCTAAAAATTATTTTCTAACTTTCCATATAAGAAAAAGGTATCAAAATTTCAAAATAAAAGTTTTGGTTGCTCACTTTTATTTAAAATAAGATACATTAAAATATACAATGAAGTTAAGCTAGATTAAAAAACAATTATTATATTGATATGATATAATATTTAAACATGCCTAACAAATACGTTAAACAATATGTAAGGATGTATTTAACAAAGAACAAAAAATATTCCAAAAATAACTTGGTAAAATAATTTTAATGTTTGAAAATTCTCCTATGACATTTTTCTGTGTCTCTTGGAGGGGTAAGGAAGTTAGGTCACATTAGGCTGTGCTCAGGGATTATGCATGACTTTATGCTCAGGGGGAATACACAGTGCTGGAAATCCAGCCAGGTTTGACCTTTGCAAGGTAACCACTATATCTGTACTATTTCTTTGATCCATATCTTATGAAACTTTTAAAAAAACTAAATAATTAAAATTTTTCACATGGGGGAAAATAAAACAAAAATTATCACATAATTGTCCGTATTCCTTTTTAAAATTATAGTGTAGCATATTATATAAAAGATAGCATTACTAAGGTGAATGTTCAATAACTTTAAAAATGAGAATAATTATTAAGTTCTGAATCATATTAATGCCAATTTCAAAATAAAATCTATTATTAATTTTAATGAAAATAAAAGTATTTTTATTTTATATCTTATGTTATACTTTGTCTATTTGAAGAACTGTTTTGTCTTAACAATTTATTATTATTGTTGCTATTCATATTCAATTTTTTTTAATATAAATTTTTATTTTGATCATAATGGCTTACATATTGTTGACAATAATATTTTAGGTACATATTTACATAAAATCAGGGGGGATTCCCATCGCCAAATTGTCATCCCTACGCCTCCGTTTCTATCCTACCTCCCTTTTCCTTTTCCCTCACCCCAGGGCGGCTAGAATATGTGGTCCCCTCTGTATCTAACCCACTACTTAGTAGTCTTGCACCTGTTTGGTCCTGATGCCTCCCTTATTTCCCCCTCTATCTGGAGTCAGGACTAGCTAGTTCAAGTTGCGTGGTTTTGTTTGAAGGAGAAAAAAGCAATAAACTGGGGTAAGAGTCTAATACCCCGAAAATGGGCGGAGTCCTTCTAAAGGCTCTCATCATCACTCTGGGAGATGGAGAAAAATAGGTGAAACACTCCACTAGTACCAAAAGAAGTGTCAAATATCCAGTGAGGGCTCCAGCTATTTCGATAAGCACCACACAGAACAGACAAAACAAACAAACAAACAAGTAGAAAAAAAATAAAACAAAAACAGACAAACAAAAATCACGCCATGGTCTTGAATTAAGAAACATGGCATAGCACATAACGAAAGAGAAGAAAGGAAGAGAAAAAAAAAATAAAAATAAATAAAAATAAAAAAAATAAGTATAATTGGGGACTACACTTTCAATAATCACACCCAAACAGAGAAATCGACCAAAATAGATTGGTAAATCAAAAATAATAATAACAATAATAAATGAAGGTACTATATATATTTATATCAAAAAAATAACCAAGGTTTTGTGCTTTTTGTATTTTTGTTTTTTTCCCTCCTGCACTGGCACAGTAAATATTGGGGTCATTCGAAAAAGAATTCACTTGGCCTAAGAGATATGGGATTTCTCCGTCCTTGGAGCATACTGTCATGGGATCAACTCTAGACATTGCTCAGGATCCTTTACTTTCCCGGTGCTGTTTTTTTTTTTTTTTTTCCTTTCTTTTTTTTTTCCTTTGGTGTGTGGAAGACTTCTGCTCTGTGTTTAGAGGTCTCAGTATCTGTACAGATCCTGAGGTGGGACTTATGATGAAGTCAGTCTTTGTGGTTCTAGAGGTTCTGTTACCTCAGTGTCATTTTAACCCATCTTCTGTGGTTGATGATCTTGGTCTTTGCACTGAGCCTAGGGTGGCACCTAGGATAGCGTCTTTCTTTGTGCTCCCAAAAGCCCCATTCCGTTACAATTGTCTCTGCCGGATCTTTGGGGCTGGGGATCATGATTCTTGTGCAGGTCATAGTTCAAACCCTAAACTAGGGCTTATTTATTGGTCCCAAGATGTATACAGTCTGGTCGTGAATCAAGCAGCCAGTCATCTGTAAATCCCGATCTTGGGTTTTTGTCCTACCAAAGGGAGCCAAGACTTCTGGTTTTGTCTTGTCGTTAGTTGGTAAGGTAGGCTAATCTGCTCTAAGGTCAAAATGATCGCATTTTCCCCGTTGTCAGGATATCATGTTAGAGGTGGGCCTTGTTGTTGGTCTCGTCGTATTAAGGCCGTCCTGGATGGAGTTTGTTTCCTGCAGCTGTTGTGGAGAGCTGTGCCGTTTCTATGTCGGAGATCCAGGGTTCAAGGCTGGATGAATGGTATCTAATCACCTGAGGTCTAATTTGATTCCACATGACATATTTTCAAGGCAGGAGATATCCCTATATTTTAAATAACTATGAGTTCCTATCTCTAGTAGATAAGAGCTCTCTTTTATTTTTTTTTTAAATGTAAAATTTCCCCTTTACTTAGTGTGCCTTTGTAGGGGGAAGTGGTGCTACATTATAATGTCTGTGTATTCGTGGGTGGACTGATGGGATAACAGCCACAGATCACCTACCAAAAAACGAAGAAAAAAAAAGGGGGGGGATTGAAACTGTATGTGCTCACAAATATATATGAAGGACAAACATTTAAAAAAAAAAAGATAAATAAATAAATTAAAAAAAAAAAAAAGAAATAAAATGAGTTAGCGAAATTTTTATGGGACCAAAGTGGTGCAAAAGACTACCTTACATTTGGGGGAGGGCAGGTAAAGAGGTGGTGTATTACAGGTCTTATGCCTATGTTGGAAGTACAGTTTTTCCCATTGTCTTTTGGGTTTTTCTTGTGGTGTGTGGGTTCCCAGGCGTCTTCCTAACCCACCCCCTGACCTTCTTCAGATTGGTAAATATTTGCGGCAGGGGGGTCTTGGAAGAGTTCTTGCATTGGGGATACTTTTGGATCTAGGCCCGGTTTCAAGGAGCAGTTCGCATTAGGGGGAGTTGGTCGGGAGGGCCTCGCAGCATGAGTCCATAGGGGAGTTGGCTGTCTTTTCTTTCAGGAGACGAGGTGTGGTTTTATCTGGGTGTCCTCTCGCCTGGGTGCTGGGTACTGGTTCATTGGGTAGGAGGTCGATCTTGATGCCTAATAGAATAAGGACTGGGGGAGAGGAGTTTTAATATGGTGGGAGATCTGGATGGGATTGAGGGGTGAGGGGATAGTTGGATTTCCGGAGGGGGGAAAGGGGAAGGTGTATGGGAAGGGTTTGAAGGGAGAGAAAAGAGAAAATACCTTAGAGAGAAAAGGGGGGGAGAAAGGGAGAAAAGTAATGAGCAGAATAGAAGAAGAAAAAGAAAAAAAAAAAAGTAGTGAGGAGAGGGGAGAGAATAGCAAGGGAATGCTGGTTTGATTGAATGTGTTCGAAGAATAGAGCCTGTAGTTTAAGTCTGTACGTCTCAGTTACTGCTTCAGTGGTCTGACTGGTCACGTGCTTCAATTCCTAAATGAAGGTATTACCTAAAGATAAAGTGTATGTTAAAGAGTTTTCTTGTGGCCATCTCATAGTGCAAGCAAGTTATGGTATCCCGTGTGGTATCCCGAGTTGCCACCTTAGTTTGTCCGCCCTTTGTATCCAAGGGCACCTGTGGGCAGAAAAGCTGAGAGGTTATTTAAAGTATAGTAAGATAAAGGCATTAAAAGGTAGTGTTATGGTATGTTGCCATTGTAGTCCGTGATTTCCCTTGGTGTTCTATACTTGTGTTCCTGTATATGAACTCTCAGGGATTATTGTGGACCTTTGTTGTAGAAGTCTGATTACATACCTGTTCTCTCTATGCTGCCGTTTCTGTTGTTGCTGTTTTCTTTGTGGTATAATGTGTAGTCAAGAGTTTGCGTTGTTCCTTTTTCATGTATTTTGGACACTGCTCCCACGTCTATGCTGACTATTACAGTGTTCGGAGTTTCTACCCTGTTATTTGATAGGATTTAGTTGTGTATAAACTATGTGTTCTAGGTGTTTCAGAATAGTGCTACCATTCTGTGTTTATCTTTTGTCTTCTGACTTACTTCGTTTAACATAACATGATCTAGGTCCATCCATGTTGCTGCAAAGTCTGTGATTGTATCGTTTCTGACTGCCATGTAATATTCCATTGTGTATATGTACCACATCTTAATGATCCATTCATCTGTTGTTGGACATCGAGGTTGGTTCCAAGATTTGGCTATTATACTGAGTGCTGCAATAAATAGTGGGGTGCATATATATTTTGGAATGAATGTCCTTCCATCTTGTGGGTATATGCCTAGTAGAGCAATTGCTGGGTCAAATGGCAGATCAATTCTGAGTTCTTTGAGCACTCTCCAGACTTTTCTCCACAGATGTTGGACTAGGGGGCATTCCCACCAGCAGTGGATGAGAGTTCCTTTCATACCGCATCCTCGCCAACAAAAGTTGTTTCCATTATTTTTGATGTGAGCCAACCTCACTGGTGTAAGGTGGTATCTCATTGTTGTCTTGATTTGGATCTCCCTGATGATGAGTGAAGGTGAGCATGTTTTCATGTGTTTGTTGGCCATCCTTCTGTCTTCCTCAGAGAAGTGTCTATTCATTTCATCTCCCCATTTTTTTATGGCTTTATTTGGTTTTGAGGGGCTCAGCTTTCTGAGTGTTTTGTATGTTCTAGATATCAGCCCTTTATCTGATATGTCAAGTGAAAAGATTTTTTCCCATTCTGTTAGCTGTCTTCTTGCATTAAGTAGGGTTTCTTTTGCCATGCAGAAGCTTTTTAGTTTGATGTAGTCCCATTTGTTTATATTTGATGCTAACGTTCTTGCCATTGGTGCTCCGTTCTCAAAGACCTTTTTGATATATAGGTCTTCGAGTGTTCTGCCTATTTTATTCTCGATAAACTTTATAGATTCAGGTCTGATTTCAAGGTCTTTGATCCATTTTGAGTTTACTTTTGTATAAGGAGTGAGGTATGGGTCAATTTTCACTTTCGTACATGTGGTTTTCCAGTTGTACCAACACCATTTGTTGAATAGGCTTTCTTTGTTCCATTTCAGATTCTTGCCTCTTTTATCAAATATTAGTTGGCTGTATATCTGGGGGTTTATGTTTGGGAATTCTGTTCTGATCCACTGGTCTGAGCTCCTGTCTCTGTTCCAGTACCATGCTGTTTTAATTACTATGGCTTTATAGTATAGTTTCAAATTAGGTAAGGAGATGCCTCCCAGCTTCTTGTTTTTCAGTATGTGTTTGGCTATCCTGGATCTTTTGTGGTTCCAGATGAATTTTGTGATTGATTGTTCTATTTCTTTAAAGAATTGTGTCTGAATTTGGATAGGGATTGCATTAAATCTATACAGAAGTTTGGGTAAGATAGTCATTTTGACTATGTTAATTCTACCTATCCATGAGCATGGGATGTTCTTCCATTTCTTTAGATCTTCTTCAATTTCTTTCTGAAGTGTTTTGAAGTTTCCCTGGTAAAGGTCTTTCACTTCTCTTGTAAGGTTTATTCCTAGATACTTGATATTTTTTGATACTATCTTAAATGGGATTGTATTTTTAATCTCTCTCTCCTCAACTTCATTGTTTGTATATAGAAACGCTACTGTCTTTTGTGTATTGACTTTGTATCCAGCCACTTTGCTGTATTGGTTGATTGTTTCTAGGAGTTTTACTGTGGACTCTTTAGGGTTTTTGATGTATATCATCATATCGTCGGCAAATAGAGCTAGCTTGTGTTCATCTTTCCCTACTTGAATTCCTTTGATTCCCTTCTCTTGTCGGATTGCTATTGCTAGCACTTCTAAGGTTATATTGAATAAGAGTGGAGAGAGTGGACAGCCTTGCCTAGTTCCTGACCTTAGTGGGAATGCTTCTAGTTTCTCGCCATTAAGTATAATGTTGGCTGTAGGCTTTTCATATATAGCTGTAACTATCTTGAGGAAGGTTCCTTCTAACCCTATTTTGCTGAGTGTCTTTAACATGAAAGGATGTTGGATTTTGTCAAATGCTTTCTCGGCATCAATTGATATGATCATGTGGTTTTTGTCTTTCATGTTGTTGATGTGATGTATCATGTTTATTGATTTGCGTATGTTGAACCAACCTTGCATTCCTGGTATGAAACCCACTTGGTCGTGATGTATGATCTTTTTGATGAAGTGTTGGATTCGGTTTGCTAGGATTTTGTTGAGTATCTTTGCATCTATGTTCATTAGTGAGATTGGTCTGTAGTTTTCTTTTTTGGTGGTGTCTTTGCCTTCTTTGGGAATGAGTGTGATATTAGCCTCATAAAAGGAGTTGGGGAGGATTCCTGTTTTTTCTATGGTTTGGAAAAGCCTTTGGAACAGTGGTAATAGGTCTTCTTTAAATGTTTGATAGAATTCACCTGTAAATCCATCTGGGCCTGGGCATTTGTTCTTAGGGAGTTTTTTAATTACCTCTTCAATTTCCTCTGAAGTGATTGGTCTGTTTAGACTTTCTAGATCTTCCTTTTCCAGTCTTGGAGGAGGGTGTTTGTCCAAGAATCTGTCGATTTCTACTGGGTTCTCTAGCCTACTTGAGTATAGTTGTTCATAATATGATCTCATGATATGTTGTATTTCTTGGGGTTCTGTTGTAATCTCTCCCCTTTCATTTGTGATCCTAGTGATTTGGGTGTTTTCCCTCTTTTTTTTGGTGAGTCTCGCCAATGGTTTGTCTATCTTGTTTATTTTCTCGAAAAACCAACTCCTGGTCTCATTGATTTTTTGTATTGTTTTCTTAGTTTCGATATTGTTTATTTCTGCTCTGGTTTTTATTATTTCTTGCCTTCTGTTTGTGGTTGGATTTCTCTGTTGCTGTTGTTCCAATTCTTTGAGGTGATCTTTTAAACTGTTGGTTTTGTTGTTTTCCTGTTTCTTGACATAGGCCTGTATTGCTATGAGTTTCCCCCTAATTACTGCTTTTGCTGTGTCCCATAGATTTTGACATGTTGTCTCTTCATTGTCATTTGTCTCAAGGAATCTTTTTATTTCTTCCTTGAGTTGTTCTTTGATCCAGCTGTTGTTAAGCAGCATGTTGTTTAGTCTCCAGGTATTAGTTTTCCTCCATTGCTTCTTCTTGACATCAATTTTAAGCTCTGTTGCATAGTGATCTGAAATGGTACTTCTAATTATCCTTACCTTTGTGATCTTACATAGGTTGGCTTTGTATCCTAAGACATGGTCTATTCTGGAGAAGGTTCCATGTGGGTTTGAGAAGAATGTGTATTCTGCTTTCTGGGGATGGAGGGCTCTATATAAGTCTGTTAGCCCTAAATCTTCTAATTTTTCATTTAGAGCTCTTATTTCTTTGCTATTTTTCTGCTTGGAGGATCTGTCCAGTGGTGATAGTGGAGTATTGAGGTCCCCTACTATTATCACAATTCCCTTCATGTGTTTCTCCAGGTTTGCCAGTAGTTGCCTCACATATTTTGGTGACTCTACATTAGGTGCATAGATATTGACCAGGGTTAGTGTTTCTTGATCTAATGTTCCCCTGACCAGTAAGTAGTGACCCTCTTTGTCTCTGATCACTTTCTTGAGGTTGAATACAATTTGGTCTGATATAAGAATGGCTGTCCCTGCTCTTTTTTGTTTTCCATTGGCCTGAATAATTACTTTCCATCCTTTTATTCTAAGCCTGTGCTTATCCTGTAGCTGTAGGTGTGTTTCTTGCAGACAGCAGAAGTCCGGTTTATTTTTCCTAACCCAGTTCTCTACTATGTGTCTTTTAATTGGAGAGTTTAGTCCGTTTACATTTAGGGAAATTATTGATAGAGAGGACTGTTGTGCAGTTGTATTGTGTGGAGTGATTGTTGTTACAATCGGGGGTTTGGATTGTGTAATTCTTCTCTGAGTAAGTCGCTTAGGATCGGCTTAGTTTGCACAAATAGTTCAAGTTCATTCATGTTTGAGAATGTTTTTAGTCTGCCCTCCCATATGAATGATAGTTTTGCTGGGTATTGGACCCTGGGTTGGAAATTTCTTTCATTCAGTCGTTTAAATATGTCATTCCACTGTCTTCTTGCTTGAATTATTTCAAATGGGAGATCTGGTTTGATTCTTAAGTCCTTTCCTTTGTACTTGAGGTTTTTTTTCTCCCTTATTGCTTTCAGGAGTTCCTCTTTCTCTTTGTTTTTTGCCATTTGGATTATTATGTGTCTTGTTGTGGGTTTATTGGGGTCTACTTTATTAGGGACTCTCTTGACTTCTTGGATTTGTCCTGAATTGTCTTTCCAGAGGGTGGGAAAGTTCTCTGTTATTATCTCCCCGACTACCTGTTCTACCCCCTTCCCTATTTCCTCCCCTTCTGGTATACCCACAATTCTTAGATTGTTTCTTTTGTCCTTGTTGATTAGATATTGGATTTTTCCTTCCAGTGCTTTGCCTTTTATTTCTTTGTTGGTTTCTTGATCATTTTTTGATTGCAGTTTTCCTTCGAGTTCTTCTATGTGCTTCTCCAACTCTGTGTTTCTGCTCGTAAGGCTTGTTACCTTGTCTTTTAATTCCTTCACTTCTTTTTGTATGGACTCTCTCATGTTCTTTGACATTTCTTCTTTAATTTGGCTGATTCGTTCGTCCATGGATTTTTTATATTCGGTTGTTAGGGTTTCTTTTAATTCTTTTAGTAATTCTTGCATTTCCTTCCTCATGACTGCTTTTAGGTCTTCTTCCCGTGGATCTGTGCGCTTTGGTGGACTTGGAAATTTGATAGGGTTTGTCATGGTGTCTCCAGTTATTAGCAATTTTCTTGCTTTACGCATTGTTCTTTGTATTTAATGGTGTATTTTGGAGTGCTGTGGCTTCTAATTTTGGCCTGCTTTGGTCCCCTTCCTGAAGGTGTTTCTAGAGGGGCCTGTTGGGTGAGTTTTGTTGGGCCTAGCCCTTTTTCCTCCCCTTTGCTACCTAGAGTGCAGCCTTCCTGCTGTGGGTCTTGTCCCTTTCTGCTCCTTATTTCTGTCAGCGGTGCAGTTCCGCTCCTGGCCACAATGGTTACTGGCGCTGTTGAGCCTAGCTCTCAGTCCCCCCTCCTTTCTCCGGGAGTCAATGGAGCTCCGCCCCCTCCACGCCTCCCTTGAAGGGTTCCCTCAGTTCAACCCTTCAGGCTCTGTCCTCACCCTTGGGGAGTCCCTGGTCCACTCCAGGGTCCAGGGAGGTGGACTGCTCTAGTTCCCCTGCGAGTCCAGATGGCTGGCCCTATCTCTCCCGTCTGTTCGGGTCGCTCAACTTGACTTTCTAGTCACCCACCTGGGGGAAGGGAGTCACTCAACCCTCTCTGGCTGGCACGCAGGGGTTCCTTGGGGAAGGGTCCGTCCCAAATGCCGCGCGCAAAGAGACAGAAATTCCCTCACTCACTCCTCCAGCCGGCCCGCCGGGGTCCCTGGGGAAAGGGTCCGACCCAGACACCAGCGCAAAGAGACAGAAATTCCCTCACTCACTCCTCCGGCCGGCCAGCCGGGGTCCCTGGGGAAAGGGTCCGACCCAGACACCGGCGCAAAGAGACAGAAATTCCCTCACTCACTCCTCCAGCCGGCCCCTCATATTCAATTTTTAAGTGTATTCTTTAAAGGTAGACACTGTTGCATGGATATTGGAGCTTGAGTAAGATTTTTACATGAATGACTTTATATTGGTGGCACAATTCTTTATGCCTCCTTTCAGTTATTCCTCAGCCTATCTTAATAGACTATAAACTTTTAGTACTAAGGACTTGGTATAGTAAGAAATACACTTTTGAAATATTAAACCATCAAATAAGACACTATTCATAACATCTAGAGATCATATTTGACCCTAAAACAAAGACAAATACTAATAGAGTGACTATAGTTAGGGTTTCTTTGCCAAGAGCAAAATTTATAACTTATTCTAAGTAAAATTGATCCCTTTTCAAAGGACACACAGAAAAAGATATAGGAGTATTTGAAAATGTACCAACTTTCTTTTCCTTTGATTATTTGATCATTCTCTTTGATTGTTTTAAGCATCATCTTTGTGAGCTCAAGGATTCTCTCCAAATTGTGACTGCGATATTCATCCCCAGAGAAAGAATCAACCCAAGAGGCCAATATTGTATGTAAAGTAGCTTATTCAATTCATTGAACCTCTCAGGCAAGGCATTCTCTGTACTTAGCCTAATAGTCTGAATCTCCTGCAATCCTCTGAACCTGAGGGGGAAAAACTGATTCTTCTTATTTCTCAGGCCTCTTAAAAGCTGTGAATGAAAATGCTGGAGGGCAGAAAAAGACTATGCAAAATTTTCTTTTGATAAATTATTTGAACAAATCAAGGCTCAGTGTGTCTTCCTTTTTCTATTAGGAAAATAGATAGAGCAAGGGACACATTATTTGCTTGTTGGAAGTTATTGGTTCAATCCCTGTCTCTTCCAGGACCCATGTACTGCAATGTACTGGTAAATTTCAAAGCCATAGGACATGCCACTGGTTCTGGCTTACACAGAACATCTGCAACGAAAAGGAAAACTGTTGAGCTAATCAGTATCCTTGATAATATTACCAATTTCCTTGATAAATACTATCCTAGAGGAAGTATTAAAGGTCTTTGAAAATTTGGAAAATGTTTGGGAGTTTTTGGATTAAAAAATGTTGCAAAATTTTAAATATTTGTTAAGAATGAAAAACTATTACATAAAATAATTAATAGTTGATTTTTTATGATAAAATCACAGAAGCAGAAATTACCAAATTTGGGAAATATGATCAGTATGATGAACCTAAGTTTATAAAGCAATAGAACTTAACCTGATTAGAAATTTTTTTTATAAGAAGTAAAATGGGGCAAAGTATTCATAAAGCATTCAAGGGAAATATAACACCCAACACAATTAGCCTAAGTATTCTTAAATCTTCTCTTAATATATTTACAATAAAAGACAGGCATAATATGTGTGTAATTTTGCCTGCAAAAATATCAAGTAGAAAATCCTTGGTGGATAATGAAATTATAAATGTCTTATTTTCTTAGTAGTGGATAATTGACTTTGCATTAGATTTTATAGCAATCATCATGTTTGCAAAATAAATGTATGAGTTATCATTGAGCTACTTGAAATATAAAATATAAATCCCAAATCATCACTGAAATGTATCTGACTCTCAATTGTGAGTTTTAATAACTTAATAGATAATATCAAAAGATAAAATTTAAAAATAGTATTTACTGCATTTTATATCACACTTAGATAATACAATTCCAAATACAAAATATTTTTGTATTTGTTTTTTGTTTTCTTTGTGGGGGGGCCACACCCAGTGACACTCAGAGGTTACTCCTGGCTATGCACTCAGAAATTGCTCCTGGCTTGAGGAACCATATGGGACGCAAGGGTATCAAACTGTGTTTTGTCCTATACTAGCGCACACCTTACAGCTACCTGCCACCACTCCGGCTCCTGTATTTTATATTTTACCTGTTAGGTATCTCCAAAGGTAGAATCATTTATTTTCCAGATGTAGTGGTTAGGAAAATACTGGAGTTTTGTATTAAAAAGTATTATAAATGAAGTTATGTGAGATTCATACATAAAATTTTGATATATGTGCTGTATTAACTCTTTTATAAAATTATACTATTCATAAGGTATATCAATCCAATATGTCTCAAATTTAATCTATTTTGTTAAGTTCATTTTTCCTGTGCTATGCAATTATATTTTTATTTTTGTTTTGCTCTTTTGTTGCTCAGGGGTTACTCCTGGCTATGCACTCAGAAATCGTTCCTGGCTTGGGGGACCATATAGGATGTCCGGGATCAAACTGTGGTCCATCCAAGGTCAGCAGCATGCAAGGCAAACACCCTATTGATGCTCCACAACCTACTGCTGCATCACCGCTCCAACCCAGTGCTTTGCGATTAAAAGTGTGTGCATTTATTGCTATCACCATGATATGTTTTATAATATATTATGGCTTTTTTTTGTTTTTTGCTTTTTTTTTTTTGGTCACACTCGATGGTGCTCAGGAAATACTTTTGGCTCTGTGCTCAGCTTAGAAGTCACTCCTGGCATGGTCGGGGGACCATGAGGGAAGCCATGAACCAACCATGGTGGGTCCTGGATCAGCTGCCTAAAAGGGAAATGCCCTACCACTGTGCTATCTTTCTAGCCCCAACACGATTGCTTTTTTAAGTTGTATAGCTACTATAAGGATTCCTATGGGACAAATCTATTGAATAATGGACTTTTGTGTGTGTGTTTGTGTGTGTGTGTGTGTTTGTGTGTGTGGTTTTTGGGTCACACCTGGCAGTGCTCAGGGGTTATTCCTGGCTCCAGGCTCAGAAATTGCTCCTGGCAGGCACGGGGGACCATATGGGATGCGGGATTCAAACCGATGACCTCCTACATGGAAGGCAAACGCCTTACCTCCATGCTATCTCTCCGGCCCCTGAATAATAGACTTTATGGTTTTCTTTCTTCTATGTAATTGCTTGATTGTTTTTTTAGTTTAGGTCCACATCAGGTGATGCTCAGGGTTTACTCCTGGCTATTCACTCAGAAACAGCTCCTGGCTTGGGGGAGACCATATGGGATGCCAGGCATTGAACCCAAGTCTGTCCTGGGTCAGCCGTGTGCAAGGCAAATGCCTTACTGCTGTGCTATATCTCCGGCCCCTCATTCTATTAATTTGTAAGCATTTTTCACATTTGTGAGAAAATTTTAAACTCTAAATCCTTTCTTTTAAAGACATATTTGTGGTTTTTGAAAATACATTAATTTAGTGCTGGAGCAATAGTGCAGCAGTAGGGGATTTGTCTTACACGCGGCTGACCCAGGACGGACCTGGATTCTATCCCCAGAGTCCCATATGGTTCCCTAAGCCAGGAGCGATTTCTGAGTGCATAGCAAAGAATAACCCCTGAGAATATTGAGTTAATAAAGTAAAGTTAACTGATTTTAAACTACTCATAGAAACAGGATGTTCCTTGTTGAGAGGTACAAATTTTTATTTTGGAGTTAACTACTTCATGCAATATCTTGGGTTCAACTAACTCAGATATATATTTTAAGAGATTGTAAAAGCCAAGAGAGAACCTTCTTCAGTTTTGATACAAAGAAGCAAAAATAAAGTGAATAAAACATATTAAATTAAGAAATTCAAGTATAGGGGCCCGGAGAGATAGCTCAGCGGCGTTTGCCTTGCAAGCAGCCGATCCAGGACCAAAGGTGGTTGGTTCGAATCCCGGTGTCCCATATGGTCCCCCGTGCCTGCCAGGAGCTATTTCTGAGCAGACAGCCAGGAGTAACCCCTGAGCACCGCCGGGTGTGGCCCAAAAACCAAAAAAAAAAAAAAAAAAGAAATTCAAGTATAGGGAACGGGCAGAACACACTTAATTAAAACTGTACAATTTATTGAGCCAGAATGGTAGCACAGTGGTAGGACATTTGCCTTGCTTGTGGCTAACCCAGGAAGGATGCTGGTTTGATCACTGGTATCCCATATGGTACCCCTAGTCAGGAGAAATTTCTGAGTGCAGTGCCTGGAGTAACCCCTGAGTGCCACAAGGTGTTTCCCACACACACTCCCCCCCAAAAAAATATATTATTTATTACATATTCACATCATACATACATAGAGATGGATGAAAATTCAATTTTGAGTAGGGTTTGATTAGGAAAAATTATTGTTTTTTGTGATAGACACTGAGCTCTGTATGGAGGAACGTAGAAAGAATTACAATTGAAGAAAAGATTTTTAGATTTTTCAAAAACTTTGGGTTAGTTTTTGCCCTATAATATAATTATTTTAATAGGGAAATGGGAAAAAAAAGTCAATGATTATGTGTCAATTCAAGCCACTTTTTTCCAGATGACTTTCAGAAAGAAAGGTCCACTTAGCTATGGATGTGAAAGTCTGTATTTTATTGTCACTGAGAAAAATATCTAATTCAGTTTGGCTTTTGTTCAAATATTATGACCTTCACTCCACCCATTTATTCTGAAATAGCATTACATATGCCTCCCTTTTCTTAAAACTCATATCACCAATAAATACACAATAAACAACTCAGATTCATAGTTGTGATGCCAGCCTGATATATTATGTCTGGGACATAAGTAGTTCTAAATGAGAGTTGCAACATACTTTCATAATGAAAATTGTACTCCATAAATTAATCAGTCCAGTTATTGCCAATTCACATTATTAAAACTTACAATGTGTATAAAGCACTTTTGCTCATTAAATGATTCATTGAGATAGAAAGAGCAGGAACCTCATTTCTGAGTCAGATCAGAAGCTTTGTATAGCTTATTTCCTCTGTCTGGTTTACTCTTTTCTATTCTTTCCTAGCCAGTGCCTCATTATCCTTGAAATCAGACTTTTTCAGTCTTCCACTAGACCTGCATTAATCCACTATTGCCATTTTTCTTCAACCATAAATATCTGATAATCTCATTTATTATTAATTTTCATATTTTGCAATAATTATTTTTTGGTTTAAGTCAGATTATTCTGTTTCAAATAACTACAAACTACCTGAAAGATACATACAGTTTAAACTTGAATAACAAAATGCCTGATCTTTTTATCAAGAAAGATGCAATTTTTGTTAAATGGTACGAAAGGGAAATAATAATAAAAGTATTATACTTATATATATTTATGGTACATTTAAGCAACTAATTTAATAAACAATTGAAATATTTTAAAAATAATGAATTACTTTTGTGATTTCTATGGTAAAATGTATGCTAGTTGAATAACAAAATGCTAAGTATATATTATTTTCTATCAAAAGAAGATTTTTCAAAATTAGTTTTAAGTTGACCATATTTACAAGAAAAATTTTATAAATTGATATAATCAAACTGGTTTTAATGAAATATGAGTTAATAAGTAATTACTAAAATAAGCATTTTAATACAATTTTATACACTTTTGGAAGAAAAATACATTGTTAATATAAGAAAGTTTCTATATCTAATTATATTTAGATATATAAGTGCAGTTTATATTTAGAATGATATTTAGAGTTCAGAGAATAATCTAGTATTTACAGACTTATAGCATGCAAATATTTTTTCCAAAATCTACAAAAATTTAAACCAATATAAATGTTGGTTGAGAGAAAAATGTTATATAAAATTGCTATGTTCATATACTCTAAAATATCTACTTTTGAATGAAATATTTGGATACTCTTATTTAGAAACAACAAATCCTAGGACCAGAGTGGAAATACAATGGGTAGGACTTTGCATTCAACTATCCCAATTGTGTCCACAGCATCTAATATGGTCCATCAGGCCTTGGATACAAAGGCAGTAGTAAGTCCTGAATATTATGAGAAAGAAAGAAAAAAACTTATGAAAGAGCAAGAAGAAAGGAAGGAAGGAAGGAAGGAAGGAAGGAAGGAAGGAAGGAAGGAAGGAAGGAAGGAAGGAAGGAAGGAAGGAAGGAAGGAAGGAAGGAGGAAGGAAGGAGGGAGGGAGGGAGGAAGGGAGGGAGGGAGGGAGGGAGGGAAGGAAGGAAGGAAGGAAGGAAGGAAGGAAGGAAGGAAGGAAGGAAGGAAGGAAGGAAGGAAGGAAGGATGGAAGGAAGGAAGGAAGGAAGGAAGGAAGGAAGGATGGAAGGAAGGAAGGAAGGATGGAAGGAAGAGAAAGAAAGAAAGAAAGAAAGAAAGAAAGAAAGAAAGAAAGAAAGAAAGAAAGAAAGAAAGAAAGAAAGAAAGAAAGGAAGGAAGGAAGGAAGGAAGGAAGGAAGGAAGGAAGGAAGGAAGGAAGGAAGGAAGAAAGGAAGAAAGAAAGAAGAAAGAAAGAAAGAAAGAGAGGAATGCAGGAAGGGATCATTTGATTTCTATCATATTTACCTTAATTATAGATACATTTATGACATTTATACATTACCATAGCTGTTAAGTCTATCTGAGATAATATGATTTTAAGTGTGTAAGCACATTTCCTCTTGTAAGGTGAAGGGACATTTTGCTTAATCTACTGGATATTTTTATATTCCTGGAAAGAAAAAAGTAAGACTTTTTTTAAAATTTGGATGGGAGAATTATATAATGAATTTTAAATAGTTTAGTTTTTCAAGAGCAAGTGATGATTTTTGCATAAAATTGTCAAACTAGGAAAATATATTTATTAAAATTGAGAACTATTAATATGTCTCTGCAATAATTTTCTAATGATCCTATAATATTTTATGATATCTCAGCTTGTAGGCTTTAGATTTTAACTCATTGTATCTTCTTTTAGATGTTTAACTCTTTTCATCTCTTTTTAGATGTTAAACTAGGACAAGCTTTTTTTGTTATACTCAAAAGACAAGTAGATAAATACACTGATTCTCTGTGAAGTGGGACTTTTGCCTGCTGAGCATGTGAACTTTTTAATTTCCATGAATCTAAAGTTGTCATTAGGCAGACTTACCAAATGTGTTCAGTGAACAAACTTGCTTCCTTTTAAAAAAAAAAATCATCCAAATTATCAGGTAGATGATCCTGGAGTTATTTTAATTAAAGGCAATGGAGAAAAAAATTAGGCACTTAGATAGTGTTCTTGGACTCATAAAATTAAAGAGCCTCTTCTGTCAATATGTAGGTTAGAGGTAATTCCTGTAAATGTGAGTGTAAATTAACTGTGTAAATTCCCATGCATATTAATTACAAACTAAAACCTTACTACATTTTCATTTATTTCCAGCCAGAAGCTCTTGCTTTTTTCTAATGAAAAAAAAAAAAAAGATATTTTTTAGTTCCATGAACTGGAACTGGAGTATTTAAGATTTCTTACTCTTTTGATCCTTTTTGGCTCCAAAGACACATATAATTATTCTTTGATAGATTTTTTTGCCGCAAGTTATTTCATTAATATAATGATTATATACCTAAAGTTCTCTGGCAAAATCCTCAGGGAATTATATAATCTATATGGGTTCTTGCTTAGGTGGGTATTTAAAGAAATATAAAACTATTCTGTAAAATGAAAATTTAAATAGGTTGTATGGAGCTGTTGGGGATGATTTTATATTTTTATCCAATATTTTTGGTATAAGGTTAAAAATCTAATAATGATAAACTCTTGGTAACCTGAAAAAACCTTAACTTCATGCTTTAATTTCTAATTTTACAACTTCTATAATTAAATATTCATAAAATATAATAGTAATGATTTTTCTAAGAAAATGATTATTTTAAGAAATTAAAAGAAGCTCCAAATATAAATCCCTGAAGTTAGGTATAATTCAGAATTTTTTATCTTAACCAAATTTGAAAATAATCACTGAAGCAATTAGTTGTATATATTTAATAGTCTATAATTTAATCTTTTCTCTCCTGGCCAAAAAATTTATTTAAAGTGCCCCAAGTGGACATAGGCTATAAGTAATTAGTGGAATTAAAGGAAGCAGAAAAAGACTCAGGGAAAAAAAGGCTAATATACAACTTATTGGTAGTATCATGGTTGAACACAGACATAAGGGCTAGGAATATGTAAATGAAGATAAGACATGAATCAGATACACTGATTCATTAGAAATCGGACTTTAATATTCAATTAATTTAAAATTAGTCATACTTCTTTCTGTAGGATTTTCTGTTTCAAATGCAGTATTTGTAATATATCATAGGAATTAATAATTTTCAGTTGTACATAAAATGTTATTGGTAACATCTTGGGCTAAATAATAAACACTCATTAACAGTGACAGACTTCAGACCAGAGAGTTACTATCAAATTCAAGATTCTTGCCTTGTACACAGTCATCACCCAGTTGACAGTATACCACAGCATATTGTCCCCTGAGTGCATCCAGGAGTAATCACAGGGCACAGTATGAATACTGTACTTGGGCCTTGGGCACTGCCAGATGTGGTCCAAAAATGACAACAAATATTGTTAATAGTTTTTCTATATGATATGCGCTGTTTAAGATGATATTTAACGAGGAAAATATTGATTCTAAAAATATTTATTTAGATAGTGCACCAATTATTAAAACACTATTCCTATATCTATTTATAGATTGATTACAAAAATATTTACTAAATTTCATTTACTTATATTATCAGTGAGAGCTGATGGTTCTGCTTTAACACCCAGAGTTGAGCTCTGTAGGACTTCCTGCAGCAATTTACCAGTAGTATGCTTTCCAACCCTGGAAAATATGAGTAAGCAGCAAGGATGTTACACCAAAAAAAAAAACACAGAAAAATTCACTGGAGAAAGAGCATAGAGCCAAGAGGTTGAGCAGCCTCTTGGATCAAACTGAACTACCTATCTTCCCTTGTATTTCCTTGCTATTTTAATTAGCCAAAGTTAATAGAACAAATATTCACCTGAGGGGTGAGGATGACAGAGTTATGTTAATTAAACCTACCATATTTATTCAATTTTCTACCAAAAAAAGAAATCAAAGTTTGGGTGTGCCTTCTAAACAAGGGCTGGGGTGGGGTGGGCAGTGGCAGCCGGTCCAATGAGGGCGCAGGCAAATTGTGAGTTGCACAAACCTCAAGAAACCTGGCCTATCTCTCATGACAGCCTGGTTTGTTTCAAACATCATGGGAAGACATACCAAAAGAAATGATGATCAAGAGTTTTTGGAAGACAGGCATCAGCAATCAAATGGACGGCACAGAAGACGGCCTGCTGTGGAATTCAGACTCAGAAGAAAGCCAAGAAACTGGAGAAACAGATGTTCCTGCCAACTGGGTCACTGATGAAAAATTAACACGAGAAGAATGGGAACAACTCTTTAGTGTGTCTGATGATGAATCTGACTTGGAAGCATTTTAAATAAATATTGTTACCGGTCATTTTATTTCGGTATTGTGTATATATCAGTTTACGTTGTCAATAAATTATTTTTATCATGGCCACACGTGTTCAACAACATTTTTTGTCAATTATAATGCTTGGTGTGAGACAAAATTGTATACCAATTTTTAATAGAAAATCAGGGGTGCGCGTTATGCATGGGTGTGTGTTATACTCGAATAAATACAGTAGGTGGGTCCCTAATCTAGCCTGGGTTTGTTTGTTTGTTTGTTTGTTTGTTTATTTTAACTCAAAAAGGGTGTGTGAAGGAAAGGGAAAGCAGAAAAAGGAAAAGGAAAGATGAGTTTTTAGAATAGCTATAGAATAGTTTTTAATAGTTTTTAGAATCTCATCACTGCTCTTCATCACTGCTACACAAAGTAAGGTCCAAGAAAAAAATGGTACATGACATCCTCTAGGATTTTGTTACAGTACAGAAATTCTGTACTAGAACTAAAGATTGCACACCTGCATTTCATAGATTTTCAGGTGATTCCCTAAAGATTAAAATTATTTATCTATAAATATTTGTTTTTAATAGAATAAGTAATATATTATTTTATATTTATAGCATAATTCATTGACATTTTCTATTTAAAAATACTTTATGATAGAATTTGTACAATTGAATGCAAAGGTCAAAATAGTAAACCAAGAATTTATGATATAGTATATTTACGCTTATTTTTTTAATAGAAAGATATTTTGAAATATATTTGAACTTCTGTTTAAGGAAAATTATTTTTACATTTTACTTGCTTATTTACTACAGTTAATCTAAAATATTTTTCAAATTATTTAAACTTGAGATTAATTGGGCATAGTGTATCTGAAATATATCACCTATATATGTCTCCTGGTTATCTCCTGGTTATCATTTTGCTAGATTGAATCATTATTTTTTTTTAACTTCTGTGCTTAGAATTGGCTGAAGATTTTTGTTGAACTACTGGTGATTTCTTCACTCCCTCAGTTTCTGATTACAGTAGGTATGGAGTAACATTTGAGAATTGGCATTTCTAGCTGGTTTACAGGTAAGCCTTTCTTTAGGTACCACAGTAACAAGCCATTTTTCTTATCTATGATTATTCAACTATGTGATCATGAACAGTATTCTTCAAACTAAGTTATGCAGTTAAGAAATGCTTCATTTTACATTAATCTTATCCTACACTCAAAAAATAGGCTGAGTCCATAAACCCAGTGCAATGACTGAAAAGCTTTGTTTAACTCACCTGCTGAAAGTTTCTTGGAATGAGAAACACAGTGTTTAGAACTTAGAGTCACTTAAACTTACCAGGTGTTTTTAGTCATATTTTAGTTTGCTATTCGATCCCCGAGCCTGCTAGGAGCGATTTCTGAGCATAGAGCCAGGAGTAACCCCGAGCGATGCCATGTGTGATCCAAAAATGAGAGAGAGAGAGAGAGAGAGAGAGAGAGAGAGAGAGAGAGAGAGAGAGAGAGAGAGAGAGAGAGAGAGAAGAGAAATTTTGTCATTCACCTTTTGAATGAACATTAATTGATAACATTGGTTATAATTATTAATGACTCATCAAGGACTCTGATTAATAGTCATTCTTAGATTTTAGTTAAATATCAAATTACCATAATCATGTGAATGACATTTGCACATTTTTTGTAGGTAATTAATAAGAAATGACTACCACTGCTCTTGTGTATGTTTTTGTTCATGGTTGGAGTTACAAGTCCCTGTTCTGAATTCTTCTTTATGGACCAATTTCTCAGAAAAATAAAATCTGAGAGAGAAATACTTGCAATTTTTTTACTACCAATTTCATTGTAAATGTTCAGTAATATTGCATAGTAAGGCTTTGGAAAGAAAGCAAAAGTCATTATAGTTTTGGAAACTATAAGCTAATAAAGATATTTACAGTTCAATGCTTTCTTTGGCAACATAAATACCAAGAATGTATAGTTTAAATTTATCCTGACAATAGCTTATAGGGTTGTAAAATAAGATCAGTTCAAATTCTTTCAATAAAGAAGCTACAAAATAAGCAATTTTTAATCATTGTTACAATAAATATTTAGTGCATATAGAAACTGTTTCTTAAGAAAATAATTAAAAGCATTTTCAAGATCAAAACTATGAATAATACTGTCTTTATTCTGCATGACTTAAATTTCCTACAACTAAAGCTACAATAAAATAGATGTTAGCATAAATTCTTATATGATAACATGCTCATAATTATGTATAGTGCTACTTTTGTAATAAAATGTGTCATTCACATTAACATAATTTTGCACATCTAAAATAATCTAACTTTCCCATCTCCCATGCCCTAAATCTTCTATCTCCCTACCCACCCCCGCCTGTATTTGAGACAGGCTTTCTACTTCCCTCATTCATTCACATTGCTATGTTAGTTATCAGTGTAGTTATTTCTCTAACTGCATTCACCACTCTTTGTAATGAGCTTTATTTACATCATGAGCTGGACCTTCCAGCCCTCATCTCTACTATCTCTGAGAATTATTACAAAAATGTCTTACTTTTCTTAAAACCCATAGATGAGTGAGACTATTCTGTGTCTATCTCTTTCCCTCTGACTTATTTCACTCAGCATAACAGATTCCATGTATATCCATGTATAGGAAAATTTCTTTTATATATATATATTTTTTTTATTTAAACACCTTGATTAACTACATGATTGTGTTTGGTTTCAGTCATGTAAAGAACACCACCATCACCAGTGCAACATTCCCATCACCAATGTCCCAAATCTCCCTCCTCACACCCAACCCCCGCCTATACTCTAGACAGGATTTCTATTTCCCTCATACATTCTCATTATTAGGATGAAGGGGGGGCATTCAATATAAAATATTTTATATGACTGAAACCTAACTACAATCATGTTTGTAATCAAATTGTATAAATTAAGATATTAGAAATAATATTAAAAATCAATCAACAAAAAAAAATCAGCAATTGAGCCAGAGAAATAGTACAAACTAAAAGAAATATATGTGAATAGTCAGTACTTTGTGCTATATAATAAAGTAATTTTATTAATGTTCAATGGAAGTGTTAAATTTAAAGGTTACAATTTTTAAGGAACTGTTTACATTAAACTGTTGAGAATAAAATTTAAATAAATAATATACTTTAATCATAGCATATCATTGCTTCATGATACCATTATAGTGAAGATAACTTGATGACAAAGTAATTTATCTATATTTTGCTATGTGCTCAATTTTTATCCATTTTTATCCTAAAACAGTTGATTAAATAAATATAACTGAATCAAGAATCAGAAAAAATATAAAAACATAATCTAACTTTAGAAAACAAACTATTAGGGTAATTAACAAGTAATTTTTCTATATGCATCTTTATTTTTGAAAATCTGAAATCTGAAACTCTGCTTGATCTAGTTATATCTCATAGTTGTATATTGTGTATTAATTTGACTGACAATTTCCCCTTTTTATTTTGTTTCGTTCTTTGTGCCATATCAAGTGGTGCTCAGGAAGGTAACTCCTGGTTTTGTGCTCAGGAATTACTCTTGATGATACGCTGGGGACCATAATGGAACCCAGGTTTGCTGCATGCAAGGCAAATACCCTATTTCATTGTACTATCATTTGGGCCCCCTCCCCCAATTTTTTTGGGGTGATGGATCATACTGGCAATGCCCAGGGGTTACTCCAGGCTCTCTGCTAAGAAATCGCTCTTGGCAGGCTCGGGGAACCATATGGGATGCCGGGATTCAAACCACTGTTCTGCACGCAAGGAAAACGCCCTACCTCCATGCTATGCTATCTCTCTGGTCCCCTCAAATATTTTTTAAGCGTCCATACCCAGGAATGCTGAGGAGGTTTGGATTAATGCCTGCAGAACTGAGTCAACTATGCTCAGGAAACATGAGAACAACCCCCAGGGGTGCTCAAGAACCACAGGGCTATATTTATTTAATCAGCATATTCTTATTAAGCAAATATAATTTTCTAGGTGGGATATATTTATGAATATACATATATAGTTATCAATAAATTTCTCATCACCTAAAAAGTTGATTTTCTCATTGTAAGACTACAGATAAAACATAATAAATACATTTAAATTAAATCATTTTTTAAGCAGAAGCATAAATATAAATCAAAAAGAAAATAGAGAATGCAAGGTATCAAAAGTAGATAAAGGTTTAGGCCTAGGTAAGAAGGCCAGGGAAGGAGTGAAATTAAGTGGGAGTGGTTCGGAGTAAAACTATGTGGATGAAGAATAAAAGGGGTCCAGGCCAGGATCTTGGACACCATAGCTGGTGTATACATCTATATGTATGCATGTATATATGTATATACATATATATGTATATAAATATATGTACAAATATATACCCATATGTGTGTATACATATACATACAGTCAGAACTACTGTAAGTACAGTACATAAACTACAATAATCAAACTAAAATTTGCAAAGCAGGGGGTGGTCGCCCCAACACAGAATCAGAAAACATTTCTCTACCCAAATTAATAATTATGAGACTAAAAGGATAATAACTAAAAAATGACCCATTCATTAAAATAGAATCTAACTATATTTTTTCAGATAAGGTCTTAATAGTTCCTTTAAATGTAACTTTAAAATCTAATTTTAAAATGTATTTAATACTTTGAGAGGGGATCAACTTAAACCTGATGATCAGGAGTAGCACCCCATTGAACTATCTCTTGAGTCAATTAAATTTATTTCAAAATGAACATGAGCATTCAATTTTTCTTCCTTCATTATAAATTTGTGATAATGCGGCAGAAGACAGCTCACAGTGTAGAGCAAGTACCTAAAATGTTTGGGGCCCTAAATTCAATCCAGGACACTGCATGATTTCCAGAGTAACTCTGAACCTCTGAAAAACTCAAAGTGTAATTTCCAATTAAAAATAATTTTATTATAAGCCAATACCATTGGGAAAGTAATTACAGTTAATTTGTTCCTATTATACAGAAATATTGATTCAAGATTTTCAAATAATGAGCTATTGATATTTTAATCTAATTGTTTAAAGATGGATTTTTAGATAAATGTATTGCAATGTTGTAGCACATGGTCATTTATACCAATAATAAGATACTTAATACATGATTTTGTATTATATTTTTGAGATGTACATTCAGATATTTAGATTTAGTTTTATTTCAATTTCTCTTTTTATTGGCTTTGAAGAAATTAGGATGATGGGGTACATGAATTGGTTAATAAATTCTTTAATTAAATGATGTTTTATATGATGTTATAGTAACAAAGCAATAAATATGATTTTCACATACTTCATGTAATCCATTAATTTTTATTTCACATTGTTATTGAGTATAAGCATAAAATTTGGAAATGTATAGTACCAATGCTTATTCTTTTTAATATCCATCACTAGGAAGGACAAAGAATTGCCAATAAAATGAACTACCTGTTTCTGTGTTGTATTAAAAACACTGTTCTCTATACTGACAAATTTTTCTTTGGAATGACCACACAAAATATTATATGCAATATTTTCTATCTTCTAGATAAAATTGTGGTTAAAGAGAATAGTAAATATCTTTACATGAAATGTGAATTCTATTATGGACACAAAATATAATAAGTAACTTTCTTGCTATATAAGTTAACATATTCAGAAAAATAAAATGTGATTTACAATAAGGTAAAATTTTCCCTTCTAATTTTGAGACTACTCCATATTTTTATCTTCTTCTTTTGGGGAAGGGTGTTGGCCACAGCCATTGACACTCAGGTGTTACTCCTGGGTTTGCACCCAGAAATCGTCCCTGGTTTGGGAGGATGTCAGGAGATTGAACCACAGTCAGTCCTAGGTCAGCCACATACAAGGAAAACTGCCTACAGCTGTGCCACCACTCTGGCCCCTATTTTTATCTTCTTGAAAATCATCAAATTAATTTTGAACTCTGCATATGATCATAGCTGTCAATTTCTTTTGTTTTGTTTTGTTTTGTTTTGTTTTTGGGCCACACCCAGTGACACTTAGTGTTTACTCAGGGCTATGCGTTTAGAAATCGCTTCTGACTTGGGGGACCATACGGGAGCCCGGGAATCAAACCTAGGTCAGTCTTGAGTCAGCTGCATGCAAGGCAAATGCCCTACCACTGCACTCTTGCTCCAGCCCCCATAGCTGTTCATTTCTGAGTAGAAGACTAAGACACCCTTTCTATTTAATGTTTGTTTATTGCTGCAGGAATTAGAAAAAAGTCATTGGAAAATCTTTTTCTGGATTTTATATAAAAAAAGCTTTTTGTCAATGATCATAGATTGTACTTTGAGGCAGGATAGGGAAGTGAATCAATGTTATTTACTATCTTTAACATTTACACAACACATCTGTCTTGATAAAGCTCAACATTTTTATTTAATATATTTAAAAGTAGATAAAGTGAGTTGATGCATTGTCCACAAAAGATTTTAGAGACATGTCAAAGGTCTGTTTAAAAACTACTCATAATTATTACTAAAGGGGTATCCAGGAGAAGATATGATTAACCTGTTATAACAACTGAAAATAATATGAGAAGGCAGCAGAATAGGAATCTAGAGAGCTGCTTCAAAAATACCTGTTTATGGAACTAGAGCAGGGGTATCAAACTTGCGGCCCTCCATACAATATTTTGTGACCTGTGGCCGGCCTTCAAATATCACAGTATTTGCGACTATTTGCTTACTGAATAATCGCAATAAAAATCTCATTAGTATGAAAAAAATCGCATGAAACATTCGCATACCCCGAGCAGTTCCATTCGGGTATTCAAATGTTTAATGCGATATTTTGCAATTTTTTTTCTTACTAATGCGATTTTTTATTGCGAATATTCGGTAAGCGAATAATCGCGAATACTTTGCGCTTAGCGCAGACGTCATTTCCGCTGCTCCTGCCTGCTATCCCTTGCATTATTGGAGGCCTAAGGGAGAGAAGTTTATTGCAGAATTAGATTTTGTCATACCTTCATCATGACTTCATCAAAGCCTGCAGTGAAGAGAAAGATTGATGACGAACACAGACAATTTCAGGAAAAGTGGGAGACACAGTATTTCTTTGTTGAGCACAGGGGCATCCCCACATGTCTTATTTGCTCAGAGAATGTTGCAGTACACAAGGAATACAACTTGAAACGCCATTATTCAACTAAACATGCTCAGGAATGTTCAAAATATCAAGAAAATGAGAGAGCCAAGCGGGTTGCCAGTCTTAAAGCATGTCTAATGAGGTAACAAGATTTCTTTAAGAAAGCAACCAAAGAGAATGTTGCATCAGTCGAAGCTAGTTACATGGTTAGTGAGATGATTGCTAAGGCAGGGAAACTATTCACAGAAGGAGAATTTGTCAAAAGATGCATGTTACAGGCTGCAAGTATTATCTGTCCAGAAAAGAAAGGTCAGTTTAGCAAAATCAGCCTTTCTGCCAACACTGTGGCAGAGCGCATTTCTGACATGTCAAGTGACATTTATCATCAACTGTGTGAGAAAGCCAAATGTTTTGATGCAAACTCAGTTGCTATTGATGAGGGCACAGATATTTTTGGTTTTTCAGGCCACACCCGTTTGATGCTCAGGGGTTACTCCTGGCTAAGCGCTCAGAAATTGCCCCTGGCTTGGGGGGACTATATGGGATGCCGGGGGATTGAACCGTGGTCCTTCCTTGTCTAGCGCTTGCAAGGCAGACACCTTACCTCTAGCACCACCTTGCTGGCAAGGGCACAGATATAACAGACACTGCACAGCTCACAATTTATGTCCGTTGTGTTGATTTCAATTTTGAATTGACAGAGGAGCTGCTCACAATAATTCCAATGCATGGCCAGACCACTGCTAATGAGATATTTTGGCATCTGTGTGATGCCATTGAGAATGCAGGTTTGCTATGGAAGAGGTTTGTTGGAATAATAACCGATGGAGCACCATCAATGACAGGGAGGAAAAATGTACTGGTGGCACTTGTTCAAAAAAAAAACTTGAAGAGGAGGGTGTAGAGAAGGCCATTGCTCTTCACTGCATTATCCATCAGCAGGCCCTTTACAGTAAATGCCTACCATGTGACAATGTGATGCCTGCTGTTGTGAAATGCATCAACCAAATCAGATCCAGGGGCTTAAAGCACAGGAGGTTCCATGCTTTTTTAATGGAAATGGAGTCAGAATATGGAGATGTGTTCTGTTTCACTGAGGCATGTTGGCTCAGCAGGGGAAATGTCCTAAAAAGATTTTTGAGTTGAGAGAAGTGAAAGTCTTCATGGAGAAGGATGGGAATGCTGTTTCTGAGTTGAGTGATCACAAATGGCTCATGGACTTAGCTTTTCTTGTTGACATCACACATAAGCTGAATGTACTAAACAAGATGTTACAAGGCCCAGGGCAGCTTATAAGTGCTGCCTATGACAATGTGAGAGCATTCTCCACAAAACTTGTGTTATGGAAATCCCAGCTCTCTCAGACAAACCTTTGCCATTTCCCAGCATGCAAGGAACTTGTGGATGCAGGCATACCATTCAGTGGTGAGAAATATGTTGATGCTATTTTTAAGCTAGAGAAGGAATTTGATCACAGATTTGCAGACTTCAAAAAGCACAGAGCCACTTTCCAAATTTTTGTGTACTCCTTTTCCTTTGATGTGCAAGATGCCACTCCTATGCTTCAAATGGAGCTCATTGACTTGCAATGCAACTCTGATCTCAAAGCCAAGTTCAGGGACATTAGTGGAAAAGCAGACATGCATGGACAATTTTTGAGAGAATTTCCCTCCAGCTTCCCTGAGCTTTCCTGAATGTTCAAGCGCACCATGTGCCTTTTTGGGAGCACATATTTGTGTGAAAAGTTATTCTCCACATTGAACTTCAATAAGTCAAAGTACAGGTCTAGACTTAATGATGATCATCTTCAAGTCATATTGAGGGTCTCAACTGCTTCCTCTCTAAAGCCAAATGTGGTTCAGATTTGTGAGAAGAAGTACTGTCAAGTCTCTGGCAGCAAGGAATAAGCAAAAGATGCCATGTTCAGAAGAACTGTTCATGATCTTCACTCAATGTTCTATTCATGTTCAGAAGAAATAATTAAAACTGTTAATAATGACGTTTAAGGACTTTTTTTTGTGTGTGTGTGAAATCCCTTTTGCGGCCCTGCCTCACCCTGACTTTGCCTCCTGTGTCCCCCAGGTAAATTGAGTTTGAGACCTGAACTAGAGCAAAAGCACACTTAAGGTGCTTGTCATGTACATGGTCAACCTAGGTTTGATCTTTTGTAGAGCTAGGATTAATTCCTGAGCCCTGCCAGGTGTGGCTCAGAAACCAAAATCAAAAAAATGAAAGAAATAAAAAAGAAGGATGCTGTTTATATTTCCAAACTTAAGCAGCTCATGTTTCCAAGACTAAGCAGTAAAGCTTTTTGGTTTCAGTTTTCTCACCTGTAACACACATATGAGTTAATTTTATCATTCAATTAAAATTTTTCTATACTTGTCACTATACTTTTTTTTGGTGAACAAGAACAAACAGCAGTAGGGCATTTGCTTTGCATGCAGCCGATCCAGGACAGACTGTGGTTCAATTCCTGGCATCCAGGCATCCCATATGGTCCCCCATGCCTGGTGTGAGTTTTGACCGAAGAGCCAGAAGTAACCCCTGTGCACTGCTGGGTGTGACCCAAAATTACAAAAAAAAAGAGAGAGAGAGAATAACACATTTACTATGATTTTAAGATGCTCATAATTAGCAGCGAGAGGTAGAAATTAATAAAATAATGCCTCAGAAATATCATCAATTAAGGGAATTGTAACTGAAAAAGCTGTGCTTTTGAGGACTATAAAATGTTTGCTACATTATGATTTAATTTTATATTAATAATAAATGTAGAAGTCTGAATTTAAGGACAGAGGTATTTAAATGGAAGTGGGTGTAGGTAAACTACAAATTCCTCTTAAAGAAAATCTGATTATCTTCCTTCAGAGGGATAAACCTTGAGAAATCTATATGGTTTTATTTATTCTATAGTTTTATTTGGTATCCAGAAAATCTGTGTTAGGAGTTATGATTTTTAAACGCAGTCCCTCGAAAAAGGTTTCCTGGTCTTTTTTTGTTTTGTTTTGTTTTATTTAATACACACATTTTAGGCATGGTACTGAATTCTAGAACAAAGAACATCTACTAAAACTCCCACTGAGTACTTCATTGATCCCTTCAGGGACATTTGTTGTTAGATGTCACACATTGAGCACATTTTCTGTAAAAGCTTCATTGCCAGTACTCTTCATTCTTTCATTCTGTTGAAACCTTGCAGCCGTTCTACAAGAAAATTTATCTTAATATTACTCTTATTTCAGAGAGCAGTGGCGAAAGCGATAAAGCATCTGCCTTGTGTGAGCTAGCCTACTACGGACCTCGATCATAAATAAGTAAATTGTAGAACATAGCTAGCATATGGTTAAACTGCAGTAAAATTCTAAGTGAATAATTCTAGAGTCCCCACTGCACCACAATATTTTTCTCATTTTTATAACCTTTGGTTTATCATCTTATTATAGTAATCAACTCATTATAGTTTTCAAAATTTAAATTAATCTTGTGAACACTTTGTCAGTCAGAAATATGTTTATTTTATGTACATTAGAGTTGTTTACAGTGCCTTGGATAGTTTTTTTATTAAACACAAACATTAGGAATCTTATAGTGCATCTATGAGAAATTTGAAAATTCTATCTGATTTATACATGACATATTATAAAATGGTTAATAGATAAAAGCACTAAATTTATTAAGGTAAATTATTATTCTCAGTCTAGCAGAGGTTACTTCTGGCTATGCACTCTGATTGCTCCTGGCTTGGGGAACCATATGGAATGCCAGGGGATCGAACCACAGTTCATACTAGGCTAGCGCCGGGCAAGGCAGATGATGCCTTACCATCTGTGCCAACGCTATGGCCCTTATATCAGTAGATTTTAATCCCTTTGTATTTGCAAACCATATAACAATTTAGATACTGACTTTTGAAAAAAATGTGTTCCAAATCATTAGTATCATGACCTCATTTTAATTTTTGTCTGCATCTATAACTTTATTTATAACTTGATCTAATATTGAAAATAAATTAAAATGTGAAGTAAAATAGTAGAAATCTTAATATTTCTGCAACAGGATTTTATACTGAGAGTTGTAGAACTTTCATAAGTACAAGAAAGTATATTTGTAATGCTATCAGTGGAATTTGTGGAACCATCCAAATGCAGACCTGGATTTATAGCATATCTAGTCTTCAAGGTTATGATTTTTTATGTCACATGTGATTTTCAAAAATACAAATATCAATGTTCATGGAATATTTAGTTCAAAGATAAAAGGTTGAAAGATGTTGGAACATTCTGGTTACTTTTGGTCACCTATGTGACTTTTGTATAGCAATTACAGATATTGTATGCTACAACTGCTTTTAATGTTTTTGTTGTTTCCATACCTATCAAATGTATTTGCAATCTATGCTGTGTCTGATTTTTTTTCTATTTACGCAGTTTGGATAACACTATGGATTACATTAGGACTTAGCAAATTAGCACCTGTAATTAATCATGGATGAAAAGATAAGATGTCTAATGAAGGATGTTGGCATTATACTCTTTTGATCTAAAACATTGTTAGTTCCCAGATAATAAAAAGGGAATATGCATATTTAAGCAGAGTAGTCATTGGATGTTTTTTTATTTTGTTGAATTCTTGCTATTTGTGATTTAAAAATGAGTTAAAAAATTACAAATCAATAAACAATTTATCCTTATTTCTAAAAATTATCCACTTTGGTTTCTGGAATTTTACTTTCAATTTTTTTGTGATTGATTTGAAAAAGAACAGCTTTAAAAAACTATTCAATAAGTGGTATTGAATTTCAGATTTCAAGGTTTGGTTTATTTTTTCAAATAACATCTTTGAAAGTTTTTAGACAGAGAAAAGGAGAATGTAAATGATAGGTTCAATTAGTATTAGATAATACAATTGATAGAAACTCTCCCAAACACAAGGTCTCATTCTAACTTGTTTTCTGCTTTCCTCAGTACATCATTGACAATTCCTTGTTCAAAGTGGCTTTTTGAGTTGTAGATTGTTCATTCATTTCCCATTAACAAGAAGAAAGGTATGAACAAATGTATAGGGTTTGAGAGATAGTACAGCAGTGTGTGTATGTGTGTGTGTGTGTGTGTGTGTGTGTGTGTGTATGTGTGTGTGTGTGTGTTGCGGAGTAGGGATGGGGTAAGGACATGTCCAGCAGTGCTCCGGGGTTACTCCTGGCTCTGCGCTCAGAAATCACGCATCACTCCTTGCAGTCTTGGGGGACAATATGAGGTGTGTAGTATTGAATCAGGGTTGGCAGCCTGCAAGGCAGTCATCCTACCTCTGTGCCATCTCTCAGTCCCCTAATATATTTATAGGTTTGTTTGTTTGTTTGTTTGTTTTTACAATTACAACGGCTTTATTTTCTCAATTTGATGCTCTGCCTCTCACAAAATCAGATCAGCTAGCTACAAGGCTGGGGAGCCCTAATCCTGTTATCTGAGGACCTTTATCATAATCATTTGTAGGGTTGGGTGAAATTGGCTATTGGGATTCATTTCAGCTTGACCCAGGGGACTGGGCAGTAGGGTAACCTCAGTCCAGGATGGGGGTGGGGGGAGCAGCTGCTTCTTTATTTCCTACCAACCAACATGCCAGGCAACAAGTCAGGCAAAGCAGGTATGTGGCTTCCTCCATCCTCACACACACACACACACACACACACACACACACACACACACACACAATTTATTATTGCTAGCATAACATAAAACCATCCACCTAAAAACACACCAAGACTTGGAGAGATTAATCTAGAAAAGTTATTTTAGAAGGACTAAAGGAAAGGAACTATTTGTTATAATATGGTGAGGATACTGCAATGTACTGTGACTATGAGATCTAAAAGTATCTCATACATCAGGAAAAGAACTTTAATAAGAAAGACAAGCATCTTAAACACCAGAGCATAGTTTTTATTTGTTTGTTTTTCTTTTTTCGACTGTGAAAGATGTGACTAATGAATGTCTGTGCTTTGTACTTTGCAGGCTAGATATGAAAGGTGGGTAGAGAACGTATCTCGAATTAGGAGGTCGGTCACATTGGCTCTCCACAGGAATTCCCTGAGACTTTTTCAGCTTTTGATACTCTGACTGTATTTCAGGTAGACTCGGATTAGTGAACAACAGACTTGATTGGATTAGGTTTAATTCCAAAGCGATCAGCAGACCCCAGTGATCAATAAACAAGTGGTTTGATGGCAGCTTGATTTTATCCTTGTCTTGCTTCACTCAACCAGGCAACAAGGAATGTCAAATGCAGTTGGAATACATGATCCCTTTCCTGAGAAAGTCAACAGAGTAAACATTCTGACTGCAGGAAGCTTTTTAGTACTGAGGACTATTCAGAATTAAAACTTGTTCCTGTCGCAAAGAACTATTTAAATTTCTAACTTCTTTTTGTGAATAAAATCCATTTAATGAAATAACGACAACTGACACAAATGAAATAAGCAAACAAGGAAGTGTCAGCAAATCTGAAGGGTTCCCAGTAAAGGAGAATGGAAGGAAGATGGAATAAAAGGGGTAGATGTTTATCCTAATTGATCTAGGGTCAGCCTGTTCTCTGAAGTTTTATGAGGGTTCAGATTGAGGGCAGGAAAAAGGTCAAGGATCTTGAAGAAATTTGATTAACAAGCAATTTGTTCTGACCAATTTATGAGGACCCAGTAACTCAGAATCAATTAGGAAAGTTGTAGAGGAGGGGAGAATTTGAAGTTCCTTGCTAAAGAGTAACAGAAGCATCCATAGCCTGCACTTAAAGTCACCTACCAAAAGGTATTTCTTTCTTTGTCTTTAACAGAAAACATAGATCTGGCAATTTTTTTTTAACTTTTCTGTTTAGCAGGCCCATAGAGGACTTGGGTAAAAGTCTCAATTGATGCTGAAATGAGAGTATGGGAATACTGATTTCTAAATTTATTTATTTGAAGAGGAAGCATTTTACAGCTACAAGGCATAGACAAATGACTGTATGAGTAAAAATTACTGAAGCGTCAGATTCAGTAAAGGGATTATGATTATAGATTGTTTTTTAAAGCAAGACAAAGCTATTTTATGGGGGGAGGTGCACACCTGGCAGTGCTCAGGGCTTATGTCAGGGATAAGTCTGGAGGTGCTCAGAAACCATATGTATTCCAGTGTATTAACTCAGGTACCCAACACACAAGGTTAGTGTCCTACCAATTCTACTAAACCTTTGAAACAGGAAAAGTTTTTAGTGAAACTAAAGGACTTAGAAAATGATGAAACTAGCTGATCAGATTAACAAAGACACATATTGGGCACAGGTGAGAAAATGGTATTCAAGGTGGGTTTTGATAACAAAGGCAGATGCAAGATTAGACCAAACATGATTAGAGATGGTTATGTTAAAATTCACTTACCTAGATGAAGCTGGAATAATAGCACAGTGGTAGGGTGTTTGCCTTGCATGCAGCTGATTCAGGACAGACCTGGGTGCTGTCCCAGGCATCCCATATGTCCCCGAGCCAGGAACGATTGCTGAGCACATAACCAGGAGTAAACGCTGAGCATCACAAATTGTGCCCCTCCCTCAAAAAGGCAAAAAAATTTAAATTAATTTAATTTACTTAGAGGATCCTGATTTAATACAGCAGGAAAGGCACTTTCTCTGTGAGCAACTAATGGGTAATCAATCCATAGTTCCCCATAGTTCTCAGAACACCATGAGGAATAATTTCAAATAAGAATCACTAATAGTCCTTGAGCACCTCTAAGGCTGTAGTGCCCAAATGAAAACAAATTAAAAAATCATTTCAATTCTTTTAACTAATTCTTTTAAAGCTTTTAAAATATGTGAAACATTTTCAAATACTCAAGAGCCTAAAGTGACAGAGATAAGGAACTGTGATAAGGTGTTTCCCTTGCAAGCAACCCACCCAAGTTCTGTCCCCTGCACCTCATATGTTCTTCACTGCATCATGAGGAATAATTTCTGAATGCAGAGCCAGGAGTAACACCTGCCACGTGTGGCCAAAAACAAATACATTAAGATATTATCTTGGTGAAAATTATACTACTTGTGAATAATTTGGTTAATGATGTCAAGCTTCTTTTATAAACTTTCTTTATATACACTATTTGTTGTTATTTAAAAAAATGTATTTAAAGATAGTGCATCACATAATTTATAGTTGATTATAATATATTGTTTCCAGATAAGTGAAAGCAAATTTATTTGAATAAAGTTAGAAAAAATGTGGAAGAGGGCCCGGAGAGAGCACAGTGTTGTTTGCCTTGCAAGCAGCCAATCCAGGACCAAAGGTGGTTGGTTCGAATCCCGGTGTCCCATATGGTCCCCCATGCCTGCCAGAAGCTATTTCTGAGCAGACAGCCAGGAGTAACTCCTGAGCAATGCCGGGTGTGGCCCAAAAAACCAAAAAAAAAAAAAAAAGTGGAAGAGAAACAAGTTAAAAAAGAAAGAAAAAGATTAAGTAGAGTAGCAAGCACATTTGTGAAAAAGTTTGTATCTCTAATAAGGTCATTGATACAGAAAGGTTTAGTAAGTTCTTGTTCCTAGTTGTCCATGAGTTACATTGGTATGTTTTGGTAGGTGCTAGCAGTAAACATGAAGTTGTTGAGAAAATTAAAACACTTTTACTAATACTAATTCAGAGCTTGTATTCAGCTGCCATGCCTACTGCAAGAAGGAAAGATAAGTTGATAGGTGCCACACACACTCCAAATAGCCTTAGTAATATTTGGTCAGATTGGTGTCACTGAAGAGAATCATAGAGGGTCAGTGATAAGTCAGAACCACTGGGAAAATGGTAACTGTGGGTTATGGAGACAGAAGTCAGGGCTTAGAGATGGTGGGGTCTTGGCTTGACTCTCCTATTGAAGTGGCCAAATTTATGCTGCATCTATTAGTGTACCCATGATCATTCATGGCTTGATGTACTTACTGTTTGGTTGTTATTTTTGATGTAATGACTTGAGAGTGAAGTCAGTTGCCTTTTCAAAAACATAAATAGCCAGAACTTAATGACAAGTATACAATAAAGCTATAAAGCTTTTAACCAGTTGAAAAAGAAATTAAAAAAACACTAAGGTTAATGGAGTTCAGAAATACAGACATACTCAAGGATCAAAACCATAAGTTATTGTGATTTGCATAGGTATCCAAATGTATTACCTCTTTGCACAGTAGTTAAGGATGTGGATGGAAGGGGCAGGAAAGTAGAGGTCAAATAATACATTCTAAGAGGTCTAGTAAACAAGACATACATAATAAAAATATTATTAGCAATGGCAGAACAACACCCAACATGCTCTCCATAATAATTTTTAACAAGGTTTTTGTTTTTGCAGTTGTTTTGTATTTTAAACCACTTGGCCTATTTAAATCATTAGGCTTTTATAGTTACAATGTTTTTTCACAAAAATTGACATGTTAAGTTCATCATGTATATTTCCAGATTCTGGGTAGTCTTTTATCCCAAGAACAACAGTTTTTTGGTAGCGAATTAAATTTAGAGACTACAGCTGGATATTAGAGGCAGATGGCATTTTAAGTTATTTATGTGCGAATTATTCTTTTTTTTCTTTTTTTTTGCGAATTATTCTTATAGTTAATTTTTTTCATTGACAAAGTGTATTTCTTGAAACTCTATAGTCATTAAATAAAAATAATAATATTATGGCAGGCAAATCACTTAATATTTTGAAAATCATTTTTCTTTCCTTTTGTTTCTTTTCTTTTCTTTTCTTTTCTTTTCTTTTTTTTTTTTTTTTTGGTGTTCAAAGTTTAGTCCTGGTTCTGTGCTCAGGGTCATATCTGGTTAGCTTGAGTTGTAAGAGATCAACTATGTCCAAGGCAAATGCCCTGTTTACTATACTATTTCATATATAGTAATATGTATTATATTTTATTTTATAAAATATATTTATTATTTATTTAATATTATTCTAAAGTATAAAAGTAACTATAAGAAAACTGATGTGACCCATATAGGACAGATTGTGTGTGGGTGTGTTTTATGGTTAAATTGTAGATAAATAGTACATTGATATGAGCATATTTTCTCATCATATTTTTAATTGCCATGTTATTTTCACATTTTCTCATGTTAATATGATGATTCAATTTGACAACTATATAGATTTATATTGAATAAATGGAAGTTGATTAATATCTCCAAACAAGAGTCTGTTGAGGTTCTATATATTTTTTCAATTACATTGCCAAAACAAAACTTTCTATCCTGTGGCAAGAGACATAATACAGTAAGAACACACTTGCCATACATATAAGAGACCAGACCAAGGTTCAATACTCCAAAAAAAGAAAGAAAAAAATGAGCATCCAGAATCAATATTTTCTTGATTAGCAGTAAAATTCTACAATTTTACAGAATTTTATTTGGGTTTATTATATTTACATTGTTTGATGGTTCTAGAGATAATCAGTTTTATCATAAGTCAATTATAAGAAGATACTATTATAGAGTATATAAATTTAAATACTTATTTATATAAATTAATTCAAAATTTATTATTATTTTAATAAAGCCATTTATGTATTCATGTTCTGCATTTTAGAGTTCGCTTATTTGGCTTTTCCAATTTTCTTTTTCTGCCATTTTTGAGGCACAATTATCAAAGAATATAAGAATATGATTTACTTTTTCTTTTTCTTTTTTCTTTTTGGCTCCTGATGGCACTCAGGCATTATACTTGTGTTGCATGCAGAAATCAGTTTTTAAAGACTCAGGGGGCCACATGGGATGCTGGGGATCAAACCACGTTCAGCAGCATGCAAGGCAAAAATCTTTCCTGTTGTGCTATATCTTTCCAGTTCCAATAATATGATGTAAATTTTTTAATATGATGTAAATTTTAAGAAATGTGTTGTGCTAGTTTGATACACATGTTGCAAAATGATAAGCTAAAATTAAATGAACACCTCTATTATCTTCTCCTTTCTTACACAATAACACAATTTTGTGAGAATATTTAAGACCTGCTCAGAGCAACTCTGAAGTACCATGATGTTAGACAAAATGTTATTGTGTTGAATCTCAGGAAGTTTTTAACTTGTAAGTTAAAGTTTTATACTTGGAACAATTCCCACTGTCCTATTTTTTTCATTCCTAAAAACATAGCTCTATTTCTATGTTTTGGGATCTTTCTAAAAATCTACATGATCACTACATGTAAGTGAGATCATTTAAGAAATTGTTTTTCTTTGATTTTTTTAGCATAATACCCTCAAAGTCTATTTATGATATAAATGGCAGCTTTCTTGTGACAATATTATTGTAAAATTTTCATGTATAAGATATAGTACAAATTGAGTGTTCGTCCATATATATTACTATGTGTCTATAAATGATAATTTCTTTATATATTCATTCATTTATTAAAAAGTTAATACATTGTTTTCATGCTTGGCAATTATAGTGTTACAAGGGATCTAGATATAAAGATTCTCTTTCAGGAAGTTTCATTTCCTTTGGGCATGTGCCTAGAACTGGAGTTATTATGTTGTACCATAATTCAACTTTTTATTACTTTAAAAACTTATATACTTTAATTTAGAATTTAAGTAATTTTATTAAAAGCATTTATCACATAGGTGACATAGTTGATTATAATATATTTTTCCAGGTAAGTAGGGTGAAATTATTAAAAAAGTAAAATTAAAAAGAAAGAAGGAAGGCAAGAAGAAAAATAAGGAGGACAATGAAAGAGTACAGTAACAATAAAATTTGAGGAAATTTTATCATATCTTGCAATGAGGTCTTTAAATACTATTGTAAGAGAGCTTAGTAAAATCTTGTTGCTAGTTGCCCATTCTGTTATTTCATTTGATTCTGAATATTAAATAGCTTCAGATATGCACTGGCACACAAATCAATGTGTTCCTACAGGGATGGCAGTATGAAGAAAAAAATGGAATATCAAGCACTTTTGCATATACTGTGGATTTTGCAGGACGTGTTTTTAGCTGTGACATCTTCTGGAAGTATGAGAGGCAGAATGGCCTGGGTGCCTACACTCACTACAAAAATAATTGCTGGTAATGCCGTTCAAATACTGGCATACATGGAGTTTTGGTCAGATTAGTGTCTCTGTTGAGAACTGTAGAGGGCTGGTGAAGCAGGGATATTGGTGAAGTGGTGATTGTGGATGATGTATACAGCTGGCAAGGCTTCAGCATGGTGGGGACTGGACCCGCCCTCTCTTTCTAAAATTACCAGTTTTTAGCTGCATCACCTCTGCACATGTGATTTTTCACAGTTTGGTATACATCTCTTCCCAAACACAGTGAATGTAAGGAACTGGCCCAAAACAGACAGAGAGATTGCATTTGTGCAAACTTCCACACTTTTCCACAGTGAATACATTGGCTTACAATTCCACTAACATTAAACAAGTGTTCTCTTCTTTAATAACTTTACTATCACTGTTTCTTATAGCTTTACGGTTCCATTCTAAGAAAGGTGAGTAACATCACTGTTGTTTTTATTTGATTTATCTGAGGATTATTGATGTGGAATATTTCATCAAGTACCTGTTTGCCATAGGAGATTGATTTGAATTTTTACCTATTTTTAGAATAATTTTTAGTATTTTTGCTATTACATTCCTTATTATTTTTTATATCTTAGTACATATAAGATATTAATCCCTAGACATATATTAACTTAAAATTTTTTCTCCCATTTGGTAGATTTTCTTTTATTTTTGATTACTTCCTTGCCTATGCAGAAGTATATTCATGTGATGTGATCAGTTCCCTTTGTCTGTTTCTTGCTTCTGTTGTTAATCTTTTGAGTGTATTATCTAAAATAATTTTGCCAAGACCAATGTCAAAGAACTTTTCCCATGTATCTTTAGTTTTATTACTTTTAGCTTGTTTGTTTTAAAATAGGGGACCACATCTCTTTGCTATACTTAGCAGCCCTAGAGATTATTCTTGGTGACATATGAACATAGTACGAGTTGAAATTTCATTTCTTAGGGCCCAGCAGTGCAAAGTTTGTACATATTGAGCTCAGGAGACAAGAAGGCTATACCTGGAATTATTGGAAATACAACTCAAATGTTAAATTATATGCTCTCACATTTTGAGAAATATTTCTAAATATCCTGGAGTTTGATTTCAAATTTTCTTTTTTTATTATTTGTATCAGTTTCATAAGTTTTTTTGTGATTGCTCTTAGTGTTTATAAAGAACTTCTATTTTGTCCTATTTGTATTGTTTTATCTTTTATGAAGATAATGTATTAATATATAATTTACTATTATACCTATTAAAATATGAAAACCCAAGTTTGAACTTGAACAAATGGACATACAAATACACTCACACACATTCATAATATAAATAAATATACAGACTATATTGGAATACATATATAGAGAATAAATATACATATAAAATGTAAGTTGAATACAGAAGATAGTTCTGTATAGAAGATAATCAGGCACATTCCATTTGCATGCTGACAAATGGACTTCCTAAGGATCAACCAAAATATTTTTCCATAGCAACAGGAATAACTTCAGCTTCTAGTAGAGAGTATCCGGGTATTCATCTGTAGCATTTATTCAGCCAGACGGTCAGCACCATAAAATTTTTGGATTAAAATTAGGTTATGCAAATGAGCTGTAGATGCTGAATTTTTTTATATATGCCTGATAGCTCAGCCTATTTTTATCTCAGAAAAGGAGTCACTATTTACAAAAAAAAGTTATAATCCTAAGTAATTCACTCTTGCTAGTCATATTGTATAGTTTAGAATATAATTGTTTAAACTTATTTTGTAATTCAGAATGTTGATCAAAGAGTCCACCTCATCATCAGATTAACCTACCTATATTGTGAATTATTATAGCTATGATTGCTTTTAGATAGAACAGAAAGCAATAGAATTTTTTGAATAATTAATCGAACCATACCTCTTATTTTTACCTAGTTAATATTTTATTTTATAGTTATACTGTGTAGGGATTTTTGTTTATAAAAAATAGGATATTAAACAAAATTTCCACTATATGTTTCAGGCCTTATTTTATTTTGGGGGATCTTAAGTCAATTGATCATGCCCAGCTATGTCCAAGACTTATTCCTAGTGCTGTGCTTACAGATCTCTCCTCTTAGTTCTCAGGAGACCACATGTGAGGCCAATGATAGAATGTGGATTAGGTTACTTTTAGATTGGCTCTCCATACCAAAGGGAAAATCTAAGGTGCCTTTATAGGTTTTTAATTTTTTAATATATTTTTTTTTTTTTGGTTTTTAGGTACACACCCGTTTGATGCTCAGGGGTTACTCCTGGCTAAGCGCTCAGAAATTGGGGGGACTATATGGGACACCTGGGGATCGAACCGCAGTTTTTCCTTGGCTAGCGCTTACAAGGCAGACACCTTACCTCTAGTGCCACCTTGCCGGCCCCTAATTTTTTTAAAGGATGACTGGGCCACATCCAGTAACTTGCATGACTTTCTTGATAGTCACTTGCAGTGGTGCATAGAAGACTGTATGGAATCAGAAGTCTAATATGGAATTCCAAAAATTCTGGGAAAATGCTTTACTACTGAAACATATTCCTAGCCTGAGGTCAGTTTTAAAAGTCATGAACCAGATAAAAATAATAACCATTGCCTTCTGGAACCTGGAAGAGTAATGGATGAAGATCTGTTTATTTTTCACTTGCCATTGATGTATGTTTGTACTAGAAAATTAATGCAAGGGATGAAAGAGAGAGAGAGGAGAAAGGAGAGAGAGAGAGAGAGAGAGAGAGAGAGAGAGAGAGAGAGAGAGAGAGAGAGAGAGAGAGAGAGAGTACACTCTTTTGGAAGGGCACTTGCCTTCCCTGTGACCCATCTGAATTCAGTACTTGGCACCCCATATGGACCCCAGTACATTACCAGGACTTTCTCCTGAATGGAGAGTCAAGAGAAAGCCTTAACACCATTGGATGTGTCCCAAAATCCAGGTAAATAAAATAAAAAAATTGACAAAGTATAATTTTAGAAGAATAAATAAACATAAAATTAACTTATTTATATAATTTATTTTGAAGTAATTACAGAAAACTATGATTGTAAGTAATAATTAATAATAAATAAACTTTAGTGATATTCACATTTTATCTGTATCAAGATTTTGAATTCTATTATATATATTTTATTATTTTTGTACCTAAAGTCAAATTTTATAAATTTATAATGCCCTCTTAGCAGGACATTATTTATGTGAATATAGAAACTAAAAACAAATTTAATAAAATGAGCCTCCTTTAATTCTAAATTTCTCCCTAGCTTCAAACATGTTAAAATTTGAGCATTTATACACTTTTTTATATTTTATGATCCTAATATTTCTATTTTAATATATGATTTGTTTAATCAACAAATATTTTTGCCATTTTGTGGTAATTTGTCTCTGTGGTTTAGAATGACGTAAAAATTCTACGAATATACTGAAGATCAACTGATGTCAGCCACATATAAGTCAAAAATCTTAATTATTGTACTATATCTCTGGCCCCATTTTTTTCTGGGGTTTTATGTTCAACTGCCATATATCTAAATATAAATTGCTTCATATTTTATTATTTTGTCTAAATTTTTCTATGTTGATTTTAAGAATTCGTGTCATTTTTTTTTTTTTTTTTTGGTCACATCTAGCAGTGTTCATGGCTCTGTTTTCAGAGATCACTTGGTTGGGTTCAGAGTACCAGCTGTGTTGCTAGGGTTAAGTGAACCCAGGCAAGGCAGGTATTAACTTCCTGTACTATCTCTCTGGCCTAGAAATTAATACATTTTTTAATTTCATAAACATTTTATCATATCCAAAATTTCTACTATATAATGCAGTTACACTAAAATATGTCAAATAGCAATTTTAAACACAAAATCTTTCTTGACCAAATAACTACTTAAAACTAATATTGACAGAAGTTTCAATAAGAATCCCTTGACTCTTTTTTGGGGAAAGAAGTACAATAACATAAACTAGGAGATAATTTTCTATTTTAATTATAAAAATAATAGAATCAGGGCTAGAGTGATAGCACAGAGACAGGGCATTTGCCTTGCATGCAGCCAACCCAGGATGGACTGTCGGATTTGGTTCCTGGCATCCCATGCCAGGAGAGCCCTGAGCTGGGAATAACTTCTGAATGCCACCAAGTGTGGCCTCAAAACCAAAAATCATATATATACATATATATGTATATATAATTTTAATTATACTATTGGAGAAATTAAGAAAGCTACAAGCCTGTTTAATTATTGAAATCAATCTATGTTACATTGTACACTATATTAAAAATGTGTCAACTGAAAATAACCTTTTCAAAGTTTATGAAATTATAAAATATATTTTAAATATAGAAATATATTACAGGAATTTATAATAGTATTAAAATAACTGATAAATTTGAAGCCCATTATTATTTATTCTGGTCTATTACTAGTTGATTATGATCTAGACATCATTAAGAATTAGATGTAGTCATATAAAATTAATATGACCTATATAAAATAACCTAAAGACAGAAAACCTTGAAGTTTCTTTGAAAGAAAATATACAAGTAGGTCATCAAAACAACAAAGTGACATACATTGCAGTTCTGTAAAGTCTAGATCATTATAGTGTCATAGGTAATGTTTTATGATTAGTGGAACAATCAAAAGTTTTACAAAATAGTTAATCTGGGGCCAGAGCAATGGCACAGCAGTGAGACTTTTGCCTTGCTGACCCAGATTGAACTCAGCTTTGATTCCTGGCAGTAGTGATTACTAAGTGAAAAGTCAAGAGTAAAAAGAGTAAACCCTGAACACCACAGGGTGTGGACCAAAAAAAACAAACAACAAAGAAAAGTTCTTACAGAATTATTGACCTGTTAATTACTGATGGCTTCATTGCAGATAAAAATAAATTTATGCAGATAAAAAATAAATTTATGTTGAGTTGACGATTCTCATTTAAAGATTTATTTCAGCAGCAAAATTTGGTTGGAGAACTGAAACCAAATGAAACAAATATAGAAAGATAGTTTTTGTGTGTACATATGTATGCAGGAGTAAGAATATATTTATTAATTTATTATAATGTTAATATTTATGCATGTGTATGTATTATGATATAAAGCTATGTGGGGGAAGGCACATAAGGTAACTCTCAGTGATCTTCCCTGGCAATGAGCTCAGAAATCGCTCCTGGCTTGGGAGAACTTATGGAACCCTGAGATTTGAAGCAAGATCTGTCCTGGGTCAGCTGCATGCAAGACAAACTCCTACCTCTGTGCTATCGCTCTGGCCTGATATAAAGCTATTTTAATCAAGGTTTCTTCTTAAAACAAGTAGACACACTTAAAATATATAAAATGTAAGAAAATTATTTTAGGTTAGTAAGATACTAATTGAATTCTGTAAATTTATTATCTGCTGCAGACGTCTTGTGTCCCTAAGCAAAACCTTAGTGGGGTCAGAAAATCCTCACTGGAAGAAAGTGAGTACACGAGCAGACGAATATGATATATAAAATAATTGAGACCACACAAAATGCATTGTATGGGGACCCATGTCTATGAGACAAGAGACAACTTTACTTTTCAGCCAATGACATTTTAAGCACAACTCTGGTATGCAAGGCATTTCCAGGGGAACTAAGGGCTGAGGATAAAAAGAAGGCTAATTTCTTACATATCAAAGTAGTACCTCGCCCTAGGAGTCATTACTGATGTAAATTAAGGGATAGCAGGAAATCCTGGTTTTCTCCTGAAAACAAATATTAACCTGAGGGAAATAATGAGAGAGAGAGAGAGAGAGAGAGAGAGAGAGAGAGAGAGAGAGAGAGAGAGAGAGAGAGAGAGAGAGAGACAGAGAGAGACAGAGAGAGACAGAGAGAGACAGAGACAGAGAGAGAGAGAGAGAGAGAGAGAGAGAGAGAGAGAGAGAGAGAGAGAGAGAGAGAGAGAGAGAGAGAGAGAGAGAGAGAGAGAGAGAGAGAGAGAGAGAGAGAGAGAGAGAGAGAGAGAGAGAGAGAGAGAGAGAGAGACAAAACTAAAGAAAGGGGGCGGGGCGGAGAGATAGCACAGCGGTGTTTGCCTTGCAAACAGCCGATCCAGGACCAAAGGTGGTTGGTTCAAATCCCGGTGTCCCATATGGTCCCCGTGCCTGCCAAGAGCTATTTCTGAGCAGACAGCCAGGAGTAACCCCTGAGCACTGCCGGGTGTGGCCCAAAAACAAAAACAAAAAAACAAAAACAAAACAAAACAAAAAGCTAAAGAAAGGGGTGCAGAATTATTCAAAGTGACAAGGAAAGTCCCTGAGGCAGTCATTTTGCTGTGGTGCTCAAAGGCAGGGAGAGAAGACCATTGTCTTGAAGTTGCTATGTTTTGACTTGGCCTTTGGAAGTAAATAGGCTGACAGAAAGAGAGGTAGTTGGCTGGACTTTGAGTTGCAAATATACTAAGCCAGAAGGGAACTTCTAGCAGTTTTCTTTGGTGCTGAAATTTCTTTATGCCTGCAGATAACTAAGGCCGAATTACTGTAAAGGAGACAAAATCAAATAAAAGGAAAAGAGAAATATAATGTCACAGACATGTTAGAAATATAGCCAGTTTTCCATGCAGGGGTTAAGAAATTAACCTCTCCAACGGGCCTTCTGGCTGAGATATTTCTTGGGAGGAAAATTAGGCACTGCACCAGGAAAGCCAAAAGCCACCTCTGGAGTGTGCCTCCCTTGATAATGGAGATATGCATGCTTCATGCCTCTACAATTATCTGAGATAATGGTAAAATGTGATAAAATGTACTAATTTTCCTTAGGATAATCATTATTTCAAGTATTAATCAGCTAGCATATTGATAACTTAGTATAAGTTTGGTTTTATCCAGTTATGCATATATAATGCTGGCAATAAAGAAATGCTTTGTTAAATTTTAGTAATTAAATATTTATACATCCATATTTGTTTATACCTAATAATTACTCAAAGCTAATTCTAAGCTTGTATTTGAATGAATCATTTACTTAAACTATTTTGTTGTTAAAAATAAATATTAATAATCACTAAGTAAGGAAATATACATTCAGTTGACTGACACTTTTACTCTATTAAAATTTCTTAAAATTATATTTAAGAAGTAGTAGTATTGCCTTCCACAAACTTTTAAGAGTGTAATGGTGAGTGTGAGATTTAATACAGCAGCTAGATAACTGTACTGCAGGAGTAATAACATATGAATAAAAAAAACAAAAAATGAATTTTGAAAAATAAGGCCTAGATCTGGCTCATAAGCAAAATAAAAACACAATAGGAAAGTTTGAGAGAGAGAGTAAAGAGATTAAGGTGCCTGCTTTGCTATTGATAACCCTACTTCAAATCTGTCACCACTTATATTGATTCCTCTACTCACTTCCAGGAGTGTTCCCTAAGAATAAGCTAGAAGTAAACCTTTTTTTTTTCTTTTCTTTTTTTTTTTTTTTTTTTTTTTTGGTTTTTGGGTCACACCCGGCAGCGCTCAGGGGTTACTTTTGGCTCCACACTCAGAAATTGTTTCTGGCAGGCTCAGACGACTATATGGGATGCCGGGATTCGAACCAATGACTTTCTGCATGAAAGGCAAATGCCCTAACTCTATGCTATCTCTCTGGCCCCTAGAAGTAAACCTTAAGCACTGCTAGGTGTGCCCTGAAGAACAAAACCAAAGTGTTCCAAAATAAAGAAATACAAATGGCAAAAGACATATTAAAAAATGCTCCATATTACTAATCATCAGGGAGATGCAAATCAAAATAACAAGGTACCATCTCACACCACAGAGACTGGCACATATTACAAAGAACAAGAACAATCAGTGCTGTCAGGGATGTGGAGAAAAAGGAACTCTGATTCACTGTTGTGGGAAATGCAGTCTACTTCAGCCTTTATGAAAAACAATATGGAGATTCCTAAAAAAAAAAAAAACTGGAAATTGAGCTCCCATATGATCCAGATATTCCACTCCTAGGGATATTCAAAATCCCTTCCTCACACTTATATTCATTACAGCACTATTTACAATAGTCAGACTCTGGAAACATCCAAGATGCCCCTCAACAGATGAAAGACTAAAGAAACTGTGGTACATATACACAATGGAATATTATGCAGCCATCAGGAGAGATGAAATCATGAAATTTTCCTATCCATGGATGTACATGAAATCTATTATACTGAGTGATATATGTCAGAGGGAGAGAGATAGAGAATAGTCTCACTCATCTATGGGTTTTAAAAAAAATTAAAGACATTATTGTAATAAGGCCCAGAGACAATAGAGTTAAGGGCCTGAAGAGTCAGAAGAACCAACTCACAATTTGAAGCTCACCACACAGTGGTGAATGCTGTTAGGGAAATAACTACACTAACAACTAGCAATGTTAAAGAATGAGAGAAGTAGAATGAATACCTATCTCAAATACAGGCATGGGTGGGAGAGGAGAGGGGACATTGGTGGTGGGAATGTTGCACTGGTGAAGGGGACTATTCTGTTTATGACTGTAACAATCATGCTTGTGGGCCTGGAGAGATAGCACAGCGGATTTTGCCTTGCAAGCCACTGATCCAGGACCAAAGGTGGTTGGTTCGAATCCCGGTGTCCCACATGGTCCCCCATACCTGCCAGGAGCTATTTCTGAGCAGACAGCCAGGAGTAACCCCTGAGGACCGCCAGGTGTGACACAAAAACCAAAAACCAAAAAAAACAAAAACAAAAAAAAACGAAAAAAAAACAATCATGCTTGTAATCATGGTGCTTAAATAAAAATTTTATTAAAAATGCTGCATAAGTGCACATTTAAAATGATAAACTATCTTCATTCTAATGAACAACTCATTTGCACACCCACAAGATACAGTGCATTAATTATGATTAATGAATTTCTAAATGTACTTTTATTTGTTTATTTTTTGGTTTTTGGGTCACACCCGGCAGCACTCAAGGGTTACTCCTGGCTCTATGCTCAGAAATCGTTCCTGGCAGAATCAGGGGGCCATATGGGATGCCAGGATTCAAACCACTAACCTTCTGCATGAAAGGCAAATGCCTTACCTCCGTGTTATCTCTCAGGCCCCTAATTGTACTTTGAATTTAAATCTAGTTTTTAGGAGGCAATAATACTGTTCCTTATAGTGCTTTTTTTTTTTCCTATACATTTCTGTATCTAAGATTCTAAGAAAAACTTGCCAATGAGTATCTCATAATTTAATGTCAAACCTATATAGTTTATAGGTATAATTACCAAGATACTTTAGTACCTGCTAAAATAAATTTTCCATACAATAGTTTATAATGAATAAAATTTCTTCAATGGAAATTGTATACTCATATCAACTAAATTGAAAAAATAGCTCTGAGCCATTTATTCTCAGTTTAGGTAGAATATAAATTTGTTAAACACTTTAATTCAAATAATATATTTTTAAGTACAGTACATCTTTTTTTCTCCTAAAAGGTAGTTCCTATTCATATCCAAAAACTTGATATTATTATGCATCGGTAGCTATGTTTTCTGTTAAAGTGGACAACAAAATTGACAAGCTAAAGCATAGATTAGAAAATCAGTCAGTGTAAAACTACAGTTCTAGAAGGATTTGGAAAAAGGTAAATTGTCTGTAAATTATAGTACCTCATCTTCAAAGTTTTACAAATTAAATAAGTTGTACTTCCTGAAATTGGAGTAGACATCTATTCCGTTTTTTTCACAGTAAGAAATGGTTATGGTGTTAAAATATGCATTTTATCTTCTGTTTGGTGCTTGAGGTATGACATGATGAATCTCATCTTTGAATAAAATAAAAATGTATTTCACACCCTGAACTTTTTACAAACCAGTTTGAGCAGAACAGTCATTAAGGGTAATGGAAATTGAAAATATACAGACACTGTTACACCACAACACAATTTAAATCTCTAATGTACAGGGTATTACCAAGCATGAAAGATTCATGAGTTGAGTTAGGATCTTAAAATTAAAAGGTATGTAATTTGGTTTACAAATCAAATCGATCTTTCTCATGTTTGCAGAACTTGCTATTTTGTCATCAAATGTTACTACAGTTAGAAAGGTAGTTTTTTCTATCTTAACTAGTACAGTGCATCAGGTATGAGATAAATATAAGGTAAATCAATGCATGTGCAATCACATATGAACCCTATCGGAAATATTTGACCAGTTCTAAGTGTATGTAAAAAAATGCATAATCTCCTACTCTAGAAATGTTTCAGGTAACAGATAGTTGATTTTCTTCAGAGTTTCTTTTCTATAACTGTTCTTTAATTATTAAATTTATACCATGAGGTTTTTTTTTTAGTATATTTAAATTGAATGGACTTAATACAATACCACAGATTTAGTGGCTTAAATAGAAAATTAATTTTCCCAAGATTCTGGAGAGTAGAAGTTAAGCAAGGTTAAATTTTTCTGAGCTCTTTACCCTGAGTCATCTCTATCCTCAATATGGCCTTTCTTTTTGAGCTAAAACTTACATCCTCTTCTGAGGAGACCAGCGCTGTTTTTTTAAGGTCCCACCCACGTGGCTTTATTTTATCTTCACCTTTCCTGCCGCCTGCCTGTTGTACTATCCCTCTCTCCCTGGCATGGGAAGGTGATAGAACTTAAATTTATGAGTATATTAATGGAGTGTTAAGGAGTGGGCCAGGTGATGGTTATAATTGAATCTTTAATAGTCTCATTTATATTTTCTCCTTAGTCTGTAAGTTAAGATTTAATCTAAGTTTCAGGCTGTCATGACTATTTTTCCCTGTTTAGGGTATGCAGGCAAAAGTAAGCCTTTTCTTCCCTGGGTGCCAGCCCAGATGGCCAGAAGTGGGTTCAGGTGGACTCTTAGTGGTCCTCAGGTTCCCCCCTCCCTCCATACTCCAGGGGGGAGGTGCATGGGGAGGAGGGCGGGCAGACATCTGGCTTCCGGTTTCCTCTTTGATTCTGGAGACCAGCTCTTGCCAGATATGGGGTTGGGGGAGACCCTATACCAGAACCTTTCTCCCTAGCCTGGGGAATGCTGGGAGGCTTGGCAGGCCCCCAGCCGTCCTTGTCTTTTTTCCCTGACTCCAGGCCTTTCCTGGGTGCCAGCTCAGATGGCCAGAAGTGGGTTCAGGTGGACTCTTAGTGGTCCTAAGGTTCCCCCCTCCCTCCGTACTCCAGTGGGGAGGTGCATGGGGAGGAGGGCGGGCAGACATCTGGCTTCCGATTTTGTCCTTGATTCTGGAGACCAGCCCTTGCCAGGAATAGGGTTTTTCTCCCCTGGACTTCAGTCTTTCCCTGGACACTGGTCTAGGTGGACTCTATAGGGGTCCACAGGCCTTCCCCCTATCTCTCCCTACACTAATGGGAATGCACTCTGGGAGGAGGGCAGGCTGTTCTAGCACTGGTCTATATTGGGACAGTCAGTGGAAAATTTTTCTCTTTTTTTTCATATTGATATTATTGTGTGTATATATTCTATATATCTATAATATCCATCTTGTATTGGGACCTTGATACTGTCCTACAAAGCTCATTTCTAATATTTTACTGCCTCAGTCCCAACCCTTACTTCCCCCCATCCTCCCATGTAGGTGCAGCTAATGACATGAAGCTCACCACATAGAATGATAAGTGCAGTTAGAGAAATAACTACACTGAAAACTATCATAACAATGTGAATGAATGAGGGAAAAAGAAAGTCTGTCTCGAGTACAGGTGTGGGTGGGGTGGGGAGTAGATAGATCTGGGAAATTGGTGGTGGGAATCCTGCACTGGTGAAGGGGGTGTTCTTTACATGACTGTAATCATACAAGTACAATTATATTTGTAATCATGGTGTTTAAATAAAGATAATTTTAAAAAAATGTAAGCCTTTTTCTATTCTTTTTTCTTTTTTTTCTATTTACACCTTATTTTTTAAAATTATTTTGCTAGCATCCCATGTTCAAATAAAAAGGAATCCTAATGAGAAGTGGTTGAGTTATATTTTGTTGTGGTTTGGTTTGGTTTGTGACCACATGAGCTTACTTTTAATTCTCCTTATTTTATTATTGGAAGTATGGAACATACTTGAAAATATTAGGGTGTTGCTCTTATTTCTGAACTGAAGAATTCTAGTTGGGTAGAGGAGAACTTTTAAGATGCTAAAGATCAAACTTGTGTTGGTCTCATGCAAGGTGAATGGCTTTCCTTCTGTACTGTTATTTCAATTACAATGTAGTTATTTGGTTTAGGGACCAAATCAGGAAGTGCTCAGGGCTTAACCCTACTATGTGTTGAAGTATCAAGGACAATTTTGGGTGCTGGAGACTGTACCCTGGTCAACTGTCTGAAAGCAATCACTCACCTGGTTTTCTATACCACTGGTCATTATTGTTTAGTTCAAGGATCTAAATTAAGTTTTTAGAATTGATGGCCAGTTTCAACATTTATGTCTGAGAATTTGAAAGAATTTCTTGATCTCTTTTATGTTTAAATGTGATAAAATTCTTGTTTTTTTTTTTAGTTTAAGTACTGTGATTACAAAGTTGTTCATAATTTGTTTCATTCTTATAATGTATGCCACCCTTCACCCATAAATTTTTCCCACCACCAATGTCCCAGTTTCTCCGCATCTCCCCCATGCCTGCCTTTGTGGAAAGCATTTTGCTCCCTCTTATCCTCTCTCCCTTTTCTCTCTCTTGCCTTCTCTCTCTCTCTTTTTCTCTCTCTCTCACTCTCGCTTTTTTTTCTGCTCCTCTATTTCTTTTTATTATAAGACCCCTTCAAGTTACCATTTTACTCTGTTTATTTTGTAGCCACACCATACATTGCTGAGGGCACATTTCTGATTCTTCTCTCAGAGATCACACAGATGGCCCAGGGGGTGGGGGGTCTATAATGTGATTCTGGAAATAAACCAGGTCAGTTCCATGTAAGGAAAGCATTTTACTCACTGTGCTGTCTCTCTGACCCCCAGCTTATTTTTTTATTCAGTCAAATCTAAACAATAATAATCAAATCTACAACTGATCTTTAACTATAATCTATAGGGACAATTTTATATTAGGACAAAAATGAAGGTCTAGCTCTCCAACCAATTCTGTATATTGCTATTTACAGATTAATTTTATCTAAATTGTCTTTATACAATGGACAATGCCAAATGTGCTGTGACTCAATCTGTTGAAAAATAATGGTTAAGTAACAATTGTATTGTGAGACCGAAAAGATAGCACAGTAGGAGGATGTTTGCCTTGCAGGTGGCCAACCCGGGACAGACCCAGGTTGGATTCCCAACATTTCATATGGTCTCTTGAGCCTACCAGGAGTGATTTCTGAGTGCAGAGGCAAGAGTAACCTCTGAGTGAAACTGGCTGTAGCCCAAAAACCAAAAAAAAAAAAATAAATAAATAATAATAATAATTGTATTGTGATCAACAAATCAAAAGTTAATCAATCATGCTCATTCATTAAGATGGGTATGTAGAAGATGAATCTCCAAGAAAATATAATTTGATGAGAGAAGAAAGTAATTCAATAGCATTAGTAGAATCCATACAACTCTGACCCTTCTTTGACTCATAAATTATTTACTGATAATAATATAATACAAGATCTTAAGGTAGTGGTAACTCATAATCAGATACTGAAATTACGTTTCAGGACTTTAGACCAAACAATGTGCTTAATTTCTTCATTTATGGGAATGTAACAAGGAAAAAGTCCATGTATGATAAAATTGTTACTGTGAAAATACAATATGAAAGATATAAAAGTGCTTTGAGATCTTGAAAGAATCATTAAAATGTCAGGTATAAAATTTTGTGGCAATAATTATAGGAATAATTGTGGATTTTATTCAAGATGATTAAAATATAATATATTTGTAGAATAAGTCTTTGGCAACACTGATCCTGTTAAAAAGCATGTACTTGGCAGACATTTAAACAAAATGTATCACGAATTGACAAGAAAGACTGTTGATGAAAGAATAGGGTCAGAATAATGGAAGCTATGCTGCTCAGGGCCACGATGTTCTAGTTTGATCGCAGCTGGTCGAACCACAGGAACCTTTGCACAGACACTATCAACATATTGCTTGTTCAGTCAGAGTTTATCTTACTTCAGTTATTGGGGCACTAACAAAGCTGCAGCAGTAAAAGAACTTCAGCTACTCTCCATGCCTGGAGAGAGGATTAGAGGGTTTCTTTTCTTTAGGTAACTGTGTCTGGTTTCTGTATATTGCAGAGCTTATTTTAATAACTAAAGAGAAAAAAAAAAGGCAAAGTGGAAATGTTCTTTCTGAGTTTCCAGAAGGGCAATTTGATTTGTGAGAAAGGCTTCTTCTTTCTACAGAATAATGACACGGAGTTAATTACTCACCCCTTTTCTGATTCTAACTAAAAGCTTGTTTCTCTTGGCAAGCATCATTTTGAATAAAAAATACAAGAAGAAAGAAATTTGTCCCCTATAAAAATGTATAAATCTTTTAGAATGAAATTTTAGGCTGCAATTATTCTTTAAGCTGAAGTAAAGCCATCTCATCACTGGGCATTCTTTTATAGGATAGTAGCTATCAAAAAACTGCATTAACTTTAGCACATGGCAAACTGCATCTTGGAGAATCTGTGAATATAGGTGTTGGGAGCAGCACATAAGAAATGTAATCAATGCTGAAATCATGGCTTTGTTGCTAGTTGTCCCATTGTAGGTTATCAGTCACAATTCAAATTGTGTTCATAACATGGTGAGATGCTCTCTGGATTCTACTTTAGGGATGTTGCATCAGACAGATCTACTAAAATATATAATCAACGTTTTTTTAACTATTGGGAAAGGAACCCAGAGCCTCAGCCATTCAAAACAAGTGCTCTATCATGAAATTGTATCCACAATACTTATTCAATATTTTGCATCTTTATAACAGAGCTCACTTATACATCATTGTCTTCCAGGCCAAAAAACAAAAACAAAACAAAACAAAAAAAAGGATAGAACTAAATACCCAAGTCAAAACCAATAACAATGGAATCAAAAGACCCAAACTCTAAGGATCTAAATTGTAAATGAACCTATTATAAAGGCAGGCTTGGGGGCAAAGGGTGGTGCTAAGAAGCATATTCTGGGAGAATGATAGAGGAGATCAACTTCAGGGATTGGATTGGCCCGAATTCACTATGTCTGAAACCCAACTATGAAGGACCTTGTAAACCACATGGTTTCAATAAAATAAAATTGAAAATAAATTTGAGACTAAAGTTCTGATTCTGACTCCATCATATATTAGTTATGACAACAAATAAATCAATTAATTTTCAGTACTAGCCCTTATCTTGGAACATTTTACAAGATGGAGGAATCTATATGTAAAGAACATTATCTATTATACCATGAGTATGATAGATTTTTCAAGGTGAATATTTAGTTTAAACACATAAATTTATTGTATAAAATAATCTTTTGTTGATCTAAGATCATGAATAATTTAAAGCTATATTGAGCTGATTTGTTTAAAGATAAGTGTTATCTCCTCATTTAGTAAAGATTTCCAAAATAAATGAATCTTTATAAAGTACAACAAATAGAAATTCTTTATTGTCTTTCTTCCCATTAATATTTATACCATTTGTTAATAGTATTTCACTCAGTTTATATACTCATGGTGTCCCTTTGAACAGATTAGGGAAGAAATAAAAGAGAGTCTTTCTGAAATAACAATCCATTTGAATCTATTACTAAGGCTTTATGGAGGACAGGTTTATTTTGTTCAGAGCAAATTCCTTGGGAAAAAGTATACCACCTAAATCAGTGACTACCATATTCAATTGAGTTGACTAGTTAGCTCCTGTAACAGCCATTAGAAAATTCTTCTGAAAAAAAAAGAAAAAGATTAGGGGCTGGAGAGGTAGCATGGAGGTAAGGCAAAAGTTTGCCTTGCATGCGGAAGGTCGGTTGTTCGAATCCTGACATCCCATATGGTCCCCATGCCTGCCAAGGGATTTCTAAGCACAGAGCCAGGAGTAACCCCTGAGCACTGCTGGATGTGACCCAAAAACCAAAAAAAAAAAAAAAAAAAAGAAAAGAAAAGAAAAGAAAATTCTTCTGAATTTTTTTTAAATTAGAAAGCTATTTGTAAAATACTACTGAGACAAGTGGAAAGACTTCTGTTTCTTCACAGGAAGTGAAATCTATAAGAAGTTATACATGTCTATTGGGAATTGATCAGATTAGTCAGTAGGTAAATATGTATGTCCCTAAAGTCCTTTGTAACCATTTAATTTTCTAGTCTATTTATATTAATTAAATTAATTCTCTGTATTTACACTATTCTAAAAAATAACATTTAAAAATTAGTAAGAAAACTTTTTTTCTTCTCAAAAGAGAGAAAAATAAATAATTTAGAGATAATACAGTGAATAAGGTGCTTGACTCGTACATACCAATTTGGGTTAGATCCCTGGACAACTATTAGGAGTCATCCCTAAATATGGAGCCAGGATTAATACCTGAGCACCAGCAGGCATGGCCCCAAAACAAACAAACAAAAGATCTAAGACTAAGTAAACATATTAAGTAAATTATGCCATGTTAAAATACAGTCAATATTATAGTCTTTAAAAATAAGCAGTGATTAAGGTCACCGTGATGGGTCCAGAACCCAGATGGTTTTAGAGAAAGTATAATATTAGTATTGGGTTTTCCAAGTAAACATAGGATGTTGGAAATTGAGAAACATTTTGTACACTAAGGAACAATAATAAAAACAAAAAGCCAAATTCATAATTCTTGGCTGTGCCATTTTATGTATATTGAAAGAGTTTGTAGACAAAAGAAACAGAATAATAAGCAAAGACCAAAGTAAAGATGAACTCATAATTCCTAAAAACACTATTTTATGCATATTAAAAGTATATTTCATTTAGAGTCAGAACACATTTGGTAAAGAAATTGAATGATATGCTAAGTTGCTGAGTCTATTCTTTTTTTATTTTAATTTTGGTTTCTGGGCCCAGTGCAACAATGCTCATGTATTATAGTTGGACTCGTATGCAGGAATCACTCCTAACAGGCTCAGGGAATTATATAGGAGGACAGGATCAAACCTGGGTCAGTGTGTTCAAGGCAAGTGCCTTACCTACTATGCAATGTCTTTGACCCCTAGAATTTTTACTCTTGAAGCTATGATAAATTATCTGTATAAAGGGTCTTTAAAAGAAAAGGATAAAGCCATGTTGCAGACAATTATATTCCTCAGCAGTGTTTGTACTAACATGGAGTTTTGGATTGTCCTAGAAGAAGGCTGCAAGCAAGGAGACCAGAACAAGCATTTACTAAGTAATCTTAATAGGGGAAAGGATAGGGTTTGCTCACAATTCACTGGCCAAGTGGTATAGCTTTTACTTTATAAATATAATTTTTTGACTGTATCATATTCATTGATTAATATCATGAAAGATAAACTATTTGTATTAAATATAGATAACTGAGCTAGTTCTTGTATAAAACCAATGGTGTGAACCTTTCCTAAAAGCACAAGAAACATTAGAGAGGTTTAGTCATTTGCCTCACAAGTGGCAACATCTATCTGATTCAGTCTCCACATATGGTTCAACTAGTATTACTATGATTGATCCTTGAGCCAGAGCCATCATTACAGACAAGTATTGTCATCCCACCTCCAATTTTATTTTTAAGTTATTCTTATTTATGTCTTATTCAGTGATGTGTGTGTTAAAAAATACTTATGCATTTATGATTTCAGCTTCACTCAGTGTGTGAGATATGTTTAGTTAGACAAATCTATCTATCTATCTATCTATCTATCTATCTATCTATCTATCTATCTATCTATCTATCTATCTATCTATCTAAAGGAATATCACTATTATATAACTAATAAAAATGGAAATATTTGTCAAAATATATAATAATGATCGTGTATTGAAAATTTGTGTATTTTATGGCACCCTAATTCAATTTACAAAATAAATTCCTTTGAAATGGCACACAACTTGGATACACAATTTTTCCACTACATCTTGAAGAACTATTTCAACACTGCTACTAATGAAACTGTGCTATGGAAAGTGTTGAGATTAGTTACAACTATTCTTCAGAGAGGGAAAATTGCTTCTCTTTAAAGAACTATTTATTCAAAAAGTGAATAAATTATTTTAATAGAGTATGTTAAAATGGTCTTGCTTACTGCTCAGGAGTCAGAAGCCTAAAGAACAGAACATATCACATGACATTGCTATATCCACTCTCCATCTTGGTTAATTACATGGGAAAGTTAAGAAATAGGATTGTGTTTATTGTGATGTCCATCTCCTGCTGAGAGCTGCTTCAATTTAATGTCACAGAATTTTATTTGTCCTCATTTCTAAAAGAATGTTCTATAATCCAGTAGCTTATCGTATTAACTCCTCCTCTAAACAAGGGCAGGGATGCAAATAAAGAGGTTATTAAAATTGGCTGTAAAAGACATAGATCTTTCATTAAAAGTTTCTAGACAAGCAGAAACACATAAGCTTAACTCAAAAAGATTAACATGGTTAGGTTAGAGGCTAATTGTGTTTTGCATCTGAAATGTAATAAAAGTTTGTACCCTTCAGGGGGAAATACAGCTAAGGTTCATCAATTTATACCATCTTTAATTCCGCAAACCCTGGAAAACGAATTCAGAGCAATAGTAGGGCTAGTTTAGATGATAAATCTCTAATTAAACAAGGAGCTATCTTCTTAAATGAATAAACTGTATCTAGATTTCAGTGTGTCTCAGTATATTTAACTATTTTGTGTGTGGAAAATAAGCCAAAGTAGACTCAGAAAATTCAAAGTAGAGATCTTTCGAGTTATTTTGGAAATGCTATTGACATGAGTATAAATTATTAATATCATAATTTCCTAAAAGCAATTCTTACTACTTCATGAATATGAACTTTATGAAAATTTTATTATAATTTTTCCAGCCAATTACTTTGTCAGAGGAATACAGATGGATTCTTTAATGTGTGAGTTTCCATCTAAATCTCATTGAAATCTTAAACCTTTAAGGCACTAGCATGGAAGGAACACTGGTTTTATTTGCTAAGCAAGATAAATAGTCCAAGCAAAGGAGAGACATTTTCTATTGTCCAAGTTTGTTGTTTGCTATTCGTAAAATTACCTAAAGTATAGTTTATGGTTTAATTTACATCATTTATTATAAGAACTTGATAAAGTATTTATTTAATGTGTCTATTGAAAAATATCATGGGTATTTTTGCAGTAAACAAAAATTGAGAATTCAGTTTAAGATCGGTACAAATCAGAGAGAAAGGATAAAGTTTCTCTGTTTTGATTTGTCACTTGTATGTATTACCAGTAGTATTAATGTATTATTCTTCGAACTGGGCATTGAGATTCCACAAAAGACTGAAGCATTTTCTTTGCATTTGGTAGCTGTTGATTAGATCCCCAGTAATATATGGTTTTTAAAATTTGGACACTTCTGGGAATGATCCCAAAGCATTGAGCTGAGCTGAGACTATCTCCTGACACAAGTTTGGTACCCAAACCTAAAAAATCAATACAGGTCCAGAGATTGAACTCAATGGATTGAGTGCACTTTGTGTGCAAGGGGCCCAGGTTTGGTTCTTAAATCATGTGGCTTCCCCTTACAGCACCAGTAAAAAAAATATCAATGTCGCCGGAGAAATAGCACAGTGGTAAAGCGTTTGCCTTAGACGCAGAACGACAGTGGTTCAAATCCCGGCATTCCATTTGGTCCCCCGAGCCTGCCAGGAGCGATTTCTGAGCATAGAGCCAGGAGTAACCCCTGAGCGCTGCAGGGTGTGACCCAAAAACCAAAAAAGAACAAAGATTTTTGGGGGCCGGTGAGGTGGCGCTAGAGGTGAGGTGGCGCTAGGGCTTGCAAGGAAGGACCGCGTTCGATTCCCCACCCCCCATCCCATATGGTCCCCCCAAGCCAGGGGCAATTTCTGAGTGCACAGCCGGGAGTAACCCCTGAGCATCAAACGTGTGTGGCCCCCCCAAAAAAAAACAAAAACGAAAACAAAAGTCAATGGCAGAGGAAACAGTTATTCTTTTTTGGGGGGGCACACCCATTTGATGCTCAGGAGTAACTCCCGGCTAAGCGCTCAGAAATTGCCCCTGGCTTGGGGGGACCATTTGGGACGCTAGGGGATCAAACCACAGTCCTTCCTTGGCTAGCATTTGCAAGGCAGACACCTTACCTCTAGCGCCATCTCACCTGCCCCCAAACAGTTATTCTTTAACCCTAAGCCTGAGTTTTGGCTCCAATCACAAACCAAACAAAAATAGCATAAACTCAAATTATTAAAATCACGCATCATTGCAAAAATGTTCACAAGTTTACATCTGTGATTACATGTGTGTTGGTATGTAATTATAATTAATCTTAGAGAACTAAAGTCAACAGTGTTAAAAATCTCTTTTTAAACTTCACATTATTAACACTTATAAAGTTCAATCAAAAGCTCAGCTTATTTTTGAAAGAATATCTACATCTGATAAACCACAATTTGACCAGTTAGAGCAAAGAAATTTTTAGCCCAATATCCTCCCAATTTCCTACTGAATGTTTGGCATATGTGTATATAGGAAAAGGAGGTATAAAACAAAGGAAAGGATTTGAATGTTAGTGGTTATTAAGCCAATGGTTGTTTCTTTAAATCATATGTAGAATGTATTAACTTTATATATACAGAATCACCTATGGCCTAAATCTAGAAAACAAAGGCTCTTAATAAAAAAGACTCAAGACATATGATGCTGGCCTCTATGCAATTGCTTTGTTGACACCTTGTTATATTAAATTCACTCAAAGTAAGAGAATGGTGACAAGAAAATGTGGGGAGGGAAATCAATGTATAATAGTCAACCCGGGGACCAATCTAAGAGACAAGCTTCTACTTGTAGTTCCATTGTGCCTTTTTCATTTTGTGATGTTGTAAAAATAAGGTCTTCATTAGCTACCTCTGGTGTTTACAATACCCACAATAGAAATAAAAAGGAAATGAGATGTTCCATTTTTAATATTACATGCATAATCATTTTAGAGTGTGGAGGTTAATTCCCCCACAAAAGTGCATGAAAGGAATTAGAGAGAACAATTTGAACATTTTAATTCTTTTCATGCATTTTAAGGAGAGAAATTAGGCACCAAAACACAAAACAATTATATGTGTAATTTAAAAGATACATAGATTTTTGTCAGAGAAGTAGCTAGGCAGTGACACTACAGTGTAAAGCTTGTCTTGCATAAATGAAACATGTGCCTACTTAATAACACAAAACTAAAGAGACAGCTAGAGCAGATGCCTAGCTCACCCAAAAATATTGGTATGATATAACTTGAATCCTAGTCACTATCAGAAACACAAATTAAAATGGACAAAGTCAAAACCACCATTTCATTTTAACTTGTAACTATATTGCAAAATTTTCTATATTTATTCGATGTATATGACACTTGAATTCTCACAAACTTTATATATAACCCATAGCTCTTGTATGCTAACTTTTACTAACCAGATACCAATCAGATGTCATGAAATCTAAAGGAATAATGATTTGAGTTCTGATACTAGAGATAGAAAGGAATTCTTTCTTCTCACATTCTTTTCCAGGTACCTTTATTTTTGTCACTTTCAGATGAAAAAAGTATTGTGCACACTTCTTTTTAGATGATTCCCCCATTTATCTCCAAATTACTAGACTGAAACATATGCAAAGATCCATTTATTTTTGCCAATTTAGTGAAATTTCAAGTGCAGTAATGCTCAAATCTTGAAATCCAAAGCAATATATTTTGTAAAAATGAAAGCTTGTCCTTTTTAGTAGTGTTCAGATATATTTAATTCAGTCAAAGAAACATGCAGGAGAAAATATACATGTATACAAGTGTGTATGCGAGGAGAGAACATATTTTCTCTGACACACTATGTTTTATATTTCTTCAATTCACATATTAAACAAGGATTCCCAATAAAATAGGGCCTTTGAGGAACAATTATGAATACAGTCTTTGAAAGAAAGGAGGAGACACCAGACCATTCTCCTTTCTGTCTTTTTTACCAGGTACTCAATCCAAAGGAATGCTATTGTCTTTGTCCCAATAGAGAGAGCTTTCATTCATACTGACCCAACCATCACATTAATCTGAGAATTCAGAAGCCAGAAAGGTGAAAAGAAATGTCTATTGTTTAAGCCACCATCTATGATATCAATTTGGCAAACCAAGCTAATACAGAATATGATGATTAGGTTTCTATTAAAGATAGTGAAGAAATAATAATGCTTCAAGTTCCTGATATTCAGAAGATATTATTTTATATCTAGTGATAAAAAATTAAAAATAAAGACATTTGATCTACGTAAATGAATGTGTAGCTGTTTTTTTTTACTTGTAAATAGAAAATAGAAAACTCTGATAATGGAACATTATCAGTATAAAGTATAGAGTTAAATAGGACTTGAAGGTGTATGCAGCTCTGTGTTTAAGCACTTAACTTTCATATATAAGACACTGGATTAAATTATAGTACCAATAAAAATAAAATAAATAGTAGTTAGGTATGGGGAAAGAAAGGATGGAAAGAAGGAGGTGGAGAAATGAAGAAAGGAAAGGAAGGGAGGGTGGGAAGATATAAAGGCAGGAGGAAAGAAGGATAAAAAGAAGGGAGGGAGGGGCCAAGGAAATGAGAGGAGAGATGAAAGGATGGAAGGATGGAGAAAGGAGAAAGGGAAGAGGGAAGGAATGGAAGAAGTGAGAGAAGGAGGGAAAGAGGGAAGGAGGGAGAGAGGGGGAGGGAGGAAAGAAAAATACATAAAAACTAGTTAAATTTAATGTATCTTGCCTAATGTCCAATATGAATTTAATTGGGTTTACTTTCTTACTAATGTTAATCTGTGGTAAAAATTTTTCAACTTCTGTAAATTATTTATTTCTTCATATTGTTAACATCTTCCTCCAAATATTAACAATATATGCAGAAATAATACTCAGTGCTTAGAGAACTAATAAGCTACTGCTTCCAGGAATTTCAGTAGTAGGGAAGAGGAGAACTTGAGAATAGGGAGAAAGGATGTTATGTTAGAAATTCTGATCTAGGATTTGAGACTGCACAGCAAAGAAAACTGGCTTTGCTTCAGTACAAAGAAAGTATATATCCAGAGCTAAAGGATATGGTAGAATGGACTTATCTATGTGAATATAGAAAAATAAAAACAAAAACCTTTGCAGTTTCGGGGTACCAGAGCAATAGCACAGCGGTACAGCATTTACCTAGCTGGTGGCAGAACTTGGATTGACCTGGATTCAATCCCGGGCACCCCATATGGTCCCCACAGCCTACCAGGAGCAATTTCTGAGTGCAGAGCCAGGAGTAACATCTGAGTACCCCCAAGTGTTGCCCCAAAACCAAATCAACAACAACAACAACAACAAAATGCTTGCAATTTCAAGCCAGAGAAAGTAAGAATAATAATTAGACATCTTAGGTGTTGAGCAATGAAATCACGGCACAAATAAAATTAAGAACAAACTTTGAAGTTCCGTTACTCCTTATTTTAGATATTTTTTTGCGTAGTGAAAAGGAACTAATTCACTGAAATGTAAGACTGCTCCTATTTGTCTATTAAATGTAATCAAAGGACGTAGATCAGGGAAATAGTAGAGGCAAAAAGAGACATTTCTTTCTTAAAATAGTAACTTACAGAAGATCTAATGATATTCCCATCTCTTAGATGAACTTCTGAAGTAAATAAGTATAATTCCATCAAGAACTCTACTTATTAGATACATTAATCTTATTTAAATTTCTACCATAGAATCTGGAAGAGCACTGAAAATACTGAGAATTTGAATAAATAGCTGTTATCTTATATTCTTACCCGCGCTTATTCAAGAATCCTTTTGAACTTCTAGGTGCCAGCTAACAAAGTAACACAGCGTGAACTACCAGATTGTTTTTTAATAAGTGGAATGTAAATAAATCTCTTATTTTCTTTTGGATATGTGCCAGATTAAAGTTTCTTCATCAAACCTCTCCCCTAATATAAACAAATAGAAATAGAAAAATATATTTTATTAACTCCTTAATAGTTGATTAATGACTAAAGTCAGAACATAAAGAGATATTATGAGATTATCATATATCATTGTTCTCTTTAGAACTGAGAGAGATTCAAATACCATATACATAATCAAATCTCTCAAAGAGCTCACTGACTTATTATTGTATTTAGAATGATAAATAGGGAGCAAATGAGAAGGAAAGTATACATTCAAAATCATATGATCCTAAAATTATCTTCAGATTTTCAGGAATGATGAAACTGAAAAACAAAATGATTTAATAGCAATGAAGAAGTCATTTTCAAAATGACTTTCTTGAGGCTTAAATTCCCTTTTCTATTTTATCTTTTATATGCAAAAGCTAAATGAGTGTAATGTGCCAATAATATGCATTATATTAACTTTATTTGACTCAAAAGATTTTATCAAACTATATTTTACATTATTTGCAAACATGTCTAAATATTATTTATTTTCTAAAATCATTAAGCTTTTGCAATAAGCATTAACATTTCTGAGTAAGATGGCACTCTGTTTTCAAAATAGTTTTACCAATAAATACTGATATTTCTAAATGTTGAAATGAAGGCATAAGATATAAATTTGCATATCAGAACAAATTTTCCACCATATTATTAGTAAACTTCATACACACATAGCATTTTGTCTCCAATGATCCAACAATCAACTATTTAAGGCCGTCAACAATATAATCACAGTGGAAAAGATAAAGACAATGTTAGAAGTAGGCCATTATTTTCTCTGTATAGTGAAAAGGCTTACCTGTTGTGTTGATTAAAAATAGTAAACGCTTTGTTTTTAAAAGGCTGATGTGGGCCAGAGCAATAGCATAACAGATAAGGTGTTTACTTTGTATGTGGCTGACCAGGGTTCGATCCCTGGGATCCTACATGATTCCCTGAGCCTGCCAGGAACATTTCTGACCAAAAAGCCAGGGATAATCCCTGAACACTGCAGAGTGTGACCAAAAATAGTAATAAATAAACAAAAAATAAATAAAAAAGTCTTCTGTATATTATTAAGTATCATTTAATGTAGACTCACTCTTTAAACTATTAAGCTTACTTAAATATCCAAATGACATTAGTGAACAGAACATTTGAGAAATATGAAATAAGTATGAAGAAGAGAGAAACATTAATTTATATCATCATTAAAAATCTCATCCAAATAGTTTACCAAAATTGTGTTTCTTACCAAAGATGGCGTTCACTTGTAGCATGTTGAATGTGTAATCTTTCTAATTACTTAACCTTCTTTTTTTTTTTTTTTTTTTTTTTTTTTGGTTTTTGGGCCACACCCGGTAACGCTCAGGGGTTACTCCTGGCTATGCGCTCAGAAGTCGCTCCTGGCTTGGGGGACCATATGGGACACCGGGGGATCGAACCTCGGTCCGTCCAAGGCTAGCGCAGGCAAGGCAGGCACCTTACCTCTTGCGCCACCTCCCGGCCCCTTACTTAACCTTCTTAAGAGGCTTTGTTGATGAGAAGTGCCATACGTGTTAACATTATTATTTGATTATTTTTACCTCTATGAATTGAGTCTTTTTGCAGTCTTTATGCCACTTCTTGTACTTTCTATTCTCTTTTAAGGTGGTAGGTCCTAAATTTTCATAATCTATATTTAAAAATACAACATTTTAATTTAGGGAGAATATGTATTAGGGATGACATTTATATTTTATATACAGTAAAAGAAAAATAATATATTGAAAGGTCATATTTGGTAGTAAAGATTGGATATCAAAGAATGTTTAAAATCCCTCCAATAATTAGTAAAGAGATGTTTTGTGCATGAGTAAATGTTGAATAATAGTGAATAATAGTGTGAGGCAACAAAAATTAAGAGACTAACTTTTCAAAATAATTTTGTTGCACTGGTGAAAGAGGGGGGGGGTTCTTTTTTAAGACTAAACCCCAACTACAAACATGTTTGCAATCATGGTGCAAAAGATATTATTTAAAAAAATATTTGTGTGGTATCAATATAATTTGTCGATAATAGTTTATTGAAAGAGCTATTTAAAAGTTTTGGTGTTTTTTAATTTTTGAAATGGGAGTGTATGTGCCAGTACTCCATAACAATTCTAATTTTACCTGATAAGTTTTTCCATGCAAGAGCCTGAGCATGTGACATACTATTTTAGATTCCCAGATGCCAAAACTTTGTTGTTAACTCTTTTTCTCAACTTATTTTGACAATCCACCTTATCTTTTTTGAACCTTGCATCCTGCAATGTATTTTAAGTAGCTGGTTTCCATAGCTATTAATCATTTCTTGACCCTGCACTCCCCTAAATTTCTCCCTTTAAATTAAAAAAACTTCTCGGTCACAGATAATGTGGACCACGTGTATGCTTTGTACGATGCATACATTTTTGGGGATTTCTTTGTTTTCTTACTTTTATTTTGTTAGTTGCCATCAATTAAATATTGAAAGTTTATTGAAATTTTGATTTGTTTTTCAAATATTAGCAACAGACTAGATTCCTGTGGTCACCACCCATTGAGAACAAATATTAAGTGCTCGCTTCGGCAGCACATATACTAAAATTGGAACGATACAGAGAAGATTAGCATGGCCCCTGCGCAAGGATGACACGCAAATTCGTGAAGCGTTCCATATTTAAAAAAAAAAAAAGAGAACAAATATTAATTACCTATTCACCATAGGCATTTTCCTAGACAAACATATACATGAGTGTTCCTGCCTGACTTTCACTGACAATTGAGTTTGGGCATTTGCTTTAATTGCCCCTCTCTTCATTCATATACTGAAACATACCCTACATGAATTTATGAAATTCATTGAAAAAGATTTGATGATTAACTTGGAGCTGGGTTAGAGAAGACATTTTCTTCTACCATATTCTTTCCTTCCTTCCTTCCTTCCTTCCTTCCTTCCTTCCTTCCTTCCTTCCTTCCTTCCTTCCTTCCTTCCTTCCTTCCTTCCTTCCTTCCTTCCTTCCTTCCTTCCTTCCTTCCTTCCTCCATTTTCTTTTTCTTTCTTTTCTTTCTTTCTTCTCTTTCTTTCTTCTCTTTCTTCTTTCTTCTCTTTCTCTCTTTCTATCTTCCTTTCTATCTTCCATCCTTTCTCTCTTCCTTCCTTTCTCCCTTCCTTCCTTCCTTCCTTTCTCCCTTCCTTCCTTCCTTCCTTTCTCCCTTCCTTCCTTCCTTCCTTCCTTCCTTCCTTCCTTCCTTCCTTCCTTCCTTCCTTCATTCCTTCCTTCTTTCCTTCTTTCTTTCTTTCTTTCTTTCTTTCTTTCTTTCTTTCTTTCTTTCTTTCTTTCTTTCTTTCTTTCTTTCTTTCTTTCTTTCTTTCTTTCTTTCTTTCTTTCTTTCTTTCTTTCTTTCTTTCTTTCTTTCTTTCTTTTTCTTTTTCCTTTTCTTAATTCCTTCCCAGATATATTATATATAATTCCTTTGAGCTATATTTCCATGTTGAACAGTTTACGATAAGTCCCTCTTAATAATACTTTCTATCATTTTAATATTATTTTTATATTTGATTTATTTAGTTTTAGTGATTTTTCATCTTATCATTATGCTCTTGTTATTGCTTGAACAATGCTTTCTATCAGAATAAATGGTATTTTCAATATGTATACATTAAATTATGTCGAAAAAACCTTCAATTATTTTATGTGTAAGTTATAGAAAAGTTAAATACAATTATAAGAGCAAGCTTATGTTAATATCAGAAATAATTTTAAACACAAAACATGTAGCTAGCATATTGTTCAATATAGTCAATTTTCTAAAGGGCAAAAATGATTGAAAATAAGTTCAGTATTTAAATTATTCAACATTTCTCATTTTTTCTAGTTATGTAAGTAATTTAGCTAATTACAGATACAATTGGAGAGAAGATATGTGGCCTTTAGTTTAATGTTAATTACCTTACTTATAGTTTCTAGTAATTAATTTTAAAGAATAGATTAAGTGGGTTGTTTTTAAACTCAAAGACATATTTGTGATATAAAAAGTTAAAATGTGATTTAAAATATGTTTATACTATATTATGCATTAATTGACGATGGTTAATAGCTATCTTTATACCTAATAAACACTTCTGGTTCTAATTTAAATATTGTGTCAGTCTAGTTTTATCATTTAAAAGCAACAATTTATTTGCAATTAGATGAAAATCTATCACATATGTTTTGCATGGATGATTAATTTTGTGCTATTAATAGGTCAAATGGCTTTAATTATAATAAAGATGCAGGAATATTTCTCCCTCCATGAGATTATTTGTTACAGAAATACACAGACTCAATAAAAAATTCAAAAAGATCCTTTTTGTATTTATTCACTTAAGAAACATATTGTGAATACCTTTTCATTGTAAATTTATACTGATTAATATTTATTTGAATGTAGAAATGAATGCAGGATTCACTACTCTTAATATTATCAAAATCCAGTAACGGAGAAAATAAAAAAAAATACCTAAAACATAATCAACACTCATAGAAATAGGAACAAGGGTATGGTGGAGATAAAGAAAATTCAAATGCTGAACCAGTTACAAAAATAAAAACAAGCTTTTGGAGAGAAGTAGCTCTTTCACCTAAGAAGCATTGTTATTAATTAGTACAGTCATCATGTCCACAGAAAATCTGGTGAAATCTATGGAGACCTCCACATTGGAATTATGCAGATATAATCCAAATGCAAGTTGTTCACAAAATTTATGTGATGCTCTAGTATGTATCTTTCTCACATACCAGCTAAATTATTCACAGACTGTCTCACTATTTTTATGCAAAAAGTTAATGGTCCAAATCTAAAACAAGAGGAAAGAACTGAAATAGAACTTGTGCAAATTAAATGTAAATTAAACTTTATCTCTGTTTAAAATTAATTTTCTTGATAGAGAAATTTAATAAGATATTTGCTTATAATGTATGTATGTATGTATGTATGTATGTATATGTACCCTGGTAATGTACACATGCCCTTTGATATTAGTTGAAATTATCTTTTTTCTTAGTTTGGAAATATTGCAAATACTGTTGCTGGTGCAAAAAAATAGGGACTCTTGTAGGGAATTTTATTTATGAGGGATGAATTATTTTTCCCATCTCTAGGTCTCTAGGGATTTCCAAGATTCTATAAATGAATTAATATGAACAAATAATGGTTTTAGTTTTGTCTCACAATCTTTCTCCTGTGCTTGGTTTGCACTCAATTTTATTTATTTTATTTTATTTTATTTTATTTTTGGATTTTGGGTCACACCCGGTGAAGCTCAGGTGTTATTCTTGGCGAAGCGTGCAGAAATCACTCTTGGCTTGGGGATGCTGTGGGATTGAACCAAAGTCCGTTCTGGGTTACCCGCATGCAAGGCAAACTCCCTACCACTACGCCAAAGTTTGCACTCAATTTTAAACGTGCTTTAAGGAGCCCCAAATCTGAGTTCTAGTGTAATTCTTGTATCTAGAAGACTTTTCCCTGGGAGAAATTGATTAGGTTTGAGCATTATAAAGCTAATCATGGAGATGTATATCCCAAATCAGTATCCATGGTTATTCAATCCCAAACTACTCTCCCCAGTAGGAAATTTAACAAAATGTCTTCTATTTCTTCTTTGTCTTCTATTTCATATCTTGAATGGTGATGCATGCACAACCCTACATGAAACTACAAATTCATTCTTAGGGTACAGTTCTTCAAGTACACCAAGTATAGACAAGGAGTCTCATCAAATAGTTCTAGTTTGAATGTCTATCTTTTATTTTCTTTGTTTTTTGGGCCACACCTAGTGACGCTCAGGGGTTGTTATTCCTGGCTCTGCGCTCATAAATTGCTCCTGGCTTGGCTTGGAGGACCGTATAGGACGCTGGAGATCGAACCCAGTTCTGTCAATCACGTGCAAGGCAAATACCCTGTGGCTGTGCTATCTCTCTGGCCCCAAACTTTCTACTTTTTACTCAATATTCAATAAGCGGCTTTGATTCAAGTACCAAGTAAATTGGAAAACGTCTTCGTAGTGGAAATCATTTTTTTTTTCATTTTTGGGGAGGGAGGAGAATCACACCCAGCAGCACTCAGGGGTTACTCCTGGCTCTCTCTCCGCCCAGAAATCGCTCCTGGCAGGCTTGGGAACCTCATGGGATGCCAAGATTCTAACCTAAACCTCCGAGATTCCAACCATAGTCCTTCTGCATGCAAGACAAATGCCCTACCTCCATGCTATCTCTCCAGTCCTCAGTTTTTTTTATCCTTATATCCTCTTCTTGATATACTTTTTACAAGGCAGTGATTCAAGACAACATCTCTGATAAAATCTGACAATTTTTTTGGTGGCAGGAGTTGTGCACTGGAAAACGGTATTGTCCATAGTATGACTGAAACTCAATCATGAAAAACTGTGTAACTGTTCGGGAAAAAAATCAAATGTATTATAACATTGGTGTATAAATACAGTATTGATTTTTTAAATCTGACAATATTCAGGACAGTAGACTAAAGTTCTCTCAGAATTCCTGGCAGAGATTTTTGTTGTGAATTTTTGCCAACTTAGGAAACAGTGAGTCACAATCTTCTGTATCAATGCAGCAGTCACGGATGTTGCCAAGCCTCACAGGTGCTCTGTCTGTACTTTCAAATATTCTATTCTTCCAAAGTAAGTTTTCCTTGGTGAAGAAAGTTTCCACGTTTTCAAGTATGTCAATGGTTACAGTAATTTTCAAAAGGGGTCTAGAAAATAGATAGTTTTTATATTAATCACAACTTCATAGCCAAAACAAAAACATTTTTCCATTTTAGATGTCAAAATAAATAACAGTTTATTGTGAGGATAGTCATAAATGATATTTAATTTAGTCTCAAACCAGAGTAGATCTAGATACCTTCCAACTCTCATAATATCATCATTTTCTCCCTAAAGTAAACATTTCTTAATTTGGTAGGAGCTGTCATGCAAATAATATTTTCTTATATTTGAAAAAATAATAGACCATATACAAATGCATCCTTTTTGCATAAATCTGTCTTATTATGATAGTAATGTGCATTTTTATGAGGCACAAATGTAGGACAATTCATCAAAATTATTTGTGTAAAGTTTTTGTTTCACAAATATCTTATATATTTAAATTTTTCCTGTGAATTTTTTACCTATGAGTTTGTTTTGGGCCACACCTGACACTCAGGGGTTACTCCTGGCTCTGTGCTCAGAAATTGTCCCTATATACTATATATTAAATTCTCCTATATACTGGGGCCGGAGCAGTGGCATTAGAGGTAAGGTGTCTGTCTTGCAAGTGCTAGCCTAGGACGGACCTCGGTTCGATCCCCCGGAGTCCCATATGGTTCCCCAAAGCCAGGAGCAATTTCTGAGTGCATAGCCAGGAGTAACCCCTGAATGTCAACGACTGTGCTCCCCCCCTAAAATTTTCCTATATACTAAAGTAGTCTCAAAGGCCAGATGTGATGCCCGGGTAGGTTATCACTCCGGTCTTCCTATGAAATTTAGTGATGTATAAGAGCTGGCTAGACTTAATATTTCTCTGCAATATTACATGCAATTATAATTATTTGGAAAATTAATTTTAAAAAGAACAGGTAATTTAATGAATGGAAACTTTTGATAATTTGAGGATTAAGAAAGAAAAGTCTAACATATTGATTTGAGAAATAAGGAGAGAAAGTTCCAACTTAATGGTAAAAGAACAAACTCCAGTAACTAACCAATAGCCAAGTAAGATTTCTCTTTTTTCTGTTTTTAAGGGAAAATACAGCTTCACTGAATAAATTTAGAATGCTCAGGTTTCTATTGTTAAGATCAGATGAAAAAAAAATCAATGATGTCTGATGATATGATTCCTCTGATTGGTCTTTCTGATTTCTAAAATGGCTTAATTATTTGGTTCAAAAATGATTTTGCTTTTAGGAGACTTAAGTTTTTTTCCTAAATGAAACTCCTCATACTACTTAATTGAAGAGACTAACATCTTCCAGAGTAAATATCTCAAGGGAGCACAAGATTGAGAGAAAAGGTCTTTGTTATTCAACAGAGAAGTCCTTGCGGAAACATACTATTGATAAAATATCTTTATCCATTTGTGGAATGAACAGTACAATTACTTGTATTAAAGAAAGATTTTTGCCAGAAAGATAGTATAGTGATTATAACACTTGTTAAACATGTAGCCATCCCCAGTTTTCTCTAGCATTGCATATAATCCCCTGAGTTCTCCCAGGAATATTCCTGAAAACAGAACTAGAAGGAACTCCTACACAGCAAGCAAACAACAAAAGCACAAGGCATAAATATATAGAGGTACAGGTTTTTCTTTTCTTCTTTCTTTCTTTCTTTCTTTCTTTCTTTCTTTCTTTCTTTCTTTCTTTCTTTCTTCTTTCTTTCTTTCTTTCTTTCTTTCTTTCTTTCTTTCTTTCTTTCTTCTTTCTTTCTTTCTTCTTTCTTTCTTTCTTCTCTCTCTCTTTCTTTCCTTTCTTTCTTTCTCTCTCTCTCTCTTTCTTCTTTCTTTCTTTCTTCTTTCTCTTCCTTTTTCTTTCTTTCTTTTTCTTTTTCTTTCTCTCTCTCTTTCCTTTCTCCTCTCTCTTCTTCTTCTTTCTTTCTTCTTTCTTTCTTCTTCTTTTCTTTCCTTTCTTCTTCTTCTTTCTTTCTTTCTTTCTTTCCTTTTTTCTTTTCCTTTCTATCTTTTCTTTTCTTTCTAGTCTTTCTTCTATTTCCTTTTTCTTTCTTTCTGCATTCTTTTTCTTTCCTCTCTTTCATTCTCTCTTTTCATTCTCTTTTTCTTCTTTCTTTCTTTCTTTCTTTCTTTCTTTCTTTCTTTCTTCTTTCTCTTCCTATTTTTTCTGTTCTTTCTTTCTTTTCTTCTCCTCTTCTTCTTATCTCTCTCTATTCTTCTTTCTTTCTATCTATTCTTACTTTTCCTTTCTTTCCTTCTTCTTTCTATTATTTTACTTTCTTTCCTCTTCTTACTTTCATTATTATCTTCTTTCTTCTTTCTTTCTTTCTCTTTCTTTCTCTTTCTTTCTTTTTTCTCTTCTCTTTTCTTTCTTCCTTTCTCTTTCTTTCTTTCATTTCTTTTCTTTCTTTCTTTCTTTCTTTCTTTCTTTCTTTCTATTCTTCTCTTTCTTTCTTTCATTCTTTTCTTTCTTTTCTTTCCTTCCTCTCTCTCTCTCTCTCTCTCTCTCTCTCTCTCTCTCTCTACTCTCTCTCTCTCTCTCTCTCTCTCTTCTCTCTCTGTCTCTCTGTCACACCCAGGGGTTACTCCTGGCTCTGCACTCAGAAATCACTCCTGGCAGTCTTGAGGAATCATTGGAAAGCCTAAGGATCAAACCCTGGTCAGCAGGGAAGAAAAAAAAAAAAAAGAAAAAATATATAGAGGTGCAAATTTATGACTCTTTCAGTGCTTGTTACCAGTATAATGTGTTCACATTACTAAAGTTTGCATTCTATGTGAAAAATAATATGTATCTAAATTAATGTATCTAAAAAAGCAATGTATCAACATTAATACAATTATTTCATTTTATCTGACTATTTACGTATCCACTATTCTTCACGATACAAACACACTATCCTATAGAAACAAACAAAAGATTTTTATTAGATATAAATAAAAAATAATAAATACTTAATTCCATATTAGCTAGCAACTGATACCTATCACTGTGGGCATTTAAGTTTCTGTTATGAAAGGTTTTGCAATTTGGATTTTAGCCTATTTTAGAGCACACTAAAATAAAATATTGAGAATCCATTTTTAGCTCTTGCAAATGCTAGTGCTTAGAATGCAAAGATGACAAAAAATAGACCTTATACCCCAAGTTTATATTTTATAAAGGAAAAAAAATCACATGTCCATATGCACAGTCTCTATGTAAGCCTTTAGCCTTTGCACAATGGTAGTGTCATTACTGTGGGGATACATTTTAGGCTAACAACTCTATTCTACTGTGCATTGCAATCAAATAAAAACCTGCACATAATCATCTTAACTCTAAAAATTTCCATGGTTAATTTGTCTTCTTTCAACGCAGGTAAAAATTTAGTTTACAATCAGTGAACCATGTTACCACCTGTGGTGGTATAAATTTGTATTTACAATTTTCCTGAGCCTTGAACAAATTTCCTCACATTTTTCCTTGATGACTTGGTTTATTTTTTATTTTTTATTCTCAGTTTAAATGTCAATTTTTCAGATAAAACATAATAGCCATTCTCTTGCTGTGGACCCCCAGATGCAGTTATATTATACTTTTTCAAAATAAAATATTTAATTTTTAATTCTCTTGTGTATTATTTGGTAATGTCATTATTTTATTTGTTTTTGTTTTTGGTTTTTGGGCCACATCCGGCAGTGTTTAGGCATTACTCTTGGCTCTGTGCTCAGAAATATCTCTTGGCAGGCTCAATGTACCATAATATATGCCGGGAATCAAACCCGGGTCCGTCCTGCTGGCCACGTGAAAAGCAAACACCCTATAACTGTGCTATTTCTCCAGACCCCCATGTCATTATTTGAGTGGATCATCAACTCAAGTTATTTAGGACAAGCGCTACTTGATACTTGAAGAAACTTGCTAAAGAATTTCTCTCTCTCTCTCTCTCTCTCTCTCTCTCTCTCTCTCTCTCTCTCTTGTAAGCATCATTACTTGATTGAATTTTTTTAAATGTCTGAAAATCTTTTGTATAAAGTAAAGAATAACTTTCAAAATATGTCTTCAATTTAAATGTGATAGATTAACCATTAGAGTTTATGGGAAAGGCTAGTTAAACGTTTTTAAATGAAAGCAATTTCCCAAAACAGCATTGTTATTTTCACTTCTAACAGTCATATGAAGTCAAAGATTACTATTACATTTTTAGGAGTCTGGGATATTTCACTAGCTAATTCTGCCTACATTGCAAGCATGAAGCTATGAGTTAGATACCTGTTTCCATTTATTTGTACAACACTGTATTGACAGTTATATTTTAGAATCAAAACTGAAGATACTGAAAGGAGTGCATGCAAATACCGTGATTTAATTGAATGCAATAGAGAATGCTGTAGCCAAATGTAAAATCACCTTATCCCCAGCCATCACAGTAACAAGAAAACACAAACAACAGATGTGAATATCAGTTATAACACTAACAACGGAACCAAGGAAAGAAAAGAAAATAAATTAAGGAAGGAAGGAAGGAAGGAAGGAAGGAAGGAAGGAAGGAAGGAAGGAAAGAAGGAAGGAAGGAAGGAGGAAGAAAGGAAGGAAGGAAGGAAGGAAGAAAGAAAAAAGAAAGAAAGAAAGAAAGGAAGGAAGGAAGGAAGGAAGGAAGAGAAAGAAAGAAAGAAAGAAAAAGAGGAAAGAAAAAGAAAGAAAAAAGGAAGGAAGGAAGAGAAAGAAAGAAAGAAGAAAGAAAGGAAGAAAGAGAAAGAAAGAAGAAAGAGAAAGAAAGTAGAAAGAGAAAGAAAGAAAGAAAGAAAGAAAGAAAGAAAGAAAGAAAGAAAGAAAGAAAGAAAGAAAGAAAGAAAGAAAGAAAGAAAGAAAGAAGAAAGAAAGATCTATGAGAAGTTCTCAAGAATATAAAGACTAGTTTTTGAAAACGTGGAGAAGGACTTGGAATAAGATAGGGAAGGCTGTATGCAGACAGATAAAACAATAGTGGTTAAGGAAATTATAAGGAAAAGGTTTTGGGGGGAATTTTCATAAGTTTCATATCATATTATCAAGTGGAGGAACAGGATGAGCAGATTTTTTTATTTTTTCAGAGTAAAGAGTATTTCATACATCATGTTTTACATTTTATATGCAGGATATTTCTGCATTAATAGAGAAATGAAGACTTACTAATGACCTATTGATCTCAATACAATTTTTTTCAATATTATTGAGTACTGTGAGTGGTGAGTTCAGTTAGAAATCTAAGGACTATTCTATCAAGACAATGGTAGTCGCTGAGAGAACAGGCGGGGGATGGGGGACAGGGAAATGGGGAGCACTGGTGGTGGGAAGGTTGCACTGTTGAAGGATGGTTGTACTTTTTATGACTGAAACCCAACTACAAACTTATTTGTAATCTTGGTGCTTAAATAAAAATGTTATTTAAAAAATCCTCAGTTATAGAGATTTATACATTTAAAATCCACTACCAGCTTCCAACATAGATTCCATTTTCCTCCAATAAATGCCCCAAAGACTCTCCAAACCTTGCTAAACTCAGTTCTGAAAACCAGTTTTTAGGTTCTGTTGCCTTTGGTGTTTTGTTTTGTTTTGTTTTGTTTTGTTTTGTTTTGTTTTGTTTGATAAGTGACCATAGTTTTTTCCAAAAATAGGAGACCATTTCATAGTCCCATCAGACACGAATTAAGTTTCTTTACCTCCACATCATGCCAACACTGCTTTTTTTTTTACCCTTTGTGATGGTGTACAATACGTTGTTGTATTTATTTGCATGTATGATAAGTGATTTAAAGCATTTTTATAGGTCTTTTAGAAATTTTATGTCTTTTTTGAGGAAGTTTCTGTTGAGCTCATTCTCCCATGCTTTGATACAGTTATTTGTTTGTTTGTTTGTTTTTCTTTCTTACATTTATCAGTGATTTATCATTCCAGGAACCATATTATATAACTACAATACTTTAACCTGCAATGTATATTTTGTTTTATATTGTGGATCTTCTGACTATGTATTTAAGGTTACTATTTTGTGCATTGCATTTTTTTAGCAAATGTTTTCATTTTGAATTAGCATTTCACTATTATAAAGACTATCAGATGTTAACAGTTTTTATTCTGATAAATTAAGCTTACCACATATAGAATTCTGTAAATGATCTGAGAAAAATATTTAAGTTCATCATCAAAAAAAGAATTATATATTATTCCTTTCATGTTCTTTTTCCTTTAATGGTTAAAAGTTTTATAAAAATAAAGATTTTTTTTTTCATTTACTGCTTACTAACTTGGATGATGTATCTGCTTTAATGTACTCCAAAATAGATGTGTCTTACTTCTGGTTATTTATAGGGCTATAATCTGAAATAATTTATTTTAGATTTGAAATATTTGAGGTACTCTTTTGAACTAAATAATTGTATTGTCATTCCATCAAAAATATTCCTCGTTTGCCTTACAGGCTGCTGGCCCAAGACAAACCTGGGTTAGAATCCAGGCATCCCATATGGTCCTCCATGCCAGGAGTGTTTTCTGAGTGCATAGCCAGAAGTGAGCCCTGAGCATCACCAGGGGTTCCCCCCCCCAAAAAAAAAATCCCCTTCTGCTTATTATTGATTGCTGCTGCACAGGTATCCTTAAAAATAAAAGTTAAAATTATAAACTAATGCATTATCATTTCTCACTCCTTTATTATTTACTCTCTACTTTTCTCAATGGAGCTTCATAAAATTTGCATTTTAGTATTTCATACTTTACATAAAATTTATTTATTTCAAATTTCAATACACATTATATCTCAAATGTGATCTTTTGCCAAATTATAATAAACCAATATTCAGCTAGATCTTTGTAGTAGTCTTAGAAGTATGAAAGGAAATTTTTTTGTAAATTACCTATTTTGAAATAAGAAAGGTTTAGTTTTTGTTATTGTTCCTCTTTTAAGTGACATTTAATTTGTCTGTCTGCTGTGGTGTTTTAGGCCATTATAGTAGCCCCTGTGCTTTTTCTTTCTTCTCAAGTGTCTTATTTCACATACGAATAGGTTTCATTTATTTAGAAAAGAATTCACATATTCTGATTAATTCATATTTTATTTTAAGCCAGCAAAATATATCAAGCTTCAAAATTTCAATTAAAAACAGTACCTTAAAACATTTGTGGACTTGGTGATGGGAAGGTTGCATGGTAAAGGAGGGATGTTCTTCTTCTTATAACTGAAACCCAACTACAATTATGTTTGTAATCACGGTGTTTAAATAAAAACATTAAAAACCAAACATTTGTGGATAGATTTGTTAAAAGTTATGCACATTTATTTCTGATAGTTTATCTGTTTTCTATAGAGTCTTCTGTTTTTGCTTATTAAATTTGGATCTGTTCTGGTAAATAAAGAAATTTATAGAATGTAGTAAATTTGGAAACCCTATAAGTAGAGACGAATACGAAACTATATGATGTATTAATAACTTTTTTGCATACATTAATGTATCTATTTTTGCTAGGATGTTTACTAATATACTTTGTCATTAGAAAAGTTTTGAAATGTTTTCTTGCACCAATTATAAAAAAATAAATCCTGGAGAATTCTAGTACAGTTGCTTTGTCATTATTAAATTTAAATTATTATTAAATTTATAATTTTGTTAATAAAATATGAATAAGATAGTAAACATATAAAAATAAGGAGACAGTTTTACCTTCTGGTGTTAGTGCCACAAAATTATGTCAGCTTTTTATTGCCAAATACAATGTTTGTTTTCAATTTTATATTCAATTAGATTATTTTTTCTGAGTTAAATTGATCTTTTATATTTCTTCTGAAGTCAATTTTAAAATTATTTGTGAAAAGTCTCCAAAGAAGCTGAAGACTTCAACTTTAAAACTCAACATTATATGTAGTTTAAAGCATTTATTGATAATGTTCTTGGTGGTGATCCGTCGAGCAGAAAACAAATACAAATGCTTATTATCTTAACCAGAGGAAATTTTATAAAAAAAATTTAATAAGAGCATTGGGAAGACCAGTTATTAAAAGAGGGATCATGAGATAATCTAGATATTTCTAATTTCCTGGAAGAGTGTGGGGAGGGTAGATGTGTATGAAGAGAATCCAGAGTGAACTTGGAACAGCAGTATTCACCTGTGGATAGGCATTAGTGGAGGGAGTGTTATGGAATAAGCCATATTGGGCAAAGTAGCGTACAGGATAGCTGATACTTGAATTCTTGCTAAATAAAAGAGCAATGGTTGCTAAGTGAAATTCTACTTAGTACAGCTCAAAACAACTTTTATTCCCACTCCTACTATCCATGTTTGAAATACCTATAAGTAGAAGATTTAAAGTGATTCTCCAGAAGACAGATCCTTGGAATTTTCTGAACAGTCTAAGGTGAAAAAGTGACCTCGTAACATTTATTCAAAGATGATGTGTACATTAGGACATCTTCCTACTAAGAATGTTCCTACATTCAGAGTTGATGGGGAAGAATACATTGTTGAGAGATACAGATTGATTATTTTTTGTTTGTTCTTTTATTCACCAGCTTTGGCTATGTTTGGAAGATGCTCAAACGAATATTTAATATAGTATTTTCCTCAGTGGCTGAACAAAGAATATTAAACCATAGTTGTATAAGATAAAGAGTTCTAGCTTAATTCTTTTTACTCATATTTTTGTGGTTCATTGTGACACAAGAGAAAATTTTTAAGGTTAAAAATATCTGAGATTTTACCAGACTGGTTTTCTAGCATGTTCTACAAATAGTCTCTTTCACACTTTACTCTTCATGAGTAAAAGGGCATTTATTTATATTCAGTAGGACCAACACTAGTAATTATGTATGTGGGAATGAACTTTGTGGTTGAATAATTTGTATCATAATAAGAAATGCAGTTTGTTTCATTAATCTTCCTCTTTGAAGATACATTGAATTTTCTCTCTCCAAAGATACAAAGCCATTTAGCAAATTCACAAAATTTATATTTAGTAGTATCAATCAATATATCCATTCCCTATTGCAGATTAATATAATCATAGAATAAGAACATAGTTGATGCATTCCAAGTAAAAGATTCTTATTCCTACATTGAAAATATCAGAAATTCTAGAAATCTCTTTACATTATTACATGACCTTTCCTCTTGTTAAGAGATGAGAATTCTCTTGTATCTTTGAGTTTCAAATCCCCATGTTAAGCAGGAATGCTTTGTATTAAATGTGAAAAAAAAAATTTTTTTTTTTTTTTTTTTTGGTTTTTGGGTCACACCCGGCGGTGCTCAGGGGTTACTCCTGGCTGTCAGCTCAGAAATAGCTCCTGGCAGGCACGGGGGACCATATGGGACACCGGGATTCAAACCAACCACCTTTAGTTCTGGATCGGCTGCTTGCAAGGCAAACGCCGCTGTACTATCTCTTCAGGCCCATGTGAAAATTATTTGTTTTTAATGATGAGAAGGGTCTGCAGCACACCAGAAAGCATTACTTCTGAATGGCTTACTCTATAACTGTGCTTTGAATTCACTCCAGAAGATGCTAAAAAGACAGTAGTTCCAGAGCTTGAAATAGGATCAGGTGCATGGAAAACAGTCCTCTTACTATCTGTATTACCTCTGTTGTCTAATATGAAATAAAAAAAATATACCTCACATATCTAAGAGTATTTTACAAGAAATAAAAATCTTTGCCCTAATATAAGCAATATAAACTATTTTATAACTAAAGTAGAAAATTGTTTGGGTCAGTGTATCTTAATGTAGATTACTAAAATATTAACATCTACTTTGAAACATGTATTTTATTATGTATCATTTTTAATATGTATCTACTTTCAAATATGGTAATAATTCAAGATTTAAAAAAACATCATTTTTAATGTCACTTTAAGAGACAGGAAATAAGAAAATATTGGTTAGACATAATGCAAATTTCCCAGTAAATTCTAAATATTTGCAGTCAAGTGATTTTTAGGTTTATTTTATAAATATCTGAAATAAAAAATATACACAAAGGAAATATAATGAGGGTTAATTAGAATTTGTCTTTATAAACAGTTATCAAAAATCAATGGAGTTTTAAACTTATGTTTTTGTCATCTTAAAATTATCTTACTCATAATTTAACTTTCAGATTAAATGCGTGCTTCTTTATATCGAAATTTATTCACAGGCAAATGAAGACCAATTTTTAAAATGTTTCAGTTAGAACTTTAAAGTAACATTGGTTCCTTGAAGCCTATTGATATATGGATGAGCCTGCACTGAAATCAGTTTATTAGCTTGATGGCCAGAGAAAGATAAACTGATTAAATTGAGTCGATCTTAACTTATAGTGTTTAATGGAGAGAAGAATGTTGAAGATTATGAAAGTGATATCCTGGAAATAGATGCAAGATATAATTTGAATTAGGTTTAGCATTCAAGTGAATATAAGGGGCTATTTTTTACTACTTCAATATTAATTTTCTTTTATGTTCATCATAAACTCATGAACTTAGTCACATATTTCATAAAAAGAAACTGTAGATCATTATTTGATGCATGATATATATACAGATATGTGCTTGCATGCACACACACAATTCCTTTTCTTTCAATGAAGTTCAGAGTTGATGAACTTGTTCCCTGATTTTTTTTGTCAGTGCTCTTCTACACTTGCCAATTTGACTGCCTCAGGTTAGCAGTTAGCAGGCTGGCAAGTTCATCATAATCAGCATCTATTCCATTTTCATTTCCATTTATACTCAAGGTCTATTGTTGCCAATTCATTCAAGAAGGTGTTTTTATTTAAGTGGTGCTTAAGTGCAGGCTTCTGTGCACTGTGAATGCAGTCTTCACAGAAAAAGATTCTGTAGAATGGTCCATTCTATGTGATTCGGGGCTATTGTGATGCTCTTGTCTATTGCAGAATCGTCTTGAGTTTTTTTTTTTTTTTCTTCTAATGTAATACTGTTTAACTGCCTTGTATTATACTCAGCACTTTTTGGAACCACATACAGGATTCAGGGAAAACTTTAGCAAAGCTTGTTCCATTCAGAAATTTTTCATCTCTTTTTTGACTTGAGAGTTATAATTTATAATGATAACCTATAGAGTGCAAATAGTTACATTCAGAACTATGTGGCATAAGTATTTAATTTATCTGACAATAATTTATTGATGATTTCTTATATTTCTTAATATTGTGTTAGTATCACTTGCACAGAACTAGTAACTCCCTAATATATGTATTTTTACCATCTATATGTATCAATTATTGATTTTCTTTATCTCAGGATATATAGGAATACATTTCTGAGTTAAATATCCACAGCAGAATTTTATCTCATTGGAAACCATAATGCATAAAATATCAATGATTAGCAGTGTAGTTGTACAAAGTTTTATACCTTTCTGATCAACAATTAAGTCCTTGTTTCTGTGACTTTGATTATTTTTCTGTATTCTTGTCATACTATTTGTGTTTTTACTTAACAAGAAGAAAGTTCTTGGGAAGATATTTCTTGTTATCATGTTCATTAATATTAGCAGGTTGTATAATTTGCTATTATGATGTATAACTTTCAGTCATTGTGCATAAAATTTCAAATCCTTTGTGTCTTCTTGGTCACAATATTGAGCTGGGACCTAGAAACAAAGAATTCCATTTTTTTCCTTCAGAGAATATTCAGAGAATTCGTATTCTTCTTAGATTCAGAGAATCATTACAAGCAAAATAAATTAGAAGCTTGGAGAAATGTAATTCATTTTTATACCTTTTGTAAGAGTCTATCTCTGAAATCTTGCTTCTGTCCTTTGGCTTCCTTTCCCATTGTGAGAGTGAGCTAGTGTCTAGACTACAGCAATAGGCTCTCCACATCATCCATTAATCCATTCTTTATCTTGTTTATATAGTGTTCTCTTTAAAACGCAGAAATGTCTAAGTCACGTTACTGTCCAGAAACCTTAATAGCTTTGCTGTGTTTCCAACAAAGAAGCTATCCTTCTTAGCATTAGAATCACAGCCCTAAACTTCAATCACTGTTATCATCTGCTCTCCTGACATATTCTGAACTATAATCGCATTGCATAATTCGCTGTTCTCTGAAGTGTTCACAATCAAGTCTATCTCAGTGCCTGTCCTCATTCTTTTGTTGTGCCTCCAATAACCATTTCCTACATTGTTCTCTGATTCGACATTATTAAATCTTGAAAATATAGATCAAATTATATTGCTTTTATTGTCTGGGAAAATTTTTTTTTCCAAATTGGAAATTTGCACCTTATATGGCTTTTAATCATAGTAGAGGATTCTTCATAATATGATATGTCATTATTAAATAATAGTAGTCTCCTTGTCCTCTACTTCAGCGATTTTCAACTACTGGTCTATAGACCGGGCAGGTCACCAGGTATAAAAAGGTGAAATTTGGGGCTTAAGAGATAACATATCATGTAAAGTACTTGACTTGCATGTGCTTGACACAGATTTGATCCATGCACCCTATACGATTCCCCTAAGCACTACCAGAAGTGAATCCTAAGAACAGAGCCAAAAATAAGCCCTGAGAACCTCTGAGAGTGGCCACCAAACAAACAAACAAAAAAAGAAATTCTTAAAAAAAAAACAACAAAAAAACACTGCAATTTCTTTTAATCTGCATGTCATTCCATGGAAGAACATGAAAAAAAAAAAAAAAAACAGAGAGGACTAGACTTGAGGTCTCTGTATTTAGTTTTGCACTGGAATCTTTTATTTGACTAAAATGTTTGGTTTCTTTGAACATATATACTATTATTTTTTCATATTTTGCTAATATTTTACTGTGAACACAAAGATTAATTGGCTGTTTTTACACTATTGTCAATATTGATTAATGATAAAGTGATGTATAATAGATACGTTTTTGAAAGTAGAGATGATAATTTTTTAATATTTGCTTGTTATTTGAGCGGAAGAAATTATTAACAGGGACCAGCGAGATAATACAGTGGGTAGCATACTTGCCCTGTATGTGGCTGATATGGGGTTTGAAACCTAATCCCTGAAGTCCAGAGTCCTACAGATACCATCCAAAGTACTTCCTGACTGCCTACCCAAGAGAAGACCCTGAACATTATCAAGTGTGACCAAACCAAATCAAACCAAACCAAAACAAACAAAAAGAAAACTTTAAAGAATTACATAAGATAGAGGCTGGAGCAGTGGTACAAGAGGTAAGGCATCTGCCTTGCCCTTGCTAGCTTTAGGACAAACTGAAGTTCTATCCCTCAGCGTCCCATATGGTCCACCAAGCCAGGAGTGATTTCTGAGCACATAGCCAGGAGTGACCCCTGAGTGTCACCAGATGTGGCCCAAAACTCTCCCCCGCAAAATTACATAGGATAATTAAGGTGTAAACTGCCAAGTTGTGTATTTAGTGGTAGAATACAATGATTTAGTTTAGTCTCTACTTACTCAAGAATTTCTTTGATCTTGAAAATGATGTTTTTCTGAAGAATCACAGCTAAGCAAAAGGAATCCCATAGGGAAATACTCAGATCTAGTTTCAGTTTAAACATATTAGCCTATCATTTATTATTAAAATAAATTTAGTCATAGTTTATATATGAGTTTTTTTTGTTGTTGTTTGTTTTTTTTTACAAAATATCACTTTTTAATTCAGTTCCATAAACATGTTGAAATGCTGGTGCACGTAAAACTAATTATTCCTTATTTCTTTCAAAGTCTTTATTAGTATAGATATAAATGATTGATTTCTAGAATTTTCTCTGGAGGAAGCCAAGGTAACATAGTGAAGCAGCATTTCAGTTACGTTTGTATTTAAAAATTTGCTACATTCTTACAGGTTAGTGGTACCTATGATATTATATGATTTGGGGGGCATATTAATATTGAAAAAAATAACAAAAATTACTAAACTTAGAAAAATAAGTTTAACTATTAAAACCTTTTTGGAGGGAAAGGGAAACTGCTTTTTTTTTTTTTATTTTGGCCACATGTGATGTTGGTTAAAGCTTCTTCCTTGCTTTGTGTTTTTTTTTTTTCCATTTTATAAAAGTTCCCTAGAAGGAACTCGTAGACAATATGCCATGCAGATATTGAAGCTAGACTGCACCTTAACCCTCTCCAGCCCAATGAATCATCTTAACATCTATCCAGCATGATTCAAATTTTATGATGAAGAAATTCCACCAACCAGTAGGTGGCAGCAACTTTGAGTGGTACTTAAGCAAAAAGGTGTTTTGTTTTGGCCGGAGAGATATAGCATGGAGGCCAGGTATTTGTCTTGTATGAAGAAAAATGGCAGTTCGAATCCCGGCATCCCATTTGGTCCCTCGAGCCTGCCAAAAGCGATTTCTGAGCATAGAGGCAGGAGTAACCCCTGAGTGCTGCCGAGAGTGACCCCAAAATCAAAAATAAATAAAAAAATAAACAAATAAATAAAAGGTGTTTGGTTAATCAAAGACAATTAAGAAAAAAAAACTAAATTATTTGTCAAGCACTAATTCTCTCTACAAGTATCCTTATAATAAATTTACATCGTTACACAATACACATATGATACATAGTTTATAAAAATACAATTTTTAAGGACTGCACATGAGGAAAACTGTTCATGTGTTTTATAATAGCCCAGAGAGAACATTCTTAAAAGCATATAATTATTAAATAGCATATATCTTTACGATGATTATAAATTTGTTTAATTACTTTGTTTACTCTTTGTACATTAATAAAAATTGAAAAGAAGGGGCGGAGCAGTGGTGCAAGCAGTAAGGCATTTACCTTGCACACTCTAACCCAGGATGGACCGCAGTTTGATCTCCCAGCATCCTATATGTTTCCCCATGCCATGAGTGATTTCTGAGTGCATAGACAAAAGTAACATCACTGGGTGTGACCCAAAAACCAAAAAAAAAAAAAAAGAAAGAAAGAAAAAGAAAACAAAAACAATTTTAATTTAAAGTTGAAAAGCCAAGTGCCTTCCAAAAATTATTGCAGCAGAGTTGGTTGCAATAGAGAGTAAAATAAGGGACTAAAATTGCAAATATTTAATTGCATGTCTTGCACATGTGTAATCTGAGATCTATCATCGACACCATAGGATATTTCAAATGTTGTTGACATGACCTATGTAATCCTCAGAAAGCCAGCCTGAACAGCACTTTGTCCTGGGGCCATTGTATAGAACTGCCACTTTGTCCTCTGAAACAACTCCAGTCCCAGTGAACAGTAAACTAAACCTGAGATCTGATATATACTTATCTAAGACTGTCCTCTGTCTCAATCTCTTATTCAGTAGGCAATTTGTACATATGCATTGTATTTTCAGTTGTAACATGGAAAAAAAATCTCCACTGAGTTGTAAGTATTCATAAGATCATTCTAAAATAAGTATTTATCAGTACAAGGAACATAGTATTGATAATAAAATGTAACATTAATCTTTTCTAATTTGATTTAAGCTCTATTTTTGAATTTCCACAAAATCCATGTTTATACATTATCAATTCTGTTGCAGAGGATTCACTATTCTCTCATTAAAATATAGACAAAAAAAAAAAACACCCTGTATGTATATGACGATTCAGAATCAAATTTATTTTGGGAAGAGAATTTGGCAGTGTGGCTCCATAAGTAAGAACACAAATTGAATTCCATCATCGTCTTTCTTTTCATTTAAACAAGGGTTTGTCAGAAAACATGATACTTTTTATAGTAAGTTAAAGATAAGGATCACACAATTCATCTTTAAAAATCATTGCTTTACTATTTTTGATGCTACATATTTTATTTTTAAATTTACTTTTATTGTTTTGCTTTGGAGAATACCTCTAGCTGTACTTAGGGATCACTGGAGGAGATCATTTGCAGTGCTGAATAGCACACTTGAATTGAATGAATACAAGGCAAACATTTGAATCCCTTTACACCCTCACTGTCCTCTCATGCTTTAATATATACTTAATTATAGATAATTTAAAAAAGGAAAAAAAGACAATGGTCTATATTGAGTACTGGTAATTATTTGACCTATTATCATATTTGTAATTTCCATCTTCTTATGATTAACCTTATAGTTAAGGGAGAATTTATACATATATACATATATTTATACATATATCTTATAGTAGCCTAATAGAACACATTGAAACCAGAATCTTTTTGTATGGGCCAGTGAATATAGCTTGTATTTATAAATTTGTAGATGTGTGTCTTCTTTGTCTACTAGAGTTAGAGAGATAACAGAACCCTAAAGCTATAAAGTTTATGTACCTTAAACCTATAAATATTTGTGACATTCAGAAATGCTGCATGCTTCCAGACACTTTCATATTTTCTGCATAGGTTTTACAATCAAAAGTTAAATTCATTGTTAAATTTATTTCTGAATAAATAATTGATAAAGAATATCTAGTTAATCAGTCTGGAAGTCATATTGCCATAAGCAGCTTTCTTCCTGGAGCTTTACATCAAAACTCAATGTAATGCTGATTCTAAATCAGAGTGCCTTTTTAGGAACTGGTGAATTGTTGAATAGTATTTGAAAGAATCAGTTAATAGAATCTGGAAGAACAACGTTAGAATCGAGTAACCTAAAAAAAAATTTAACCACAATGTAATGCCTTATATTTAAAGTCATTCCTAAATCTATGTTTCTCTTATTTGTGAAACTATTACAAAACAATGACTGTGAGATTGTAAAGAGATAGGAGAAGTGCAGAGCTATTCTAATTATATCACTCAAAGGCCACAGGAGACTGCTGTTTTTAAATAGTTATTTAACTTTAAGGTCTTTTATTTTTTGTAAATAGAAAATGGGGTTTATAAAGGACTTAACTACATTTATATTTGTAGAGATATTTTATGAAGATTTAACAAAACTTTAAAGGCATAGGCACAAGCTCTGTCTTGCACACGGTATCCACTTAGCTATATGTTCTTAATGGCATTACTGGCATTCATAGCACTCCCACATTTATCGGTGCTTTCTTCTAAGATGCGTTAAAGAAATAACTCTAACAGTAAATGATCAAACATGAGCTTCAGAGCCTGAAATTCATGATGTATTAGATATTTCATTTTAAGCAAAGTTTCTATAATATCCCTGACTCCTAATTATTCCCTATAATTGAAGGGATATAATACTTATTCCAGCAAGATCTTGGGGAAAGTAAAAAATTCAACCCAGGTAATACTATGAAATCATTCATAGACTGCCATCATCTAAGTTCTTATTGTTATATGCAGTAAGGCCCAGGAAAGACAAATGAACTAAAGGAATATCAACATTTGTGAATCTACTTCTCCTTGAGAGCCAATCGATGTTTAATCGTGCAAAGGGCAGGTTACAAACCAGTGGATGTCACAAAGATAAAAATTAATCATGAACTAGTCACAGAGCAAAATGATCACTCCATCTTGTCTAGAAACTTAAGTCAGGGTTCTGAAGAAGGGTTTGACATCTTCTCTTAGGCTTTTTGGAGAAGGAAACATTTAGGACAACTGTTTCTAAGCAGAAGAACTTACTGTATATTATTATTATTATTATTTTTATTGAGTTGCTATTTTTATTGAGCAGACTTCATTGTATCAACTAACATTATAGTTCCTTATGAACAATATTTTATGCCATGCAGCTATATGACATTCGGTCTAATATGCAGAACAAAATAAGGTATTGTAGTGAGAAGAATTATGATACATTTACCAGAAGAGAAAAATTGATATACATAAAAGTTATGTATAGTCCCAAAGCAGACTACCAAATTTACTAACAAAAACACAATGGGGGGGGGGGGCAGAGAGATAGCATGGTGTTGGGGCGTTTGCCTTGCATACAGAAAGACGGTAGTTCAAATCCCAACATCTCATATGATCCCCGAGCCTACCAGGAGCAATTTCTGAGCGTAGAGCCAGGAGTAACCCCTGAGCACTGCCGGGTGTGACCCTGCCCCCCCCAAAAAAAACCCACAATGGGCCAGAGTGAGGTCCCAAAACAAAACAAAACATAAAAAGCTGCTCTTTTCTTTCCTTTTCTTCCTACTCATGTAAGTATAATACAATTTATATGTCACGCTATGTGCTCACACTTTTATATGCAATAGAACCCTTAACATTGTTTCTAAGAGCTAAGGAATTAAAGGAATATTGGAAAGAAGTTAACATACCTGAATGCTTTTGGCTAATACCACTACCTATTGGAACTGGCCAACTATTTAAAAATAAAAGTATTCTGAAGGTAATTTTACATAAAAAGTAATTTTATTCTACATGTGTTTAAATGTACCTCTGCTATGTAGTTGCCTTGCTATTTCCATTTTTATAAAGGTTATTAGAAAATAATCTTTTGCAGATTTGTTACACCTTCCTGAAACCTGCAGTAATTAAGATCTACATTCTTCATGTGGGAGCATTTTGTTGCTTTTCTTGTTTAAAATAAAAGGATAAAAATTAAGCTATTAAATCATAGCAAGCCAATATTTTTCAGTGTTTATAGCCCACCTTAGAGACATTTTAAAGTGAGACTCCAAGAGAATTTTATTCTCTTTAGGAAGGGACATGTAATATCCCCACCCCCAAGATAACCACTGCCTGTCATATTGTATTAATGCTATGATAGGAAATTCCCATCTGGGCCCGGAGAGATAGTACAGTGGCGTTTGCCTTGCAAGCAGCTGATCCAGGACCAAAGGTGGTTGGTTCGAATCCCGGTGTCCCATATGGCCCCCATGCCTGCCAGGAGCTATTTCTGAGCAGATAGCCAGGAGTAACCCCTGAGCATCGCCAGGTGTGGCCCCAAAACAAAACAAAACAAAAAAACAAAAACAAAACAAAACAAAAAAAAAACAAAAAGAAAATTCCCATCTAATAATTTGTAAAAATAAATCTGTACTTATTTTGGGCACTATATAATTGACATTGAAAACATTAACAGTAAATAAAAATCAAAGTTTAATAAGCTATTTTGCTTTTCTACTCACTGATGATTCATGCTGTTTATATTAAAAGATTTTGTATATTTCTTAACATCAATAAGAAGGTTAAAACCAGACAACAGATCTTAAGATGACTGAATGCACTAATGTTAAAATATAAAGTGTAGGAATATACTTGAAAGCAAAATGGTATGGAATTTTATAATTAATATTTTATACTTTAAAAAATGAATGGCATCACTTATGGAAATACATGCAGCCAGAATAAAATTTGAAACTATTAAAACTTCCTTTTGACAGTGCTTAAAAAAATCATTCCATTATGTAGGGTAATAGCTTGACTGTAATGTCTGCTGTTAAAGGAACAGCCTGTACAAATATTAATCTTACATTATTACTGCTAAATATTCAACTGATTTGAATATTAAAATAGCCTACAGGCTCTTCAATAAAATATATGATTATTGAAATAATACAATCCCTTTTATCATTCCAGGCATATTTCATGCATATATTAATAGATTTTATAGTTGCTTAAGTTAAATATATTTTCATAATAGTGGCAAAACCTGAAGTTTAATTCTATTCATTTATAAATGATTTTTACATAATATTTAATATTTACATAATATTTAAATTTAATAATTGAATTTTTAATTCAAGGTTGTTGTTAGGGAAAGTTTGTCAAGACTATTCTATTTTAATTTAAATAAACTGAATACTCATATAATTTTTAAATGATAAAAATAATAATAATATGGGCCCGGAGAGATAGCACAGCGGTGTTTGCCTTGCAAGCAGCCGATCCAGGACCAAAGGTGGTTGGTTCGAATCCCGGTGTCCCATATGGTCCCCTGAGCCTGCCAGGAGCTATTTCTGAGCAGACAGCCAGGAGTAACCCCTGAGCACCGCCGGGTGTGACCCAAAAAACCAAAAAAAAAATAATAATAATAATAATAATAATAAAGCAACCATAAAATTGATATATATAGCTGGTATTTCTATAATAATATATTTGGTATGCTTCCCCATTTTCAGAAGCAAACAAATGACTCAGCTTACTCCTTGAGATCTATCTTCTCAAATAAAGAAATAGAAAATACCTCGCATTTGTTCTAAGACAGGGGTCTCAAACTCAATTAACCTGGGGGCCGCAGGAGGCAAAGTAGGGGTGAGGCAGGGCCACATAAGGGATTTCGCGTACTAAATATTCGCAATAAAAAATCGCATTAGTAAGAAAAAAAACGCAAAAAATCGCATTAAACATTTGCATACCCCGAACGGAACTGCTTGGGGTATGCGAATGTTTAATGCAATTTTTTCTTACTGATGCGATTTTTATTGCGATTATTCGGTAAGCGAATAATCGCGAATACTGCGATATTTGAAGGCCAGCCGCGAGCCACAAAATGTTGTACGGAGGGCCGCAAATGGCCCGCGGGCTGCAAGTTTGAGACCCCTGCTCTAAGATTACCGATGTCTTCTGGATCTTTTCAGTGCTGTGATGCAGCTGCATTGATGCAGCTCTCTTTGGGAAACCCTTTTCTACAAATAGTATATTTCAAACTGTTTTAATGAGTTACAGCTACTAAATTTTTGAATCCTTTGAACCAACCTCTATCGTGGTTTTTTATTATCTCTGGTTTATAAGTAAGATAATTGGGTCTGAGAGTGTTTAAGTCTATTCTCAAAGAAGAACATTTAGCAAAGTAGTAAGCCAAGATTTAGTTACTGTAGTCAGATTCCAGTATTTGTTCTCTTATTTTCAAAAACCTTTTCCTTGATAAAGATGAATATTTAGTAATTAAATTAAATTAAAAACAAAATACTATAATGTGTTGTCATGTGAATAATTTTACATGTCTGTAAAAGCATTTTATTTCTGTGATCTCTTAGTCTGTGTGAATGAACTTAAGAAACCTGACTATGAACTTTCTGTCATCAAATTTAAAACATTTTGGACCAGAAAGGTAGTTCAAAGGCCTGAGCACATGATATACAAGTGAGAAAGTCCCTGGCTGAGCCCCACAGTACTGACTGCATAATCCTCAAGCACAGAACTGAAAATAGCCCTCAAGTATTGTCTGTATGGTCCCCCAAACAAACTAAAACAAATCAGTAATCATATTATTTGAAGAGTGCCTTTACTTCATTGTTATTTCTTCCTAAGCCTACCTATATTCCAGCGTATAAAACGACTGGGCGTATAAGACGACCCCCTAATTTTGCAGTTAAAACATAGGTTTAGGCCTCTATTCGCTGTATCAGACAGAACGTTCCTGTGCTGCAACTGTGTATGTACCACAGTGAGCCAATCACAGCAAGCATAGGTTCAAAGATTATACTGTAATAGACGTCCTCTCTGACTCTGGCCAATCTGAGCAGGCTTTTGACAGTGTAGATTCGGGTCCAGAACATTGTCTAATTTGCATGCCTAAAAGGCCTGCTTGGATTGGCTGAGTTAGAGAGGCTGTCCGAGCAGCCTTGCAGTGATTGGTGCAGGATCGAGTTGGAAAATAAGTTTTGTGGCAATATTCAGACAGTTTTCGTTTAGGGGCATATTGAAACATTTTCGGGATATACTTGGCTTATAAGACGACCCCCAATTTTCGGTTGACTTTTTTTGTTTCAAAAGTCGTCTTATACACCGGAAAATACAGTTATTTCAAGCCCTTCAAATCAACTCTTTGGAAAAGTTTAGAAATTTTAATCAATATTTGTATATGAATTCTTATTAATAAAATAGCTCTTTCCTTGTTTCCAGGTTGCTAGTACCAACTGCTTAGAAATTTCAACCTTTAACTATATCTTATATCTGTTTTATATATATATATATATATATATATATATATATATATATATATATATATATATACCACTGACTCTTTGACTCCACCTGACTGGCTTGTTTTCTAGATTTGTTCAATGCCACCCTGCTTCTTCAAACCTGCTTCTAACCTAGGGGTTAGAAATATGGTGGGAGTGATTTCACAAACCATGGATATTATTTTATAACTGGTGTTCCAAAGTGACCCAGAGACCAAGAAGACCCAACAATAGTGAGTGCCTTGACTCTCTGATGTGTTATCATCATGATGGCCTCCATGACTGAGTTTGCAGTGTCCCATCATGGAACATCGCTACACATGTCCTTGTTACGAAAGGAGCAAAGGTCCCTTCAGATGGGACAGAAGCAGGCAATGAAGAAGACAGAGTTAAAGACATTGAGCAGGATTATTGAGGCCGAGGTCCACTGCCTTTCTTCTACCAAAGGTGCTTTTTGTGGAAGGATCTCAGTCTCCCCCAGACCTCCACCAGAACATTTTATCAAGGTCATTGGGTAGAAAGCCCCATTTGAAGGAGACGAACAGCAGGGATATGAGTGGGTCCCTCCACCCAAATTCAGGTGATGGAACCAAAGGCATTTCCTTTCTAGAAGACCTCAGTAGTCTAATAAAGAAGGTGAAGATCAAGAAGATGGAGGATCTAATTCAAACTGAAGAAGCTCAACTGAGAAATTGCTTTTCAGAACCTCCTGCAACTTTCTTCTAGGTTAATCTCTCGATCATATTTGTATCAGTAATTATATTGCTGGTTAAACTGTGTGTTCTACCTGTAGACGTTTTATAGCTACTGTTTTGTCTATGCTTCACTGCAAACAGAAAATTTTGTATCAAACTTTAATAGTTTAATATTACTTTGCACAGTTCCAGAGAAATGCATAATGTTGCTAAATTTATAATGGTTCTCAGATATCCTTGTGAATGTTTCTCAATTGATGTGATGCTTGATTGCTTATATTATGTAGTAACTTATTCTCAAAATTATGTCTGCTAAAATGTTCTAATGTCTTTATCCACAGAAGTTGATGGAAAAATTAGCATAGTAGAGACTCTTATTACAGTGCTCATTATAAGAATGTTTTAGAAAACTTATTTTCTAACTGTATCTATACCTGGGGTATGTTCTTGTGATTTTGTTTAGGGATATTTATGGAAAGGGAATTTGGATGCTTACAGTGCTCAGTTTAAGAATGAATACAAATTTTCAAATTAAGTGTATTTGCAGAAATTTTCTAATGTTTATGTTCAGAGAAGTTTAGGAGAAAATTTTGTGATATGTAAAACAAAAATATGAAAACAAATGATTATTTTGAGAATGATGTACAGAATTAAATTTTGATACTTTTATAGTCACCTTTTACTGTGCCTCTTGCAAAATAACTATTTTTTATAATTTCTCATCTGGAGACCTGCTTCTGGCAGAGAACAGTAGAACAAAACTTTTTAAGACTTGTTTTGTTTTGTTTTAAACAGAAAGGGTGGAATTATAATGACACTCAGCTATTAATCTGAAACAAAAGCATTCTGTCAACTTCCTCTTTCCCATAATCTCTTCTTTAAAATGCAAAAACCCACCTGGATTACTTTGAACCTTCCCCCTCCTGGTGTATTGGAAATTGGTTTAAGGAATGAAAGAGGAACTCTGGCTTTTGGGTCTGGCAAACACCATACAAGAGAAGTCATGAAACTGACTTTTTTACCCCTCCTGACTGGCCTGGTTTATTCATTTCTTTATCACCACTGCTACCCTGCTTCTTTCAACCTGTCTACCTGAGATTAGAAATATAGTGTGTGGGTGATTTCATAACTCTGTGATTCTATATATAGGTTACCTCTGGCTCTATGGTTAGAGATTATTCCTGGGAGGAACATATGTGGTGTCAGGAACTGAACCTGGTTGGGTTTTCTATAATGCATGGCAAGGACCCTACATGCTATATAATCTCTCTAGAGCTCAGGTTTCATTATGAGCAGAATTTATTATTAGTGTTTATCATATGGTGATTTCATTTGAAAAAAAGTTCTGGTTCCTTTACATTACATGTGTAACTTTTAGAAATATGATATTATTCTATATTGAAAAGAACCAGGCATCTTCTATGTTATACTATTATATTTTTAGATGACAAGGTAATTATGAGACTGAGTAATAAATTGTATAATAGTATATGATAATCAGTGTGTGTGTGTGTGTGTGTGTGTGTGTGTGTGTGTGTGAATATGAGTGAGTGAGTGAGTGAAGGCGCATTCCAAGGAGCCTTCAAGGGACTTGGAGCTCACTGCAAGCAATTATGCTCAATAGTTCAGTTCTTGGACTGAAATTTACCATGGTTTTGGAGCCCTGGAGTGCAGAGAATTGCCATGGTCACACTTGAAGTTTCTCATTAGCTTTTGGAGCTATCCAAACAGTGCTATGCTCCAAAGGACATGTGTTGCCTGGTCTAGAACTTGAGTCTTGCCTTGCAAGAGGCCCTACTCATGGATTATCTATTCATCTCCAAACCAAACTTTTTTTTATCAATTTTATTTTTATGTTCAATTCTTTTAGTTTTGAAGCTACAGTCAGCAATGTCCTCTGTTTAAGTGGGCAATGCTCAGAAGACCATGTGGTGGCAAGGATTGAAGCAGCTTCTATTTGTTTTTTGTTTTTTTTTTCAACCAGTGAGCTATCTCTCTGGCTTTTATTGATCTTTTATATATTATTATTATTATTTAATTACTTAGATCAAGATCAGCTTTCTTTTTTTTTTTTTTTTTTTTTTTGGTTTTTGGGCCACACCCGTTTGACGCTCAGGGGTTACTCCTGGCTATGAGCTCAGAAATCGCCCCTGGCTTGGGGAGACCATATGGGACACCGGGGAATCGAACCGCGGTCCGTCCTACGCTAGCGCTTGTAAGCCAGACACCTTACCTCTAGCGCCACCTTCCCGGCCCCAAGGTCAGCTTTCTTTTCTGTGTATTGGTGAGGATCTCTTGAAATATAATGTCGTCATTGGAATTATTCCATACATTTCAAGTAATTTTATTTTATTTTGTTGGGTGTAGTATTTTAAAAATGTTTCAAACATTGCATTTTTTAAATTGTAACTTATTTATTTATTTATTTATTTATTTTTTTGGTTTTTGGGTCACACACCGTCAGTGCTCAGGAGTCACTCCTGACTCTATGCTCAGATGGGATGCCGGAATTTGAACCACCATCCTTCTGCATGCAAGGCAAACACCCTACCTCTATGCTATCTCTTCGGCCCTGTAACATCTTACTTTGTATTTAAAAAGTCTATGTTTTAGGGGCTGGAGCAGTGACAAAGCCGTTGGGAGTTCTCTTTGCACACAGCTGACCTAAGATGAACCTAGGATGAACAGCAGTTTGATCCCCAAACATCCCAAATGGTCCCCCAAACAGGAGTGATTTCTGAGCGCAGAGCCAGAAGTAACCCCTGAGCATCATAGGGTGTGCTCCCCCCAAAAGTCTATGCTTTAATGCTATATTCTCACATTTTTTTCAGGAAATAAACCCAGCAAAATGACTCTGTTATAGGCACTGGATACTTGTTTTATGTTATTTTTATTTTGGAATTATACCTAGAGTTTTTCATCTTTTTTCCTTGCTCTTCACTCAGGAATCATCCATGGCATTGCTCAGTGATTCATATAGGGTACTGGGGATTAAAACGTTGTTGAGCACATGCAAGGTTAACTTTTCTACTGCTGTACCTCCAACCTGTAGGCAAACGATATGTAATAGACTGTTAATGATCCATTCAGAGAGGGTCACTGATTCAATCTTGATCCAATCTTTCTAGCTCATAGCTATTGAATCTAAACCCTCTGGTTCTGACCTGAACACTGGCAAGACAGGTCTGAAGTTAGAAGGCGGTCTGCAAAATAATCAAACACACACACTTAAACAAAAAAGAAAAGACTTAAAAAATTTCCCCATGTTACCACCATTCCAAGAAGCCAGCTCCATGGAGATCTGGAAACGAAAAGGCTTGTTCCTTTCTACACAAGCTTTTTATATGAGGAAGAAACGTCACACCTGGAAGGTGGGACTATCCAGCTTCACTACCATTCAGAGGGGCTATAATCAAAGAATCACATCCAATGAGAAAGAATGTGGATATTGATAGATATAGACACACACAAATCCCGTAATTCCACACATAGCCAGACCAGTCACTAGCTAACCTTATTCTTTGCTTATTTTTCATTAGTTTTGTATTTCAATAAGTTTTAATGGGATTATTGAAGTTTTCTGTCCTATTCCTTTATATTCATGCTCTACATATTTATTTTCATTTTTTCTATTTCTCCTTTATACTAGATTTTGTTTTGTTTTGTTTTTGTTTTTTATTTGGGGGGTCACACCCGGCAGCGCTCAGGGGTTACTCTTGGCTCTATGCTGAGAATTCGCTCCTGGCTGGCTAGAGGGACCATATGGGATGCCGGGATTCGTATCATGGGCCTTCTGCATTCAAGGTTAACACCCTACCTCCGTGCTATCTCTCCAACCCCTATACTAGAATATTTTCTATATTTCCAAATTATATTTGCTGTCTTTCTCAGAATCAAACTTTGTAAATAAATCTAAGTTACTATCCGATTTGATATGTTCATGAAACAGTCAATTTGGTTTAGTTTTTGTCCCTGAACATTCTTTTCAGTTTGTGCTATATGTATATATGACTGTCTTTTTTTTTTTTTTTTCTTCCTGAACATTCAACAGTGCTCAGAACTAATTTTTGGCTTTGTGTTGTAGATCAACCCTGGGAGGGGATTGATATAGGTAAAAAGGACCCAATCCTGCCCTGACTGTATACAAGCCAAATGCCTAGCTTTTTTGCCCCCCTTTCTATTTTACTACTGCCTTTATTAGGTGTTTTATTCATCAGTATGTTATAAGTTAAGAAAAACATGACAATATGTCTTACCACAAAAGATTTCAGTTTAAGCCAGAGAAATAGACATTTAAAATCCTTGTCAATTTGAAACAGCTATAATAAAGAGATTGCAGCATACAGTGGGGAAATATTAAAAATTTTAAGTAACAACAGTTATCGGTATGTCAGCTAATTAACAGAAGCAGAAATATCTTAGTGTTTGGGTTGTCTAATTTCCAACTGAAATAGGTGAGAGACAGCATAATAAGTAGAGTAGTCAGTGTTTACAAAGATTGTGACATGGAATGACATTAGATTCAATCCTTTGTAGGAGACAAAATAAATAGCAATTTGTGGGTAAAGTAGTGTGACTTTAGCACCTTGTAACGCTTCTGGGGATATTCTCAGGGAGTGACTCCTAACACTGTTTGATGGATATTGTGGTCCTAAGAATTAAATCAGGGTAGCTTCATGCATGGCAAATATCTTACACATGTTCCTTACCTTCTCACCTCCCAATCCTACTTGGTTTAATTAGTCTGAAAAGATTGTAAATTTAAGTAAATTGAAATTCAAAGTCATTTGATATTTATTCTTCTATATAGAGGAATAATTGCATATATGTATTTTACCATATATCAAATTTCCTTGATCAACACTGTATTTTCCATTTGATTCAATTTATGCCTATGTGAAAATTGATATCCTGTGTGAAATTTTTATCTGACATATAAATAGGACTTACACCTTTGCCATTGTGGGGGAATTATATCTGCAATGCTCAGTAATTACAGTCTGAATCTGTCCTATTGGTGCATGGAAAAACATATGCAGTGCCAGGAATTAACCCTGGGTCAGCCACATGTAAACCAAGTACAATACTCACTGTACTATTTTTCTTATTTTAGGATTCACCCTTTTGAGGAACAATTACAAAATGGCATGAAAAACTCAGAAATTGGATTGCATGAAATCAATTAAAAATGTGTTGGATTATACAAGTTAAGAGCTGATAAAGTGTGATTATGTAATATTAAAAAGAAAACATTTGGGATTATATAAGTTGTTGATTAAGGAAGACTAAGTGATTGGATGCGTTTGATAAGGAAGTTTCTGAATAACTTATTTGGATATCTGAGTAGATTTACAGTATCAATTTTTAGGCTAGAATTTCAGAATAAAAAGTAAGTTGGAAATATGAAAACAGGAAAATAATGAATATTTTAGAGGAAGGGTTTGATGGCTGTTAAGTGTTGCTAGAAACTACATGTGAAAAATCTACAGTGCTTCTCAAAGCTTAATACTTTTGCTAAATCCTCTTTACATGCAGGTTCAGGTTCAGTATGTCTAGAGCAAAATTGTAATCCTACCATTTTGGCACACCCTTTACAGGCAGCCATATTGTCTGTTTCTGGATCACTATTTGCATAGTTAGGGTATAAGAGACAATTGGTAAGCTCAGAAATTTAAAGCTGAAGATAATTCTTTTTTCAAGATTTTAAAATTTTCATGGAAAGGTTCATGATTATTTATGAAGAAGCCAGAGATTAATTTATATACTTTAATCATAAATATTCTGTATAAAGTAAATTGATTAATAACAAACATTTTACGAGTAGTATTTTTAACAGATTTAAGATTTAAATTGACTATAAATAATAATATATATAGTAAATAATAAAAGAGATCAAATAAATGTATATTTTAAAAATAAAATTATGTTTACTACTCAGATTTTCAAGCAAATAGCCTTATATTTTCAGCTTATTTTGGAAGCTATATTTGTACATATATATTTTTATTTTATATGTCTATAACACAATACCAATAAAGGCTGAGGTCTTGACAAATAAGAAACAATTTGAATTTATACCAATAAGGATAAATATTTCTTAAAGTATAAGGACCAATTTTAAGCGAGGGAGTCTAAACTCTGATCTTAATAGTACTTGAATCAAGAAAAGATTAAAATGATAAGGAAAATAAGAGTGATCTCTGTGAAGCCAGAATATTTGTGAGGTGAGTAAAGAAGAGAAACCTGTTAAGTATATGGAGGCTTTCAGAAAAAGAAATAGTCAGGAAATAATCAAATCATTGCAGTCAAATGGAAACAGGGCTTTAGGTAGGAATTGGTCAATAATAGTGTAAGTCATAGGCAATGAATATAAGATGGGTTATAGACAGTATTTGTTGTGCTTAGAATGTATTCTAGGATTATTTTTCATTGTTCAGTTATCTGGCTGGTAGTAATTTCCAAGCAATTTCAGTAGAAAGAAAGGGTAAACCAGATAGCTATAGCTTGAAGATTGAATTGGAAGATAAGGTAGTAGAAGAAAATGATAGACATAATTTTTTTTTTTGGTCTGAGGAATTTCACTGTGAAAAGAGATGGGAATACTTCATAAAATCTCATTTTTAAATATTATAATAATTACCATATCAATTATTATGACAATTAGGGTTTTTTTTGTATATTATAAAATTTTAAGAAAGTAAATAAAGTAGAAGCAGGGACAATGATTTTACTCTTGGTCACCTATTAATACTATTTTATTAGAATAAAAAATGATTGATAAAATGAAGTAGAACAAATGCCAAATCCCCATCTCTTCATCATTCAATTGTTAATAATAAGTTAGGTAAAATATCAACCAGTTTGTTTATGGCACAAAGAATATATTAACCCAAACAATTTACTTTGATTATTTCACTTCTGGAAAAAGCACAAAAAAATTGCACTTAAGGGGCCAGAGCTGCGGTGTAAGTGGTAGGCCGTTGCCTTGCATGCGCTGACCTAGGACATACCTTGATTTGATCCCCAGCATCCCAGGTGGTCCCCCAAGATAGGAGCAAATTCTAAATGCATAGCCAGGAATGGCACCTGAATGTCACCGGGTGTTACCCAAAAACAAAAAACAAAAAAGAATTGAACTTTAATTTTACCTTAATTTTTAATAAAAAATACAAAGATAAATTATTCTTTCTCCATTATTCACATATTTAAATGTCAATAAAATTAAACACAATGAATAAAATTTATGACTGCATGATTCAATTATTTTTAAAAATTAAAACATAGTTTCATTCTCTCTTTTTTGGGGGGGATTGAACCACAGTCCATACTAGGCTCGTGCTGGCAAGGCAAGCGCCTTACCACTTGTGCCACCACTCCAGGGCCTCATTCTCTCTTAATACAGTTTGGAGCTTTGAAAAATATATTTTGTTTCTTTTCTATATTGTAGTAACTGTTTTTGTGATTGTGAACGCAGATTGTTCAGTATCTTAACGTTAAATTCAAGGGTTAACAAAATGCCTAAAAACTAAGGAAAGTGTTCTTTATCTATGGAATCAATTAGTGAATGGAATTACTAATTGGATCTTTTAAAATTATGACAGGGGGCAGGAGTGATAGCACAGAGGTAGGGCATTTGCCTTACATGCCGGTGACACAAGATTGTCCTCAGTTTAATTCCTGATGTCCCATATGTTCCTCAAGCCAGGAGTGATTTCTGGGTACATAGCCAGGAATAACCCTGAGCATCACCAGGTATGGCCCAAAAAACAAAACAAAAATAAAATTATGACAGAGTAACTGAATTGTTAAAGTATGTATTAGTAGAATAAGTTTTAGTAGTTAATATCCATTTAGTAATAGCTAGTTGTCAAATAATATGATTTTGATTTATTATAAAGAATATTTTATCCCTTACTATAATTTTCTTTAATGTGAGGCATACAATTTAAAGTTTCTAAATTTTTAGTGTGTATTTAGGTGGATGTGAAGGTAATAAGTGATGAAATGTTAAAACCTAGTATACAATTTCATGAGTTATATTTGTGTCTAGATTAAAAAGTCTTCCTTTAAAATTTAATAGACTTTTTAGGGACCATATTCACTTGCAGAAAAGTGAAATTAGATTGTTTTTTTATAATTCTCAACTGGCAAACATTTCCATAATTCTATGAATAAAGGCATTTGAACAAGCTGATTGGCTACCCTATAGGCAATACAAATTATATTATGCTAATGTGCATATTATGCTCAGAAATCTGAATTTACTATTCGAATACATCAATGCGTATTGTCTTTTTAAAGAGGTAGCTTAAAGTTGTCAAATTTTGTGTAGAGGTTTTTTTAGCTACATCAACTATAAGCTTTAGGGAGCTTAAACATTCTTTTATAATAATGATTGAATCTTTCCTTTGAAATAAATACAGAACTGAGTCTAGAAATAAGCTTGATCGATTATGCCACAATTGTGGAAGCAATCTGAGAAAGGGTTTTAAATTTAATGCAAAGTTCATAATGATCTGAGGAAAATTATTTGAAACTTCGCTCATTGAATAATGGGGTACTTACAGAATCTACATGATTGTAGAAATGTTAGCTATTATAATAATCCCACTCCATATCTCCCAGTTTCCCCCAATATTTCTAATAATTATCCTTCTGGATAATCTGCTGCCATACCTTTGGTTCTGCCTACCTTTCCTCATCCCCTGCAACTGCACCTTTAACACTATATACTATACAGGTGCAGACTCCAGGAAATCAGGTCAATGGCTTGACTACATCTTTTGCCACAGTACCCTTAACAGTATATGCTATTAAAATGCAGACTTCAGGTCACTGTTCTGGCACCATTTTATTGAATCTAAATCCTCTGGTTCCAACCCCAAACACTGGTGAGACAGGTCTGAAGTCAGAAGTCTGTAAAATAATCAAACTCCTTTTCGTTTCTGGATCTCTGTGGAGCTGGCTACTTGGAATGGAGAGAGGGTAATGTGGGGAACTTTCAAAAGTCTTTTCTCTTTGTTTAAGTGTGTATGTCTGCTTATTTTACAACCACCTCCTGACTTCAGACTGTCTCACCAGTATTGGGGGTTGGAACCAGATGGTTTAAAATAAAAAAACGGAATTAGTAAAAGTGTATATTTTGTTTGATCATCTAATAAGATAAACTTAAATAAAACTTATGTAGCTAACACAATTTTTCTAGTATGTATTTTGTGGTGTAAAATGTTGTAATGTAGTTTTTATATATTTTACAAGATTGTTTTTACGTTTATGGCCTACCAATGAAAGAATTTCTTTCAATATAAATAAATAAAATAAAGATTATTTCTCAATTTAAAAAGAACAAGCTATATACCATGAATTAATCAATATTACTTAGGATAGAAAAATAAAGATTGTGATTACCATATTCTTTACACAGATTTTTATCAAATAATTTCTGGATGTTTTTCAATAGTAAATCATATAGCCAGATGACTCTATGTGAGAAATTAGTTGTGTAAATCAAATGTTTTCATGTAAAATTTAGCAAAAGCATTCTTTTGAATTAAGTACTTGTCTATTTTATACTGAGCTAAATAATAAATAGTAATTTTTCTTTGGAAAATAATAAATTTCATAGTATTTTAGAAGTTTCATCATATTAAGAAAGTAAAATCTATACTTAAGCAATAATATCTAACCATTTCTCTCATTGTACTTGTGATAACTGATTATTCTTTAGCTTAAGCAATACAGTATATCAGAAACTATATTGGGAGTTAGACATAATTTGGTAAATAATATGACATAATATCACAGTAATATTTACTGGTCCCTAATAATTCTACTATATTACTTAGTTTCTTAAATGCTTTCTCATTCACTTTAATGCTTATTGATCCCTAGTGATTATGGAAAGTCTATAGCTCATCACTTGAATTTATTTTAGTTGTTAGTGTTATGTTATCGGTCAAGATATTTTTTCATTAAAATGTTTTAAATATAAAATGCAATCTAGCAGGGATACATCATATCAATTTTTAAAAAATCCCTTGCTTTAATTTACAAGATATTTTCTAATCTCATTATAGAGGATTTAGCAGCATAGCTCTCATTTACACAAAAACAGAGCAATTGGCCTCTCTATGTGGGAGAAATTTGCATCTGCATTCTAAAGCTCTAAGCCTTTCTAAAATCCCCTGATAAATCAGCTTTTAGGATTCATCCAGCAAATAGGTGTGGAGAGGAACTATAAACACTTAGCTAAGTGGTTACAGATACATAAGCAATTAAAATGAGGTAATTTTTGTGTGTAAAGAGTTTGAGCTTAATTTGAATCACACAAGTGTCAAGGGTTTAGCTCAGGTTCCAATACTACCAAAGCACATTAAACTCTAAAATCCCAGTGACCTTTCCTAGGCAAAGACAATAAAAGATTTTAAAAATGTCTGCTTATTTTTTAAAAAAATTCTTTTTCAGAAATGGCAATAATGATGTCATTGAAATACATTGAATTGAGGAAATGAAATGTCATTCAATAAAAGCAATTGTGTTTGAAAATACTTTATTTCTCATAGCTTTGGATATTTCTGTTTTTTCATATAAGTCATTAGGAACTCTTTAGAAATATAGGAATAAGAAAAAATACAAATAATTTTAAGACCTTGTTTATTTCCTACTCCTGACAGTGTTTACAGTGTCTATAGTAAATAATTTGTAAGTAAATAAACTTTTTAGCAGGTATTTCTTTTAAAAATTTTTGTTTAATAAATAGAAAATAACTTTCTTGAATGTATTAATTTACAACATTTATTGCAGTAGTCATATATCACTTCTTTCATTTATCAGTAAATTCTTGAAGAAAAAATTAAAATGACATTTAATTTTTTTTTTTTTTTTTTTGCTTTTTGGGCCACACCAAGTGACACTCTGGGGTTACTCTTGGCTATGCATTCAGAAATTGCTCCTGGCTTGGGGGACCATATGGGATGCTGGGGGATCTAACCTTGGTCTGTCCTAGGCTGGCGCACACAAGGCAAATAGATGCCTTATGGTTTGCACTACCACTCCAGCCCCTGAAATTATATTTTTAAATTATATCAAGTCATTATAAATTAGATATATGGCTAGATTTCTGTTCTCTTTAGAACTTTTACATTCTATGTTCATATATATATATATATATATATATATTTACTTGCCTACAGTATTTATTCATACATTCTTTATCTGATTTTCTTTGGTGTTCAGCTTTTGCTGTTATTATTTAGGAACCATAACCAGCTTGTGCACAGTATCACTCCTTGTGGACTCAGAACCACATAGGGTCTGAAATTGAAACCAGGTCAAAGGCATTCAAGGCAAGCATATTACCTGCTGTACCATATCTCCAGTCCCAATAGTATCCAACTTTTAATAATATCAAAATAAATCATAATTTTTTAAAAATTTTATCCTTAAAAGATTTTATCAGTTTCCCCCAGTTATTTAAGTGAGTACCATTGTAGGCATTTAGAATATATAAAAATGACCATAAAGACAACTTCCTAGGATCTTTTAGCAGAGAGAAATAACCAAGTATTATATAACAAAGAACTACGATATTTTATTGAGGGGGGTTAATTGAAGACCTCTTAAGATAAAAAAAATGTTAGAACTTGAGGGGAAGAAAGTTTTAAGTGGAAGAAAAAAACAAATCCAGACTTCTTTGAATGGAACTGTGCATGGTCAGATGGAACAAGAACAACTTGAAGAGCAACCTAGAAGTAAAAATTGGGAAACGGTAGCAAACTCTATTACACAATACTGTTATTTACTGTCAATATATGCTTTTCGTATGGCTAAAAAAGGAAGAATTGAAGTTGCTGATTCAATCAAAACTAAAATACTTCAATGTTATTTGAGAGGAAGCAAAACCTAGTTTAACTGATCAAGAGCAAAAATCTTTGGATTATTCAGGCCTCTCTGAAAATCTAGTTGAAACATTTATACTTTATAAAGTTTCTTAGTACTTATAATTTATTTTCTTTCTTTTGTTTTGGGGCCACACCCAATGATGCTCAGGGGTTACTCCTGGCTATGCACTCAGAAATTGCTCCTGACTTGGGGCAACATATGGGACGCAGGGGGATTGAACTGCAGTCCTTCCTAGGTCAGCTCGTTCAAGGCAAACACCCTACCACTTGTTCCACTGCTCAGGCCCCAAATTTCTTAAAGCACCACGTTTAAAAAACTATTCATAGTTAAGTTTTAGACCAAACAAACAAATGAACAAACAAAAATTCAGTAGCAATCCCACCCACCACCAGTATCAACTTCCACCTCCACCAGTGTTCTCAAGTTTCCTTCCATGCCCCAGACTGCCACATTGATAGGCACATTTTAAGTTTTCGTGGCTGTAGTTAAGATATCATGTCTTCAGTGTTGTTTAAGGGCCTTGTATACATAAATAAAGTGGGGGAGTAGTAAAGCTATATATCCAAACCAAGGTCAACAATGCATATGTGTGTGTGTGTGTGTGTGTGTGTGTGTGTGTGTGTGTTTAGATTTTGCCCGATAAATCATTTTATTACTTTGCCTTTCAACTTCTAGGGTATTTATATATTAGGCACTTTTTTGAAAATCATAATAATTTGAGTTTTTTTTTTGTATTGTCTATATATAAGTATCCAACTAAAGTGTCTTTATTATACCATTTGCTGACAAGTTCTTGTGTATGGATTTTTTATCTAATGTAAGGTTTATCAGAAGTCTGGTCTTTTAAGAATCAATTCTTTCAAGTTTTTTATCTTTTTTTCTGGGCTTCCTTTTTCACCTACAGCGTTTTAAAAATGGCTTGAGTTATTCAATTGATGCTGATTTAGATAAGATGTTTTTTTATTTAGTATTACTTCAGGCATGCCAGTTAGTTTTTGCCCTTGTAGGGCATTTTTCTATATTTGTTTATTGCTAGAACAAAAAAAAATATTTGTTTTGTTTTGGGGCCACTCCCAGGGAAGCTTATGGGTTGTGTCCTGGCTCTGCATTAGGGAATCACTCCTGGTGGTGCTTGGGGATCTTTGGAGATGTTGGTGATCTAAACCAGCATTACCAAATGAAAAGCAAGTACCCTAACAGTTTTACTATTGCTCAAACACCAAGAAAATGTTTTTAGATGTATAGGATATAAACAAAAATTAATCATTTATTCAATTATAATTGTAGACACTTCCTTAACTTTCTCATCTGTAACAGAAGAAACTCTAATATCTGCTTTGCATCATTAATTCTTTTGTCACAGTAGATCAAACTGTTCATTGACAATTTATCTACTCACTAATATTAGTTATTATTAGTCATAAAAATTCCTATGTATGTACTTAAGTTAATACAATATTGAATGAATAACTCTAGGTAATTAACGCCATTAAGAAATGATGAGGGATTTTAATTTATGTATATGGTTTCAGGCCAGAGAGATAGTTTAAGGTAAGGCACTTAGTGCTTCCATCTCCCACTGCCAGAGGCAACTCTTGAACAGAGTCAGGAGTAAATCACCAATGTATATGAACACTGAGGTTCCTATAGCTGATGGATATGACCCCAAAACAAAAACAAAATGCATGGCTTCAAATTTGCAATGATGTATGGGATAAAATGAGAAATAATGATATTATATGGTAAATTAGGCACAGTAATGAAGCTCAGCCATTATTTAGCCTTTATCAAAAGAGAAGTGGCAACTTCAAAATTAAGACTAAATCAATTTAATAACAGCTTTATTGTCACAAAGCTTTTACTCTGTTGAAATTGATTCATTGATTAAATCAAGGATTCAAATCTATTACTGATAGTGCTTTGAGTGATTATTTCCTACTTTTATTATGCTTAAACAATTTTCAAGTCCATATTGATGTAATTGGGTTATGGTACATCTACATTTTTTTCTGTTTGTGTGTTGTTTAATTTTTGAATCACTGTTTTCTAATATAAAACAGTATTTTTGGACTTAAGGACATCTTATACCTTGTATGTGTTTATTCAGATAAACCTGCAACTATACCATAAGACTATACCATAGTATTTGATTGCAACTATAATATGAGTTTGTGTATGTGTGTATATAATGAAAGGAACTCTCAATATTTTATTTTACGGTTTTATTTTTATTTACTAAATCATAAGATAGAATAATGAACATGATACTCCAAGATATATGACCCATAACAATTCTGTTTCTAAAAAAACTTATTCTCAGCTTCTCTTTCCCAATATTTCATGTGCAATGCATGAAGATATGGTTCAGTTTCAATCAGATGAGCCATCCTCAGTATTCCAAAATGCTCTTATATAGGTATACTCAGATTACAAATTGTTTTCTAGTAGTTTCTCCCTCTTTCTTTTTCTTTGCTGTGCTATATTCTGTTCAATAATATAGGTCAGACCTAACACTATATCTTATGTCTATTGAGTTTTTTGTATGTTCTTTACCATACACATATCAGAATTACCCAAAATTTATTATGATTATAAATTAATTATAAATTAAACAGAAACTTGAGTTTGATGTTAATACTACATTTTATAGATTACATTTTTATATATAAACATTTTAGGTATACATTTAAATATGTACTTATATAATATTCATAATATATGCATATAAAATTTACAGAACACTATTCCAAGAAAAATTCAGCAACATGTCTTAATGGATTGGGAGATCACAAATACCCTACTTACCATAACTTTTATAAAATCTGAAACGAAATTTAAGAAGCCCTGTATTTTCTTGTTTCTTCGTCCTTTAATAATGTAAACATAAGTAAAGCCATTTTTATTTTATTTATAGTTCCATGTCTAAACTTCTGTGATCATCTGACATATAAACGTTTCAATGAATATTTTCTCATAAATTAAGAATTGCTTCAGTCTTTTATATCTAGAATACACATATTAGTGTTTTTCAATGTTCTTTATAATTCAAAAAATTGAGTATTTCTCATTGTTTATCAATTTAATTATTTATTGAAAAAATCTTTATTCTATGCATTTCATAGGTCAGATAAATTCTAACGTATCAGGAAAGAGAAGTAGAGTAAATGAGTATTTTGCACTTACAGGGCTTATATCCTTATTGTGGTGTACATATCCCAGAGATAATTGTAGTTTGAAATGAGAAATCTACATTCTTCAAGAGCATCGTTCATTAATCACTCTGCTACCTTGAAAAGCCACTTAACCTCTTTGAATCTTGTAGTAGAATTATTTTCAGGAATCCTTCTACTTTAATTCAATATAATTGTAACTGTTATTTTTGTGCTGCTGTTTAGAACAACTTTCCAAAGTAATTTCAGAAAATTATTTCTTCCTGAAACTATGACTAATTAAAAGAAAACCAATTTTCTGCAAAAGAAAATAATTAGATTGTAACAGATTTACAAGACCTACTATATCTGTCTTAAGAAAAGCTCAGAGTCTGCAGAATAAAATCAGCTGAAGTGATAGCTTGGGATATCTGGGATAGAAAAAGACTTGGAATCGTTTATGAATGAAGATTTACCTATACTAGTCAATTTCCCCAACTATATATTATATATATTTGGGTACTAAAATAATTAGGTGTTATTTTGCTAAGTGATACAGTTATAATGCATGTTTTTTAAATCTACCAAGCCCGTTTCAAAGTTGTAAAGAAATTATACCAGTTATCATATCAAAGATAGTATAAACCAAGTACTGTATATTGCAGGCCACATACAGAATTTTACTTTGCCTCTACTCTTAACAATCTCACAAAGTAGCTGTATTTTGTTGTTGTTGTTGTTGTTGTTGTTGTTTTGGGTCACACCCGGTGGCACTCAGGGGTTACTCCTGGCTCTGTACTCAGGAATCGCTCCTGGCAGGCGTGGGAAACTTTGGGATGCCAGGATTTGAACCACTATCTATCTTGGATCGACTGCATGCAAAGTAGATGCCCTATCGCTGCGCTCTCTTTGGACCCTAGAAATTTTTCCTTCCTTCCTTCCTTCCTTCCTTCCTTCCTTCCTTCCTTCCTTCCTTCCTTCCTTCCTTCCTTCCTTCCTTCCTTCCTTCCTTCCTTCCTTCCTTCCTTCCTTCCTTCCTTCCTTCCTTCCTTCCTTCCTTCCTTCCTTCCTTCCTTCCTTCCTTCCTTCCTTCCTTCCTTCCTTCCTTCCTTCCTTCCTTCCTTCCTTCCTTCCTTCCTTCCTTCCTTTTTGGTTTTTGAACCAGATTGGTGATGCTCATGAGTTACTCCGGGCTATGTGCTCAGAAATTGCTCCTGACTCCGGTAACCATATGGGATACCAGGGATCAAACCAGGCCCATCCTGGGTTAGCTGCATGCAAGGCAAACTCTCTATTGCTGCGCTATCTGTCCAGCTAAGTTGCTGTATTTTAATGTTTGGAGCATTGGTTTATTTTTTTTTGAGTTGGTATAACCTGATTTTATTTAATTTTGAACAAAGACACTCCATTGTCATCTGAAGGGAGGTATAGATACTATATTTTATTAGTTGTCTATTATATAGATTTTATAAGTATATATTATGAGTATTATGCTTATTATACATGCTTTCATTACATTAATAATTTAATGTAACATCCATTCGATCCACAATTTACTACAATATATAGGATATGCTCTAGTGACTATGTTAAAAACATTTAGAATAGAATACACTAAATCCAAAAACATAATGTGTAAATTTTTTCTGAAGTTTTAAATTAATTAAAATAAATAAGAATGATCAGGTCTGGGGCCTGAGCAGTGGCAGAAGTGGTAGGACATCTGCCTTGCCTGCACTAACTTAAGACTGACCATGGTTCGATCCCCCGGCGTCCCATATGGCCCCCCTAAGCGAGGAATGATTTCTGAGCATGTAGCCAGGAGTAACCCCTGAGCGTCACCGGGTGTGGCCCAAAAAGGAAAAAAAAAAAAAAGAATGATTAGCTCTAAGAGGAAAAAAAGGTGTGGTTGAAATAAACTGCATGTAAAACCAGACTGAAATAAAATCAAAATGTATTATTGTTATGATTAACACACTAAAGGAATTTGATATGCCTTATGCTTTCACAAGGGTAGAGTATTGGATCTCCAGTGATCTGTTTAACTTAATTTATAAATGTGGGCTCTACTTTCTTTTTGGAACCAGAATCTCATCATTCAAGAAGAAAGAACTGTGTTCGATGGTAGTAGTTTTCAACGGAAATGGAAATTCTAGGAACTTTAAAAGTTTTCCAATTTACTGCCCCTTGTCCTTGAAACTCTTGGATGTTTTCCTCCTCCTCCTCCTCCTCCTCCTCCTCCTCCTCCTCCTCCTCCTTCTTCTTCCTCCTCCTCTTCTCCTCCTCCTCCTCTTCTTCTTCTCCTCCTCCTCCTCCTCCTCCTCCTCCTCCTCTTCTTCTTCTTCTTCTTCTTCTTCTTCTTCTTCTTCTTCTTCTTCTTCTTCTTCTTCTTCTTCTTCTTCTTCTTCTTCTCCTCCTCCTCCTCCTTCTCTTCTTCTTCTTCTTCTTCTTCTTCTTCTTCTTCTTCTTCTTCTTCTTCTTCTTCTTCTTCTTCTTCTTCTTCTTCTTCTTCCTCCTCCTCCTCCTCCTCCTCCTCCTCCTCCTCCTCCTCCTCCTCCTTCTTCTTCTTCTTCTTCTTCTTCTTCTTCTTCTTCTTCTTCTTCTTCTTCTTCCTCCTCCTCCTTTTTCTTTCTTTTTTTTTTGGATGCCTGATGAATGTAGGATACAGACAGTGGGTTACCAAGGAATATATGACTGAATTTGATAATTGGTTGAGTTGCTTACAGCTGCACTACTTTAAAACCCTACTTCTCTTGTATTATTGTAATATCAGAGCATAATTTGTATCTGACGAACTTTTAAAGAAACACATTAAAATTATTTATAATGCATAATATTTAACGTTTTTGGTACTACTTTTTCTTGTGTGTTATATAATTTATTTGAGTTTAAAGTTCTCTTACATATTGGTCTCTTGAAGTTATTGTTCTTCTAAAATGGGATTCAAACCTGTTCATGATACAATAAGTAATATATATATATATATATATATATATATATATATATATATAATTTCAATAAATTTCATTGGAACTTGAAAACTTACAGTTTATGATAGAATAAGGATCTTTTTTGAAATGGAGAAGGTTTAGCTAACATAAAATAATTATAATCTCTGTCCTCTTATTTCTTTTGGACCAAACAAAATGTCAGGTTGTATATTCCTTTAGAAATATGCCTGGTTTTATTTTTTTCTTAAAAATTACTTTGATCATGAACAGGAATTGGTAGCAATGTCTTTAAAATTATTTCATGTGAAGTAATCAAGTAGCTAAAACAAAGATTAACTAATACCTCACATGTGGCTGTTTGTGGTTTGATCTCTGATACCATATTTGATATTTAGAGCACTTCCAGGTGTGGTTCTTAAGCACAGAATTGGGAATAAATCTGGAGCACCACCAGGTGTGATCTAACCCCCACAAAGATATTTTCAATGGTATTTTTTCATAATAAAAATCTAAAATTAAGTTGTCAACGAAAAAGAGATTATTTGCCTGTATTACATCTTCAGTAGAATAATATAGGTGAAATTTAGGTGATATATCAATACAATGAGATTTTTTTGTGTGTGATTGCAAGAATTAATTGCATTGGAATTTATTTGAAAGATAATATGCCAGGCAAATTACAACAAATAAAGAATAATGCATAATAAAGCTCAGTAACATTTTATTTCAGTTCATAAAAGCATTAACAGCATGATAAGACATTTTATTTTTATGTTTTCTTTTAAGTGTGTTTATAAAACAAAATTAAGGAAGCTTACTTTCATAAACTATTTAACTTTAAAAAATTGTGATTTAAACAATATCTGATAATATTTTTACAAACAATGTTACCATAGGATATGTTTTCTGGATGCTAGAAAAATAAAAGTGTTTTATAGAACACAAAATATTTTATTTAAATTTTTTAAATTCAATTTATAGTATCTAAGATTGTAGAATGTATTCAATAGGGCCCGGAGAGATAGCACAGCGGCGTTTGCCTTGCAAGCAGCCGATCCAGGACCAAAGGTGGTTGGTTCAAATCTCGGTGTTTCTTATGGTCCCCCGTGCCTGCCAGGAGCTATTTCTGAGCAGACAGCCAGGAGTAACCCCTGAGCAACGCCAGGTGTGGCCCAAAAACAAAAAACAAAACAAAACAAAACAAAAAAAAAGAATGTATTCAATAATAAAATTCTAATTATAAACAAATATTTAAATTTTGGTATGTTATTTTATAAAATAATACCTTCACTAAGCATATTCAGAGACCTCTTAATCTTCATATTTTTACTCATGGTAAGAACAGTGAATAATTATTAAAGTAGATATTCTGTTGTGATCTTCAAAAATATACATATTTCTGTGTTGTTAAACTAACCATAGTTAAACAAAGAGCTTCTTTTAAAAACTGCAATAGTCACAATGGATTAGTGAAACTATCTTATGATTTTGTTTTTGGAACTCACCCAGTAATGTTAAAAAATTAGTCTTGGGGATACTCAGGAACATATGGGATGTTAGGATTTGAACTTGGCTGAGTATCATGCAAATCAAGCATCATAACTACTTTGGTCCAAGGTATTATGTTAATCTTATAACAAAAATATTATACTTAAACACCCACCCTAGCCCAAGATCTGTTGATATTACCTTTAAAAATATTACATAAAAATCTAAATAGTTGTTCAAGCAAATTATTTAATTAAAATTGGTATAAAAATATACTGATACTATTTTTAAAGATCACTATTTTAACTGTTAACTAGTAAGTGTTAAGTGAAGTTTACCTTTTATGTACATTATTTTATGTTCAGTAACTGAGAATACCATTAAATTAATCTGGGGCCAGAGCAGTGGCACAAGCAATAAGGCATCTGCCTTGCATGTGCTAGCCTAGGACAAACCAAAGTTTGATGCCCCAGCCTCCCATATGATTCCCCAAGCCAGGACTGATTGCTGAGCGCATAGCCAGAAGTTACCGCTGAGTGTCAGTGGGTGTGGCCCCAAATCCCTTAAAAAACAAAATTATCTTAATCTTAAACTTGTAGTAGTAATGTAGGATGGAGCTGGTGGTTTGCCTTATTTAGTGTAACTAATTCAATCAAATCTTGTAGATCTCAGAAAAGTGTTACTAGTATGTGATTATTTTCAAGATTTAAAAATACTTCCAGAAACTTTTTCTTAATTGGAGAACCTCTTCAAGACAGGGGAAATATCTGGGAAGTCCTCCCTCCTCATTTGGAAGAATTGTACCCTTGTGATCATCTAGGGTTCTATTCCATTCCTTAGAACCAGATCAAACCTGGATTGATCTCATGTTTTTGAGAATTCACAGCTTCATAAATTTCCTATACATATGAATTTAGTTTCTTTCCTTTGTTACTAATTTGTCTCTTATTACATTTGCTTGCTTGTCCAAAATGAGGTGTCTCAGGGGAATGGAAAATAATACCCTGTGTCTAGATAGCAGTGACAATTTTATAATATAACAGGAAAATTTTATATTAGGAAAATCTCAGAAAGCATTGTTATGTGATTTAGGAAGCAGAAATTATTTTCAAGTTAATTGGTGTCATGTTATATTTAAGGGTATGATATTTGAAAGTCAGTAGTTCTAAGTTCAGTCCCTGTTGTGACAGTGTTTCTTGTTTTGTTTTTGTTTGTTTGTTTGTTTTTGACCCACATCCAGTGGTGCTCAGGATTTATTCCTTGCTCTGCCCCAGCAATTACTCCTGGTAGGTTTGGGGATTCCAGGGATTGAACCTGGGTTTGCTTGCTACATGCAGGGCAAATGTCCTACCATTATACAATTACTTGGCCCAATGACAATATTTCTTGTAGTTTGGGAAGGCCATTTCTTATTTGCCTGTGGTCCTCCTACCAGAAAAGTGGAAATAGCTTCCAAATAACAAAATTGAACAAGATAATTATTTTACTCCAAACTTCTTTATAAGGAGTTAAACACACAAAATTAATAGCACTATGATGATACAGTTAATGAGTATAACCTTAAGGATAAAAGAAGTTATATATGCTACAGTAAAAATGATGAATAGATTTCTTTTTACATTCTCAGTCTTATAAGATGCTAGTGCACTTTGTGAATTTCTTAAAATTCCACAATCTCTAAGTCTAATTAACTATGGAGCTTTTTTTTCCTCACAGAACAACTCTTGAAATTAATGTTCCTTCCACACACTTAAATGATTTTTCAGGAAAACACCTACCTATTAATCATAATTCACATAAAATTCATTTTGCTTGGATTTTCAAGTGCTTGGATCAAAACAGTTTAAATGTCAAATGTCAGAGCAGTGAATATTTTAAAAACTTAAAAACGTTTTTTTTAATGAACTTGAGCATTTGATAACCATAATTGTAGGTATAAAATATTTAACTACTCAAAACTTGTTTTTTCCATTCTGAAGATCCCATAATTGCCATAGCATGTTATTTAATTATCTATATATTGTTAACTATTATTTATTAATAAAGAAAATCTATATATACTTTATATAGCTTGAGATTATTTACCAGCATAATTCTATTTACATTGCAACAGTTTGAATTTTTCTTAAAAATCAACTATAAAAACAGAATTAATGAATGACTTACTATCTTGTCCTTCACAAGAAAGTATAAATTACATAAAATATGGCTGTTAAAATACATCATGCCTCGCATATAAATTTGAATTTAAGTCTGAGGATCTAAAATACAGTGTCACCCAGTGTTGTATTTACCCAAAGTATTTGCCTGTATTTGGAAAATTCACCTTTCAGACAGTATCAGAATGCACTTTAATAAAAAGCTTTTTTCTCTTTGTTTTCTGGATAAGTCATAGTTCATTGAAATAGCACAAAACTCTTCATAGCCCTACACAAGCTCCATTGGTCTTATCCCATAAACTGTCCAGTATTTTATCATTTTTTTCCTCGCCATGTTGATTTTTTTTGTTGTTCAGTATCTTCCCACTTCACACCATTGTTACCATTATTTGTGGTCACTGTTCCAAGAATGTCAGATATTTTAGGAAAACATTTTGTCCTTTAATTCCTAGAATGTCTTTGGTATCTTAGCCAAATATGTGACTTTTGTTTTTATTTACTTTTATTCATGATAGCTCTAATCCAAATTTAGGACATATTTTCATTTAATTAATGAACTCTAAAAATTTATGAAACATCCAAGGATTTCATATAACATAGCAGAGAGTTTGATCTGCCAGACCCATGTATACTATGGTAAAATATTGAAAGATCATAATTTCAAACCTTAAACTTTCCTTTTTCAAAGATATCAGCTCTCCCACTGATTTTCTGAATTATTCTAATACCAATTGCATCTTATTCAGTCACTTGCTGGTAATGAACTTCTCAGACATGCTGAGACCAGTAATATCCTTTTGAATTCTTATGTTCTCCCACAGCCCTCTTTCCGGGTTGAGAGTCAGTGTTCATCAACCCCCATGGTGTCCAAATTGATCTTCATTGACATGACCAAAATCATGCAGAGGATACTATGTTAGATAATTGAAAAAAAAAAAAAAGAACTTGAAAGAAATATTAGTTTTAAATATGTACTTAATTTTTCTCTTTTGACGTGACCAAAATCATGCAGAGGATACTATGTTAGCTGATTGAAAAAATGATTTGAAAGGAATATAGTTTAAATATGTACTTAATTTTTCTCTTGTTTCTTTATACTTAAGCCTAAATTAATCATTCCCATGGTGTTATTTCTCCATTTCCACCGTCAATTATGCTGAGATGTAGTTCTTACGGTCTATGTGCAGGAAATTTTAGAAAGACAAGGAAGACAGTACAAGAAAGACTTAGGCACATGCTGTCCAAGTTTCCATATATATATATTTAAAATTATTTTAAACAACACCAACAGATAAACCACTCTTATCCACCAAGTATTCTCAGTGGATTTCATCAGTAAATGTTCACAACTCCCTACACCTAAGCTAGCATGAACCTTTCAAATAGTAATGACCATTGCCATTTTTTTCTGAGTTCCACATCATTTTGCGTACAGAGAAGTTATTATTTGTACTGTCCCAAAATGGTAGGAGGGTGGGGAAATGAAGAAAGAAAAAGGGAAGATATATTAACAACTGAGGGAGAATATTGCATTGTTCAGTGGAGCCTGGCAGGTACACAAAGTTGGTGTCATGGTCATAAGGCAAAAGTTTCATTTTGATCTATTTTATCACATTTCAGATGATATTTATAATTATAAACATGGAAATTTAAAAACTGACCAGTTTTCTGGGCTGTGTCCCTATTCCCTTCTGATTTTACCTAGCAGTGTTTCTTCTTACTTCTTTTACCTGTATTCTCACTTATAGCAGCTGCCTTACACTACCTCTGACCTCTCTCACAAGCTTGAGATGTGGCAACCACAGCTGTCAGCAGCATTTCAGAGTTGGCAGAGCCATGCTTTCCCTTGATTTTACCCCATTATATAGAGAAGGAAGAAATAAAGAACCCAAACACCTGTTTAGACTCAGCTGTTTTCCTTTTCTCAAATTGCAAATTAAATTGACAAGCTGGCTGTAGTGACACGGGAAATTTTGTTTTCAATAAAATTATTTTCTCTCATTTGCCAGTGTATCCTCTGCCTGCACTTTTATTCATGTGTGTTTTTTGATAAATGGAAAAATCTCTGATTGTACATAACTCATTCTCTTTTGAATTAAGGTTTGTTTTTTTCCCCAATCTAATTTTAACTAGTTCTCAAGTATAATTAATTTAGCATGATTCACCCCCATATTAAGTTTTGCTGCAACATTACAAATATCTACCTTATGCAAAACAAATATGTCTTTAATTCTTTGAAACACTCTTAAGTATTTTGGACAAAATATGAATAGTAAATGCTTCTGTTGCTGAATAGTTCAGTGGATGATGCTTAGTGAAATACAAAGGTAAATATTTAGAAATATAGTGAGTCAATTTGGAAAATCTGAATTGATTAGTCTTTAGGTTTGTGTTCATTATCATTGAGCATTTCCTGCCTTCTGATTAAGGTGCTTTTACATAGTTAAACATTTGTAGATGGGATTTTGTTGACTAGTTTGCTTATAAATACTGTATCTTGTACTTATTTTTCCTGTGGTTTTCCTTTTTCTTAGGGTTTTGGGATAACATCTGGCAGTACGCTTGCATCTGTTCTTGAATTACATCTGGCAGTACTCAGGGTGCCATATGTGTTACTGGGAATCAAACCTGAGTAAGTCGCACGTATGGCAAGTGCCTTACCTGCTGTATTTCTCTCTGGTCGTACTTTGTCCTTTTTATAAAAAATTGAATTTAATTAAAGGAGAATAATTTGAGGCTAGAGAGATAATACAGTGGGTTACATAGTACAGTGCTTGTCTTACAGTGCTGTCCACCAGGTTTTTATCACCCTATATGGTCCTCTGAATCAACTAGGAGTGATCTCTTTGTATCATCAGTTGTGCCTCATCCAAAAAAATAAAAATATTTAAAAAATGATTTAGGCTTATGCTTGCCTTGCATGCAGCTGACCCACATTCAATCTTTGGAACCCCATATGGTCTTTGAGAAATTCCTGACTCAGAGCCAGAAGTAACTCCTAAATATTGCCAGGTGTGGCCCTAGAACCAAAATAAAGTAGAAATGAACTTAAAAGGAAGGGAAAAAGACATAAATTGTGTAAATCTCTGCTAATTTTGGATTTACATGGAACTATAACTAGAATATTATATAAGAAACCATATGCCAACTTCACAAAGATAGGGAGAAGCTAGCAAGAACTGTCTGTAAAGCACAGAAGGACTAAACATGGTGTGAAAAATTTCCAGAACAGTTTTTATAATGACAATAAAGTACTAATGTATTTGATATTTGATTATTTATATTGCGTAACCTAAAGAAAATTTAAGAAATCTTAGATTTGTCAACTACTATATTGAGATACTACATGAAATGCTTTGTAAAAAAATTCATTTAGGGTCAGATAAATAATAGAAGATAAGGTACTTACTTGCCTTTTATATGGCTTCCCCTGTTTAGTCTCTAGAATTTCATGTGGCACTAGAACCCTGCCAAAAGTGATTCCTGAGCAGAGAGGCAGAAGGAAACCCAGAATGTATCAGGGCGTGGCCCAGAAATATAAAAGAAAACTACACTAAAATAAGGAAACAATAAATATTTCATTATTCGAATTATGTGATACTCAAAACTTCCCTTTTATTTCTTTCTTTTCCTGTTATTTTCTGTTTGATACAAATAAGAAAATTTTTTTATATATATCTGTCATTCTAAAGAAGTTACATGGAACCACTATCTTCATGCGAGTCTACAAGGGTAATATCCATAAAATGTTGGCTGGTTGATAGAGTTACCTCACAGCAATGTTTAGAAAGCCTAAGGACTCATCCTGGCTTCCTATTCTGTCAATCAACTCAAATGAGAGTGATGTTTGACCTAGAAATTCACCATGTTGAAAAATAAAAAGAGAAATTTTATTTTCCCTTTGATTTTTATTTACATAAAACAATTTTTTTAACTTAGAAAGAATAATATTAAAAAAGGACTTTTGGTGCTGGGCGGTGGTGCTAGAGGTAAGGTGCCTGCCTTGCCTGCACTAGCCTTGGACAGACTACAGTTCGATCCCCCGGCGTCCCATATGTTCCCCAAGCCAGGAGCAACTTCTGAGTGCATAGCCAGGAGTAACCCCTGAGCGTTACTGGGTGTGGCCCAAAAAACAAAAACTAAACTAAACTAAACTAAATAAATAAATACATAATTAAATAAATAAGGACTTTTGTTTGAATTCTTTCTTGGACATTAATTACAAAAAGCAAACTCCAAACAAACTATAAGAAATGATGAAAAGTTATAAAAGAAATGTTCAATCATATAAATAAGCCTAAAAACAATTGAAATTAAATAATTAGCTGTTTGATTCTACAGAGAAGTCAGAGAGTTAAATGATAGCAAATTTTCTTGTTTTTTAAATTTTCCATTGTTGGGGCTGATAGTACAGCAGATAAGGTGTTTTCCTGGTATGTGGCTGACCTGGATTGGATTCCTGGCATTCCACATGGTCCCCTGAGCCTGCCAGGAATGATTTTCGAGTGCAGAGCCAGTAGTAACCCCTGAGTCCTCGAGGATATGGCCAAAAAAAAAAAATCCATTAAATACAATAAAATAAAATGATTTTCCAATGATATTGTTTCCTTTCTCAAGAGCAGAGAAAATAAATATTAGGTGTAAGATTTTGACCTTTCAAAGGAGAAATATTAGACCTTAAAGAGATGTGTAGAAAAAAATACAGGCTTCTTATAACAGATAAAGCAGTCTAAAATTTGCATCATTAACAATTACCTTTGTTATCTTACTTTATACTCTCATCAAAAGTGATTAACAATGTACTTCTTCCCACTGTGCTCTATAAAAAAGGTAAGGATGTTGCAAAAACTGTTCAACACAGCCCAAAGATCTCCGTTGAGGCAGGCAACACTTGTCTTTGAAAACGACTTACTAACTTTACATAGTTTATTTATGGTTAAGCCTTACATTTCTTTATATATGGTGTCTTAAGAGTCTTTATAAATAATGGTGATTTACCTCCACATGTTTTGGATTTCTAGTATTATTGTTAGTGAGATTTTATAACAAATACTTTTTGGGCCGGAGTGATAGCACAGCGGTAGGGTGTTTGCCTTGCACAAGGCTGATCCAGGACTGATCCTGGTTTGATCCTCGATGTCCCATATGGTCCCCCAGCCAGGGATGTTTTCTGAGCACATAGCCAGGAGTAAGCCCTGAGCATCACAGGTTGTGGTGCCAAAACAAAACAAAACAAAACAAAACAAAAAAGTTTTCCTCTGATTTCTTCTCCCTGAGCACATTTTGCAGTTAGATTCTTGGCTAATTGCCAAGTGCCTAATGTGAAAATAAAACGTATAATAAATTTAAATCGACCCTGTTTTTCCTTTTCTAACAAATGCATCAGCCAAATACCATGTACTGACCAAGAGAGGTGAACAGGAAGGCTGGTTTGTTAGTAGAGATACTTACAGAGAAAAATAATTATTCTGATAGAACATATATGACATTTTGTGGTAAATTATGATTATAGATATTTAAAATGCATGGAATGTTTCTACTATACCTATGTGGTCTAAAAAGCCTTTTCTACACAAGGCTTATTTACTCTCAGAACTCTAAATTTGCCATGTCATTTTAACACATACTTGCGGTCTGACAGGACCGAAATACTTTCATAGGCTAATGTAAGTGGACACACAGAAGTGCCAAAGTGCATTAGGAAAATGGAAATCTATTCTGCTTCACGGTTGAATTTACCCTTCTCCAGAGACTGAATTTATTTGCATATTTTATTTCAAATATATGTGAGCTTCACTGAAGAAGGTTTGAAATTAAATAAATGTCACGACTAAATGACAGGCATAGGAATGGTAACACTGGTAGCCTATCATAATTTTTTCTTTTCACAGGAATTTAAACCTTTGATGTTTTTCTGGTAAAATATATATCTTCCCTATGAAAATGACTCAAATTTTATAAAAGATTGACCTCTGAAATATATTTAACCATTACTATTTGAATTGCTAACATAGGAGGAGAAATGAAAGTTAATTAAATCAAAAATATATACAATTATGTATTTGATGTTCTTAAGTGGTTCTTACTTTATAAATCTATTCTTCTGAATCTATACATGATTGTCTGCTTTTAATATTCTGAAATACTAATGTAAGTACATATATTTTATATAAGTTCTCACTCACATTCATTTAAAAATAAATATGGGGCCAGAGTGATAACACAGCAGTAGGACATTGGCTTTGTACCTGCCAACCAAAGACAGGCCCGTGTTCGATCCCCAGCGTCTCATATGGTTCCCATGAGCTTGCCAGGAGCAATTTCTGAGCACAGAGCCAGGAGTAACAACTGAGCACCATTTGGTGTTGCTCCCTAAAAAAATTAAATATATAAATAAATAAATAGGGAAGCTGATTTTAAAAAAGAAACTTGATGGTCATCTGTTACAACTTCACTAAAAATTTTAAAGTGAATTGGATCCATCTAGGAGAAATTTGCTTTTCATACCAAACCATATCAAAAATTAGGGCTTTTATTTATTGCTTAGAGCCATGTATATATTTTAACGATTTACATATTGAATTTTTGTACTTTACTTATCATATATCCATCTATATTTATGTGTTTGTAATGTGATTTAGGGTAGCGATGGGTTGAGAATTAATTCAGTTCTATTGCTATGAACTGATTATTTGTGCCCATCCCAGTTCTTACTTTGAAACCCTGATGTTTATTGTCTTATATTTAAACATGAAATCTATGAAAGACAATTTTGCATGAAGTGAAGCTCTTTGTAGGATTAGTCCCTTTATAAGTAAAGACAAAAAAGAATGCACTTTATCTCAGTGGTTCAAGGAGATGCCCCAGAGAGTTGTAATGCTAGGTTAATAGGTTCACTAATACTGGGGCAGGATTAGGAAAAATCAGTAAGGATGACAAGGGGTTTATTCCTGTGTGTCTGGTGTAAAAAAATAAAAATAAAAACAACACTAAATATGTAAGATAATTTAGGGTGGGCCTGGAAGGCTGAATTTACATACAAGAAGTTACATAATAGCAAACTATAACTACAAATAAAATAGTGATTTCATTTCTGGGTAGTAATACTGAAGCTAGCTAGATGCTGAGAATAACCTTGAGGAAGGGGCTTGAGGAAACAACAGCAGACCTGAGGTGCTTTGCTTCATTCTGTCACATGAGAAAACAGCAATGTGGTTACAGATCACTAAACTAGATTTGGCTGGCATCTGCATCTCAAACTCTTCAACTTCCAGTAGGGAGAGGTGGTAATTACTGGGCAGGGGTCTGTTTATTTTTATCATACTGGGTTTGAATCCAGGGTCTCATACAAGCAAGGTAAGTAAGTGTATTTTACAGTTTAGTCTGCATCCCCTGCCTGAAATTTTCTGTATTTTAACTTCTGCACTTTAGGAAGATGTTATTGCAATTGATTTGAGACATTTGATTTTTCTAAAATCCTTTAAGTAGCAAAACACACTGATACTAAAGAAATAGATAAATGGAAATTAATTTTCTTTACTAGTCAATTCACATCAAAATAATTTATCTATCCTTAACCCTTTTTTTGTTGTTTATTTTTTTTAGGGCTATACCTGCTGATGCTCAGGGCTGACTCCTAGCTCTATTTTCAGGGTTATTTGCAGTAGGCTAAGAAGTCCATATGGGGTATTGGGAATCTAGACTGAGTTAGTAGCATACAAGGCAAGTACCCTACCACTACTGTACTATAACCTCAACTCCTAGACTTTATTTTTCTCATTGACAATTAAAATGCTCATGTAAATAAGCTATATATCATTGGCACTCAGATTACTATGCAATGTGGAGGTAAAATAAATTATATATTCATGTTGTCTGTGAATTAAAATTAAATATTTCAGTCCTGTTCATTTGATACATTCTAATTTTACCTATAGTGAACTGATAGGTTAAAAATATGTATATATTTCTTCAACTTGATGCTTTGTGTTTTTTTTTTTGTGAGTAACATTTTTTCTATATTTATTAACTTAATTCCAGTTGAATGAGGAAAGTCTAGAGCTACATTTCCAGGGAATAATGTCATCTGTTATCTTCCCAGTGCTGTGAGGATGTGCGTTGGAGCCTTCCAGGAAAATTATTTGTTGCTTCAGTGGTAGTACATCTGGTACTTAAAAATCTATTTTTGTAATACCTGTTGTTCCTAGGGCTAGGGAGCATACAGTTCTAGGGATCAAAGTTAGAATTAGACATGGGCTCTAGCACTTGACCTGTCTATCTCCCTGGCCCACATTTTAATAATTTAGTAAATATTCTTAAACCTGTAATGCTACATTACACTTCACAGTTTTCCTTTTCTCTCAGTATTTCTTCCTTGCGTATTTATGCATCCAATTAACTTCAAATTAGATTCCATCAAGAATAGCTTCTCGAGGCTGGAGCAGGGGCACAAGCAGTAAGGCGTCTGCCTTGCCCGTGCTAGCCTAGGATAGAACATAGTTCGATTCCCCGATGTCCCACATGGTCCCCCAAGTCAGGAACGATTTCTGAGCACATAGTCATAAATAATCCTCATGCTAATTATAAGACTGGATTCTGATGTGCCCCTTTAGTTTGAGCTTGGATTAAAAAAATATTTTGATATTTAGAGAATATCTTGTGAAAGTCAGTATTGTACCTGGCAGGACAAAATGAATATTGGGTTATTAAGACTAACCAATAGGTCAATCATTCCAGGATTTAAGGTAACAAGGGTAAAATAATACTTGACACATTTAATTATGTACTTCAGGTCATTACATATCAGAGAAATCTTCTAAAGAAGCAAGTATCTATAGATAGAATTAAATTTATTTCTATTTTTTCTTCAAAGTGCTTTTTTTTTTCCTAAGTTGTAATTTGCTTATAAGTGGAAATCTGAAAGTGGCCTAGTTTTAAGTGCTACTTTCAAGTCACTTTGTAGGTTAATAACAGGTGTAACCTCTCCAAATGTTTTTATTCATATGCTATTTAAATTGTAATCCATTAGCAGCAATTATTTTCAGTAGGCTTAAGACACGTGGAACAGTTTTACATTTGATGTGTCCTTTGCATTGATCTATGGAAACCATGAGCGATCTATGGTCAACTCTTTGGGGCAATTTTAAAGAATAATTAATGAATTGCTGACTTGCAATTCTAAAAGTTAGTATTGATTTACATTTAAGAGTAGGTGATCCATATGACATTATTGATTAGCAATATGAACACTACATTTTTATATAATTTCCTCATGTTATATGGTTTAATAATTCCAATTCTCCTCCAAGTAATTTTTTAAAACTATGATTAAAAATTTAAACTAAATCTAAACTATGTTTATATATTTAGACCATAACCTATATAATAAAATTCTATCAAATAATTTTGTGTACTCTGTTTTTTTAAAATATTGTCTTCATTTAAGCACCATGGTTAAAACATGTTCGTGTATTCTCTTTTATTGTTTTCAAATAGCCAAATCTATCACTTCATTGCACTAGCTCCTTGAGGCTGCAAGACTCTATCATGAAACTAATTCAGACCAGGTGTTGAACAGCTCTGGTTAATTAGTTGATATTAGAGCCATAATTTTCTTTTCCCAGGTAACACTGTTGAATTGTGCTTTACTATAATCTGGAGCTATTAGGAATTCACTTGGGGCTGTGAAGAGTGAAACTGAAAAGAAAAAAAAGTGTAGTTGGGAAAGAGATAATTGTCATGTTGCTGTTTAATAATATTCATGTGTATTTTTTCAGGTTTTATAAACATTTCTAACAACCTTATGAAAAGCCTTTTTAAAATAAAAAATAAATAATGAATAAGAAAATCTTTTAACAGACTTACACCTCTAAACTCTTCCTTGTACCCTGGAACTATATGAAGGTAAGAACAACAAGTGTTCAACTTTAATCCCAAACTAAGTTTCTTGAAAATCAGTATAAATTTTAATATATATTAGAACAGGTTATATTAACTTTTCATGATAGACTGGGCCCGGAGAGATAACACAGCGGTGTTTGCCTTGCAAGCAGCCAATCCAGGACCAAAGGTGGTTGGTTCGAATCCCGGTGTCCCATATGGTTCCCCCCCCCCCATGCCTGCCAGGAGCTATTTCTGAGCAGACAGCCAGGATAACCCCTGAGCACTGCCGGGTGTGGCCCAAAAACCAAAAAAAAAAAAATTCATGATAGTAGAATTTGATTGATACATTGAATTTCAAAGGGAAACAAAATAAAGTAAAAGAACAACTCAATTAAAGAAAACTTGAGTTCCATATTAACCACTGCAAAATTCTAAAATAAACTATTAAGTTTTGGAGGGGAGATTTTAGGAAAATGTACACATCTAGAGTTCATGGAGTAGAATAGGTTAGTTTCTTTGAAACATAATGTGTAATTGAAGCAAGAGAATATTCATTTGGAGGCATCTTATATGAGAGATATGTCCCTGCTATGCTTTACTGGCAAATTTTTACTTCAAACCTATTATTGAAATAGTTAATCATGTTTATAATCCATTGAATTGATGCAATATTTAAATATACTTAATAAATCCTACTTACCTATTTAAAATTAATTTTGTTTCCTTTGACATTTGGTGATAGCATATGTTATTAAGGTTTATATTTTATTCCAAGTGTGTAGGGCATGGAAACTAGAAACAAAAATATTCATAGTGTTTCCTCTACCAACTTAATTATATTCTTAGCCCTGAGACTTAAAAAATATAGAATATTTACTTGCCACAGTCTAGTGATTGTAGATCAAATTTGATGTTTTAGATGAATATCCTCAATATCGATACACATGTGTATCACCAGTGTGTTTGCTAAAATGCAAATACTTTCTCAATGTATTTAATGTAAAACCTGAGATGCCACATTTCAAATAAAGTTTCAGGTGATGCATACGTTGAGTATTTATGCCCTAAAAATATAAACTAAATGTCAGAAATAATGCAGCACTCAATAGTGCTGCAAAAGAGCATCATTTTTCAATAGCTTTATAAATTGCTCATTGGTTCATAACAAGATGCCACTTAAATAGAAAGATTTGTAAAGGGTATAGAATTCTAATTTTGGGTTAAGTTCTTTAAGTTGAAGCTTAAATTACACCAAGAGTTTTTGCCTTTATTTTTACAGACACTAGTTATCTACTTGTAAATGAAGCACTATTAATTTACGATATGATTATAAATGTTCTACATTGAGCATCTAGAAAGTTTCCAATTGATAGTATTATCTAATTCTACCATACCATCATCCAAAGTCCAAAATTTTAAAAATTAAGTCACATTATTAAAATGATCATGCATTATGGCATTACTAGAATAATAAACTAAGTGATATTATAATTTTTAGAATACCATAAAAATTTTGAAAGTGTAGTACTTATATTCAGAATTGATTCTTAGGATATTGATTATGTTGCTTTGTACTTCCAATTTCTTAGCTTAAACTAAGCAATTTTGTAGCAAGAACTAATATACATACATATATATATATATATATATATATATATGTTTAACTCTGAATAGTGACTAGTGCAAATAGAGTCTCAGATATCACTTTGTACACTAAGGTTTCGAAGAAAACAGATGAATTAGAATAAAGAAAATAAAATGCATCAATTGATATCAAAATAAGTGAATTGGTAAATATAAAAAAGGATGAATTTTAATATTGCTACCTTAAAGACTCAGTACAAATAGGTAGAGAAAGGGATAGAGAGAGAAGAAAAATGTCTGCTAAAGAGACAAGGCAGGGGGAGACGGCAGAAGTGAGAGAAATTGGTGACAATTTTGGCTGGAAATATGCAGCATTGAAGAGTGTTGTACATAGTATGCTGAAACAATCATGAAAAACTTTGTACTGTACCTATTTCACTGTGATCCAATTAAATAATTTATTTACTGATAAAAAATGAGACACTTTAGTTTTAAAACCAATAGCTACGTATCATAGAAGTTGATCTTTCTGATATATTCTACTTCCTTAAAATCTTGTGGTACAAAGCCATCTATCTTTAGACAGAAGTTAAAATGAAATATATAAAGTAATGATTAATTCCCCTGAAAAATAACCTTAAACTTGTCAGTGAGAGCTAATAATGGATATTATTAAACAGAGAGTGTTAAAGTGGCAGGTTATAAAATCCTCTTCAGAGTTGAAATTCTTCTAAAATAGACTTTTTTTTTCTCCAAATCATGATCGTCTTATTGAAACATGAATGGGAATGGTCTCATATTTTTCTTCAGTATTTTAATTATTTTGAGATCAAAATAACCTCGGGTAAGAAAATGCATTTTATATTTTATTTTCAACTCCTTCCTCCATTTGGCTGTTGCTACTGCAGTAACCAGTGTTGCATCCACATTTGGTTGCAGTATCACTTGGTCATGGAAACTATGTATCACACACTTAGTTGTGGTGCTTGCAAATATATTTACTTGTCCTCTCACTCTTAAAGTACTGTATTATTGCTTAATTTTGTTGTGATGATCACATATATACTCATAAGCATTACTGAACCCCTGGCCAATACTTGCATGTTTTTAGTTGCAATTCTTGGTGTGGAATTGTGGTATTACTGAGCTTGATCTGATTCTACTTCACTCTGTATATGCCTTGCCTTGTTACTCATTGGCTGGAAACATCTTTTAAAGTAGCACCTTGGATTGGTGTTGAGAACATCTGGTACCACCTCCAGGTGTGGTCATTTTACATAAAATTACTCGAATTGAGAGGAAGTAACCCTCTTACATTTCCACAGAGCTGGCTGCTTCTTAGGAGCTAAAGACAAACCTGTGGGAAGTCCTGAATATCTCTCTCTCTCTTTTTCTCTCTCTTTCTTCTCTCTCTCCCTTTCTCTTCTTTCTTCTCTCTCCCTTCTCTCTCTCGCTCTTGCTCTCTCTCTCTCTCTCTCTCACACACACACACACACACACACACACACACACACACACACACACACACACACACACACACACACCCCTCTACTCTTTCTCTTTCCTCTTTCTCCCATTCACTTCCAGACTTGTGTCTCTCCAGCTTTCTAGTGTTTGAACCTGAGGACTTTATTCAATAGGGAATCAACTACATGTGCAGTTTTCTCATTCCAACCTGTACTGCATGACAGACCACTAATTATACTACTTTGCCTGAAATCCTAGTGAGAAGAGCCACTAAGACCATACCCAGTGCCTATGCATAACATTTCCCAATTTTCATCTACAAGATCCAAGAATCCATTTTTAAAACGATAAAATAGCAATGAGGCAATACTAAAAAACAGTATCAAGTTTAGGTTTGTATATTCCACTGATAATGGGAAAGAGTAAAACCCATTCAATCATATATTCGCACCTCTAATGAAAAAATATAAATGACTTAATATGTGTCAGGTGTTGAACTAAGATATATCTCACAAAGCTCACAGATAATAGAAAATATTTATATGACTTGATCACTACAAGCCATGTGTGTTGTACTTAAAGTTATTTATAGAGCATAGTCACACTTAGGATTATGATATATATGTAAGTGTGTATACATACTTAAACATTACTTATAAATATAATATAAATATCATACATATTTTGCCTATATTTTTGAACTATATCATTATACAAGTAAATAGATAAATTATTCTAGTTGAAATAGACTCCTGCCAGGTAGAAAGAGGTAAAACATATGACTATCCATTTAAGTACCTGTGTTTACATATTTAAAATAATTTTGTATGCCTTATTTTATTAAACCCATCTATATATTCATTATTATATTATAATATATTATTATATATTATATCATTTAACAGATGAGTTGAGTTACAAATTTAGAGAATTCAATTAAATTATAAAAGATGTTGATCTAAAAATCTCAGTGTCAATCCTGTATATAGAGTCGCTTAAAATTACAATTCACAATTACAACACTTGAGGATTTAATATTTGATCAGGAAAAATTAAAAATTCATTTTAAATGGTTGATTTTTTGTGTGAAAGAGTGTGTTACTTCACCATAGTGGTTCCTATGGTTTACTATGGTTTATTCTAAGGATTACTTCAGGTGGTGCTTGGTATATTACTGCTGTGCCAGAGATATTCCTGGTCAGTTATATGCACAGCAAACATTTTAACTCCATACTATTTCTCTTTCCACCCAAAATTTGACTTTTTTTTTTTTTATGGTATTTGGGCCACACCCGGCGTTGCTCAGGGGTTACTCCTGGCTGTATGCTCAGAAATAGCTCCAGGCAGGCACAGGGGACCATATGGGACACCGGGATTTGAACCAACCACCTTTGGTCCTAGATAGGCTGCTTGCAAGGCAAACGCCGCTGTGCTATCTCTCCAGGCCCAAACTTTCTTTCTTTCTTTCTTTTTTTTTTGTTTTTTCGGCCGCACCCAGCGGTGCTCAGTGGTTAATCCTGGCTGTCTGCTCAGAAATAGCTCCTAGCAGGCACGGGGGAACCATATGGGACACCGGGATTCAAACCAACCACCTTTGGTCCTGGATCGGCTGCTTGCAAGGCAAACACCGCTGTGCTATCTCTACAGGCCCCCAAAATTTGACTTTTATGAATAAAAATAAACATATTCTTTTGAAGAATTATGACAAAAATTTAAACATGTTAACTTCATTTGGTATGAGTACAAAATATAACTTTTTTTTTTATATTTGTTACTTGAAAAGTGTTGGAGATTGCCTAAAGAGAGAAGATACTTGTAAAAGACTTAGGTACTGTGTAGAAAGCATTTTTCTAACAAAATTTTCCATTTCAACTTGTAGCAGTGTTTTCCATAGTTATATTTTCATTCTTTTTATAATAAAAAATGTTAAAACGTGGGACCATGGTGATAATACAGCACACAGGATGCTTGCCTTACATGCACTTGCTTACCATACGATCCCCGGAGTATCTCCAGGAGTGATCTCTGAGTGCAGAGCTAGGATTACCTTGAGCACAAATGTGTAGCCCAAGCAACAAATATTATTCTGTATATGTATATACATATATATCTAATCCTGAAGTAAAATAAAATTTGAATTTAATATCAAATTACTGTCATCATTAATTAAACTAGGTACAGAGAAAATGAGTTATTTTTAGAATTTTTTATTAAAAACTAAAGTTCAATTAATTTAATTGGTAAAATTGTTTCCAAATAACTTTTCTGAGTAATAATGAGTGATTTATCTAGAGATTCCAGAAAGAAAATGTTAATTGCCTATGGTATTAAGTTTACATTTCTTGTCAATTAGTTTATATTGAAGGCATAGGTTGCATCTTTTATATATTTCCTGAAATGCTTGAAAGTGTTTGAGGATTGAATGATAAAATAGATCAGAGGAAATCTTGAGATATGTACAGTGAATTTTCTAGGACACACAGTAGACTAATTTTAGCTATAATTTGAGCACAATGAAGCTGTAATAGACAAAGGTTAAAGACAAGAATTCCAATCACTCTTCAGATCCATGTATATTTAGCTTAGATGATTAAAATTTCTGAGACATGTTTTTATATCTTTATTTATTTCTAATGTTTTTCTGACAGAAAGTGGTCCTGTAGACATGTATAGAATAACAATGTTATCTGTGGTTTAGTCAATTAATAAGATTGTATCACTATATATCATTTAAAGGCTGACATAAGGTCTCCTCTACAAAGTCATCAATTCTACCCTTCATCCCCAATATTTTTTGGTTTGGGCCACACAGTGAAGGTAATTCAATTCAAGTGTCTAGTATCTTTGCTCATCTTCCAACAAAACATAGATATCAACTTTCATATTTTTATTTCATTCTGATTAAGCTACTACCTCTTCAGGCTGACTCCAGGGTAAAAGCATTCCTGGGACTGATGCTGTTACTCTGAGCTCTTGAATTAAGTTTGAACTCAAGTGGTTTTCTTTTTATTGCTCCTCTTTTCTCCTCCCACTTCCTTTACTCTCTTCTCTCCCTTGTTATCTTCTTCTTTCTCTCCACTTCCCTCCCTCCTCTTCAATACACTCTTCTTTCCTCCTCCTCCTCCTCCACCTCCTCTTTCCTCCCTGTAAACTCCTCTCATCCCTCTCCTTTGCCCTGCTCTATTCCTCCCCTCTTTTCCACTCCCCTCCCCACAGCTCCATCCCCCTATCAATCCTTCCTTTCCCCTACTCATCCTTTTACTCCTTCCTGTCTTCTCCCCTCTTCCCCTCCTCTCTCCACCTCTCTCCTCTCTATTGTTCTTCCTCTCATTTCCTCTCGCCCCTCTCCTTCTTATGCTTCCCTCTCTTTTCTCTCTTCCTCTCCCCTTCTCTCTCTTCTTTTCTCTTTGCCTCTTCTTTGAATTAAGTGTATTGCACCCATAAGTGATTAGGGCGTATCCCTGATTATTTGTTCAGGTGTCACTCCTGATGGTGCTAAAGAGAGCATCTGTGGTACCTGGGACCAAAGTGATGTTCAACACATATAAAGTAAATATTGTAAACACTGTACTATGTCTCGGGGTTGCCCACCTTTAAAAAATGTAGTACTTGAGGCGGGAGAGATAGTATGGAGGTAAGGCGTTTGCCTTGCATGTAGAAGGACTGAGGTTCAAATTCCCGCATCCACATGGTCTCCCTAGTCTGCCAGGAGCGATTTCTGAGCATAGAGCCAGGCGTAACCCTGAGCACTGCCAGGTGTGATCCCCCCCCCACAAATGTAGTACTTTAGAAAATAAATATTTTTGGAAAATTTTCAATCAGTAAAACTGTTTTTATAATAGTTCTGTAAGTCTAATAACTCCTCAATTGCGTGATCTTTTGTAATAACTCCTGGAATATTGATATTTAATAAAATTAGGCTGAAAGTGAAATTCAGGACCAAAGTAAAATGAATGAATCAAGAGGGCTCTATCTCTGGAGGGACTTTGACACCATCATATTAAAAAATGCACAGAGTAATACTATGATTCTAGATAGCGAGAATTGATATAAGTATAAAGTAAAATTTATATAAGGTGTTAGCTTTTCTCATCCATTCAACTGTTCTAAATAGAAATGATCTTAAAAAATAAGCAATGTTCCATAAGCCTTTATTATAATTATGACATTAAAAACAAAAAAATAATAATATTAATATTGGTAATAGCATTTTGCCAATTATTCTGTCTCCAAATCAATGAAAATATTTTTATTTTTAAAGAATCTGATGAATAGGCATCTAGAATTGTAAGATACATTTAACAAGTTATATGGTATGGCCTTAGTATCTAAGACTAAAAGACATGCATGATCTCTCTTATATTTAATAATTCCAATTTTGGAAAACAAAAATTATGTTTTTGGATAATTGATATCTTTGATTGGAAAGTGTTATTCACTCTTCATTTCAAAAATTTCTCTAACAAAAAAGTTATGCTTGATGATCTATTACCTACTAGCAATATAATGAGTATTATCTCAATCTCTCTCTGTCTCTCTCTTTTTTTTTTTTTTTTTTTTTTGGTTTTTGGTTTTTGGGTCACACCTGGCAGCGCTCAGGGGTTACTCCTTCCTGCCTCTATGCTCAGAAATCGCTCTCCTGGCAGGCTTGGGGAACCATATGGGATGCCAGATTCAAACCAATGACCTTCTGCATAAAAGGCAAATGCCTTACCTCCATGCTATCTCTCCAGCCCCAAGTATTATCTCATGTTATAGATGTTTTCATATTGCAAATTATATATGAAATGAAAAGTTTAATAGTTGTGATTAGGAGGCATATTGGACATAGTCAAGAAAGAAGATTCCTGAGAATCATTTAGAACTTGAAACTGCTCTGAGTCTCTAGAAAATCTCTCTCAATAATTGTGCGTAATCACATGGGAGAGGCATTAGAAAGTTTAATAACTTGATAGTATAAATTAGACTTTTAATATCTCTCACCCCACTAACTTTCTTAATTATAATTTAATTTTATTTGGATATTCAATGTGGTTGATATGAAATGTGGTAGGATTTGTTGCATTATCAATGTGAACTTCTCATAAAAGTAATCACTAGCCAACTGGATATTGAATTGAAATGTTCTGAAACTATAAAGTTCACATCTGATTGGAGATATAGCAGAACATGTTTGATGCCCTCAAGTATTTATACAAATAACATATTAGAATATTTAACTTATTAAGCATTATCAAATATAATACTAAAATTAATTTAAACATTTTTTAATTATTTTACTTAAAGACCATGTATGATATAGTGACTCATAATACATTTATTCCAAGAACAATCTACAGACACTTTAATATTCCCTCAACCCTTGTCCTCAGATCCCCATCCATTCCCAAGACTTGGAAGGCACAAATAATATATGTTGTGTTCTTCGTTTGCATGTAAGTGGAAATAAAATTATTTTTAAAAGTACAATAATAAGAACATTTGTGAAAATTAATATATCTGCCAATTGTGAAGGGGGTTATCTCTTTATGTATGAAAACCCACTACAAACATGTTTGTAACTATGGTGCTTAAATAAAGATATTACTAGAAATAAGTAAGTCATTGCCCAAAAGTTTACTAAATGATTTACTGCTAGTGTTTATTTTTGTTAATTGTTTTATTTCTAAACAGTAGGTGGCTTTGAATCCACATTGATGTCTAAATTAATATGATCCTACTGGAATACAATATTAAAAAATTTGGGGAATATGCCGCTATATGGTCCAGATTTTCCAAGCTCTGAGGTTAATATTGAGGATTTTATGTGTAGTGGCTTAAGCTTCCAGGATTTCTGGAAGTATAAGAAGGAGGGGAATAGGGAGTCCTCATTTACCTAATAAAAATCTTGGATCCAGGTAGGATCTACGGCGTAGCAGTAGGGCACTTACCTTACACGTGGCTGATTCAGGACGGACCACGGTTGGATCCACCAGAGACCACGGTTTGATTCCCCAGAGTCCCATATGGTTCCCAAGCCAAGAGCGATTTCTGAGCACATAGCCAGGAGTAACCCTGAGCATCACTGGGTGTGGCCCAAAACAAAAACAAACAAACAAACAAACAAAAGTCCTGGATCTATCTGCCCAAATATTGTCATTCTTGGTGTCTTGGTTGGTTTGACATCTCTGCAAAGCTCTATGATTGAGTGTTGAACCTTGGTCATTGGTGAAATGTGGTTCTTGGTAGTGGGTAAATCTAGCATGGTTTCATCATGGCATAAACTTGGCTCACCCTTTCTATTGTTGAGATGGCCACTTTCAGTTGTGTGCCTATTGTACCCAAGACTTTTCAGAGCTTGTTATCTATCTATCTATCTATCTATCTATCTATCTATCTATCTATCTATCTATCTATCTATCTATCATCTATCTATCTAATTCAATATGTATAAGCTAGTCAAATGCAGACTTGAAAACTGCCTCTTTATTTCTTGATTTTTTGAATGTGGCTGCTAGAAAACTATAAACACTCTCTATATGTATATGGGAATAGTATTCAGGGGATATACCAGGGAAACATTTAAAACCATGTAAATACAGGCAAATAACATGCACAGTTCATGCTCAACATTTGACCTATCTTTCTCTCTTCTGCCTCATTATATTTCTAATGGGTAATAATCTAGGCATATAATTATGCATTATTTGAATAATGACATTTATTTACAATAATTTACAGTTTATAGTGTTGATATTTCTTTATTTAGATATTCATTTTTGAGGCTATACTAATAGTGCTCAGGGATTACTTATAGGTCTTTAGTCAGTTATTACTCCTGCTTATACTTGGGTAATGATATATGGTACTGAAAATATATTTCTTAGAAGACCCACAACTTTCCAACATATTATAACTGACTTGAAGGTAAGATATTAGATGCTTCCTATATTTGTGAAGAGAATAGATGTCAATGAAAATGTACTAGAGTATAAACCTTGCAATATGACTATCAAATATTCTCAGAAAAAATGTATAGATGATAGAATTCTCTAAAATCAAGTGGAGTTGCACTGGGAAAAAAGCATAATGTAATTTTGCTGATGAATCTAAGAATATTAAGATATATCTAACAGAGTATTTTGGGAAAACAGGTAGTTAAGACAGAAAGCTTTTCAGTTCTCATGTATTATCAATAACTGTAAATATGACCATCTTATCCTAGGTAAAATATCAGAATCATTACAGTAGAACTGTTTGGATTATATGAAGGAATATTACTATAGATACTGAAGACAATTTCTACTGCACAAAATAACTTTCAGTATCAATATGGCATTATAAAATTATACATCCATGAGGTACATAGTTCAAGTTAGATATTTTCATTTTAAGACATATATCAGAGATTATAGGGTTCAGAGAAAACAGCCTGGAAAGTTTGAACCTGCTTGTGTTGAGTGATTGGAAGACAGCAATTGAATGGTATATGAATGAGAAAATCTGGACAAGGAGTTTTGGTAGAAAAGGTCATAAATGTGAAAGCAGTAAAAAATATTTAATGCTTCTTTATTCTGCATTAAATTTTATAATAAGAAGAGATGTTTTGACTTTGGATTAGTTACAAATATGCTGACCAATACAAATTTATAAAACTATATTTCAGTAATATAGTTACTGGCACAATTTATGGTCATCTGCAGGCTTAATTTCCCCCAAATTTAAAGAATAATGATACTGGCATTCTTTTGAATGTACTTGTGTCATTTTTAAAGATGGATTAAAATCATTAATAACATTTGCAGTTTTGTAAGCTCATGCCATCAAGCACCATCACTCATTTGTTCTACTTAAGCAACAAAATGCAGTAGCTGGATTGATCAGATCTGCAGCTGGATCACTTACTGGCTCATTAATTTTTATCATATATTGAGTATTCTGACCTAGTACACCGGCTTTTGAAATAGCCACTTGTCTTCTTTCCCTGGGCAAACAGCTACTGGATGCATTTTTAAACTGTTGCTCTAATTTATTTTGTTCTCATTGAACATCTGTGGGAGAGGAACGCTGATAAACATGTGTTTAGGTTTACATGTACTTTGGGACTCATATCACCTCTGTGTACACTGCTGCGGGATCAGCTTAGACAAATTTGTTTAGATGGCAAAGCAGAGCTTCTGCATTTTTTTACATCTTTTTATTCTGCTTCCTCTCTTTCTCAGTACCTATCCTTAGGCATTCAGGCTCTTGGGTTTTTTTTTTTGTTGTTGTTTGGTGTGTGTGTGTGTGTGTGTGTGTGTGTGTGTGTGTGTGTGCGTGCGTGTGCATGTGTGTGTGTGTGTGTGTGTGTGTTGTGTTTTCTCTTTAGAACCTTGATATTTCCAGAGAAGCAACGTAATTTGGATTCCTCATCATATTTTTTTTGCCTTTTTAGTCTTATTTGTCTTCCTGAGCGGGCCTCAGAGCTTAGAGAAACTTCTTTACAACCCAGCATGACAAAGCACAGCACATGACATTTTAAACCCCCCTCTCACAATCCTTCCTCCATCAGACTCACTGGAATGACTATACTGTTGATTTTAGGCAATTCAATTCAACTCTCTAGAACATTTCTTTCATGGTCCAGCCACTTCAGTCCCATTTTTCCTCCATACTGCCAATATTCTTTATCTGTCTGTGAAAATTAATATATATGGGACTGCTAGTCCCTTGATAAATTTACTAACATTGAAATAGTAAAATGAGGATTTTCAGAAAATAGACTGTGCTTAACACAAAGAAGTTATTACTATGATTTTAGAAGTCACTAATGATCCAGAAGCCAATCATGAATAAGTGGTTTTCCTTCCCTTCAAAATACATACAAGCGATGCTCAGCTTCTGACCATAATCATTTTTCTTCTTTCTTTCTTTTTTTTTTATATCAGTGGCAATCAGTATTTGGGGCACACCTGGTGTTAATCGCTTATTCCTGACTCTGCAATCAGGAATGATTCCTGGTGGGATATTTGGGGTGTCAGTGATCAAATTTCTGTAAGCCACATGCAAGGCAAGCACCTAACTGTTATACTACTTTTTCCCACTCCTGACATTTTACTTTTTACTAAGCAACATATCTTTTCTTTAATTTATTATGTGTTTTTGGATTTTTTTTTTTTTTGTGATTGTGTATTCGAAGAGAAGGATTCATCTTCTGTAGGGTAATTTGATGCTTTAAAAGCAAAGCATGAATGGCATGATTGACTGTCTGTCAAATACTGAAAATTCCAGAGTTTGAAGAGGACAGAGACCATAGGGATTCAGAGATCCCTTCTCAAATCTTGCTTCTATAAGAATCTGGCAGAGGGGGTAATGTTGCACTGGTGAAGGGGGGTGTTCTGGTTATGACTGTAACCCAAATATGATCATGTTACTTAAATAAAAAATAAATTAAAAAAAAAGAATCTGGCAGAGTTTTAGACAAAAATAAACATGTCTCCTCATAGATATTTAGAAGTGAAGATGTATTTTTAATAGTTTTACAAACAGTCTTTTAGGTGCCAGAGACAATACAGCCAGTAATACAGAGTATAGGTACAGTTTCTTTTGATTATTGCTGTGGAGCTGACAAGGGTCCCATCAGGATGCCAGTTTGTTTCTGAGTCTGCCAAGAGTGATATTTGAGTCTAGAGCCAGAAGAAAACCCTAAGCACTGCTAGGTGTGGCATTTAAAAATATTTAAAAAGTAATATAAACATTCTTTATAAATGGCTACTCTTTTAAGTTTCATATAGAAAAAGTGATTATCTTATGCATATCCATATCCTTTCTGAGAGTTAATTGCTTAGAAGAGGAGCTAAAAAGGCTCTCAGAACATAAAAGGAAAGCAGAAATCCAGGGATTTTTTTTTTCAATGTATCGTAGCATCCCATGAATTTCCCCCTGACTGTAAGTGAGCTAAGTGGGGTGATTTTCCCTTTTGTACCACAAACCAGGGGTGTTAATTTCCTTCCTTTTCATTGCCAGCCAACATAGTTATGGGGAGTGGGCACTGTGGTATCTTAGCCAATGTTCTCTATGACTGTGCAATAAAATAAATGCAGTCATTGTATACCACTAGGTGCATTTCTTGTTCCAGCATTTGTGAGCAAAGAGGTCAATGCCCTGTATTCTGCAACTGTCCCCTTTTTTCTTTGCTCAGCAGTGTACTATTTGGTCGACATTATTTAGTCTTATTTCTATACTGTCTCTCCCTTCGCATACCCTTTCCATAGATCACTGCCATGTGAGAGGTTTGTATTTCTCTCTGGTAGTTGTTGCTTCCCACTCACTCTCCTGCCTGGCTCTTTATCTCTTTTGTGTGTCAGACATGAAACTGACACCAGGTCTTGATTGAAACCCTCCAGTAGGCCTTTTCACCACTTGCTATTCCTACATCTTGTTTCTTTTATCTGAGTTCACTAAGTGAAACTTATAGAACATACAGGATTAAGTAGGTCTGGGAGAGAACTGGCCATTAACTCTTTAGGAATTCTAGTATAGTTGATCAAGCTGTCCAATTGAAAAGACAAGGTAGTTAATTTTTAAGGATCTTATTCCCAGAGACAGGAAAATATATGCTCCTCCTTTGAAATATTTTGTTTTCAAAACCTTCAAATTCTGTTTGTAAATTCCCAGAACTTTGAGTTAAATGTTTCTGCCTCAAAATGTCAGTATCAAGGTTTATGATGCAGTTTAAAAAATTATATAGACCTATATAATAATTTTTAGTTTTTCAATTCTGTGCCAAAGAATTATCATTCCTATTTTTGTTCTTAAGTTATTTGACCAGAAAAATTGTCAAGGAACAGAAGGACTTTGGTAATTTTTGACATTAGAATTACTAGGGCACAGCATTGCATGATACTGCTAAGATGAGACCCTGAATATCTTGAAGACTGGCACAGTCCAGTGATACTGCTTATAGCAGGTCAAAGTGTCAGGGGAAGGTCTATTATTTTCCAAGTTATCCAAGAGTACCATATGTCTTGAAGTAGCTTGGACCAGAACTATTTCTCCAAAAATAACTCTAGAACATTGGTGGCAATCATGGGGGCTTTGCACATCTCTGGAATTTTCATTCCCTTCTTTCATGCACATTCTGAAGAAAACATAAAAGGATATTGAGATGTTATAGGACAAATAGAAAGCCAGAAAGTTGTAATAGATCGTGATACTGGAGAATCATAGAATAAAGGCCAGAAAAGATATGGCAGAATATCTTCATGTTAAAGGGTGAAAAGATTATTGATACAAAAAAATTTAAAAGAAAAACTTAAACACTCCACCATGACAAACGTTTCATTTGAAGTCTTGTATTGCATGTTTTTTGAACTCATCTGATAGATTAATGACCCGACATAATGAAGACCTGGAGCCCACTATTAAACTATTGATAGCCTAGATTTAGAGATTTAAATGTTTTAGTTGCTGAGCTATATAAAATGATATAAAATATAAAACATATTTGAGAAGATTAAATGAATTATTATACATGCAGTGTTGATCAAAGTACTTTATATAGTTTGGCACATTTATTGTATTTTATTTCTCTTTATACTTTTTGAGTGTGTGTGTTTACTCACCACCATTAGAATTCCTATATAAATAGTCTTTATTTGTTTATTTATCTAAATTTATGATTGTATTTTATTTCTCTTTTTACTTTTTGAGTGTGTGTGTTTACTCACCACCATTAGATTTCCTATATAGTCTTTATTTGTTTATTTATCTAAATTTATGATTATATTATTTTTATTCATAAGTTTAGATAAATAAACAAGTAAAGATTAATTTTATGCATTAAAAACTCAAGTAGAAATGTGAGTATATTGCATACTACTAGTGTTGCCTTATTTGAAGAACCAATAAAACCAGATGGCCCTGGGTGACCATGGAGTCCTGAAATTAAATAAAGAGAAGTAGAGGGAAGAAGAAGATAACCAAATGGTAGCAGAGGGAGATAACTGAAATTTCATACTTTGTTGTCTCAAAAATTTAGGTTAGGGTTAGATTTACAGAATAGAATTTAATGTCACCAAATGTTTCAAAGAGATCATTTTTGTCATAATAAACATACTAGAAGCAATGACAGTTCTTTGACATTGTCATTCTATGACCCAAAGAATTTCAAGAAGTTTAAATCACAGGAATTTTTCATTTTTAATTTTATTTGATTTTTTTTTTCTGTTCTGATCATTTTCTGGACTTAGACCTGTCTTTGTGCTCAGGGATCGCTCATGGTGGTGCTCAGAGGAACATATGCTGTGCCAGAGATTTGACCCACATATAAGTGAATTTCTATGTTTAACTTATTAAGATTTAGTAATAATAGTTTTAATAATTATGTTTTATTTGTATTAGTGTTTTCACCGGGCATTTATAGTTATTGCTTATGATAGCTAAAATAATTATGAAGTACTCTTTTTTGTTTTTTGTTTTGGGGCCACACCCAGTGACGCTTGGGGTTACTCCTGGCTATATGCTCAGAAATTGCTCCTGACTTGGGGAACCTTATGGGATGCAGAGGAATCAAACCATGGCCCGTCCTAGACTAGCACAGGCAAGGCAGACGCCTTACCACTTGTGTCATCGCTCTGGCCCCAAAGTACTCTTCAAGATTAACAAAGTGTTATTATCTGTGTTTTCAATAAAATTAATGGTTTATAAGCACAAATATTATTTGAAATTTACTAACTTCAGATAGCACATGGAGGCAGGAAGGTTGATATTTTATGCGTAGAATTATAATAATCATAGTGATAAAATGTTACATTATAATCAAAGAGAGTTCTTAGGGAAGAGGCATTTCCATTGACTTTGCATACATGAAATAAAAAATGTTATCTTTTAATCTGTGCTGATACAAGACACTTCACTATTTATTGATTAACCTTTGACAGATTTTTCACTTTTGATAAATTATGCTTCTTTTTATAACTTATTCATATTCTCCTTAATTGATATTTGTGCTATGCATTTTCTAGTTAAGCTCATTACAATTAAGTTTATTTCTTTAGTTCTTCTATATGAATATTTGAATTCTCAAATCTTTGGAATTTTAAATGTAACCAAACCTGTGCAATATGCTTCAATTTAATCGCTGAACACTATTGAAACTTTTCTGTGTGCAGTTCAATAAAATGAAGATTGTGAATTTTTTGAAGGAAATATAGGCAGAGTGACTAATTTTATGAAACTAGAAAAGTTCCAAATGTGGGGTACAGGTATCTTGAAATTAGGTTGTATCTTTAGATAGTTCATCTAAAATAAAAATTGGGGGTTTTAGACTCACTGTCTTTAGCCATAAATATGCTGAATATTTAAAGTCATTGTAAAGTAAAATGTACATTTCTGACCCAAATATATAGAGCTGTACTAATTTTAATTTGTAAATCTTAAAAAGGTAAACCCATATATAGAATATCACTTTGTATTATAAGTAGTTTTATTTGCAAATATTGAATCACTTGCTGCTTCTATAAATTTAAAGAGCTAAATCATAGAAATAATAATCACCAGATACAAATGAATTGAATATTATTTCCTTCTTCTAAGTATGCAATCCTGATATGGATGATTTTTTTTATTTCCAGTGAGAGCTGAATTTTATGATTTGTATAGATATTTAAGATCTTAATGAAAATCTTCAAGTTCACATCATGAATATATACTACAGAGAAAATTTTATTGTTTTTCGCTGTTATCCATGAAGTCTCTAAGCTCTTTAACCCAGTTGTTCCATATCTCAGTAGATAAATCTCAAATTGTATTAACTGAGAGTATTTGGGGGCTAAGAAAGACATCAACCTATTTCAGTTACAATTCTATTTTCTCCAGTCTTTTGATAATCAACCCCCTAGATTCTTCCTATCTTCATTATATGTTTCACAAAACTAATTTTAGAATCCACTAAGATTCCCCTATTAAGCTTCTCATAAACCTCCTGCATAATTCTCATATTTGTTTTCATTGAATACATTTATTATTACCTTTTCCACAGCCTTGTTTCCACTGCCAACTTGATTTCCATCAGTTTTACAAATGTCAAAAGCTTTTTCAAATACTCAACTTTTGTTTATAATTTTCTCCTTCTCAACTGAATCTATTGTGAACTTTAGTTAGCCTCTACTTACCTTCTTCTTTTCATTCTTAACAGTCAGCTCATATATGCATGATTCCTTCCTGAAAGTTTTTCCAAATCCTGTTATTTAGATACATGTTACACTTCTGGGCTGGTAAAACATCAGTATGCTCTTTGTCCCATCACTTCCACATAAAATGTTTAAAAATTTTAATGAAGAGATTTTGTCATATAGAATTTTAACTAAACTAAATAACAGGATTTGGAAGAACTTTCAGGAAGGGACCATGCATACATGGGTTGGACTGTAAAGAATGAAAAGAAGAAGGTAAGTAGAGGCTCTTTGGAAGAACAGGCTACATGGATGAAGTAATATGGTAATACAGGAGCTCTGAGTTCTAATGTACCAATGATGAATGTTTATTATAAAGTAAATCATTTTAAAACTTTAATCCTGAGATTATCTGTGATTCCATTCCAGTTTTGTCAAACGCTGTATGCCAGCATTGGGGCATGGTAGAGTTAGTTGTCAATATGTGCATAGAATAGTATTTGATTTACTTTTATGATTTTAATAAGGTCACTTGATTTTACTTGCATATTTATTTTTTCTTTGCCTGGTTTCTTGAGTAACTTAGCTGTGCTAAGAGCTTACTCAGGCTTTATTCAGGGATCATTTCTGTTAATACCTGGGGAACTCTATGGAATGCTAGGAATTGAAACTAGATTGGCAGCCTGGATGGAAAACAACATACTCACTGTACTACAACCCTACCATTAATGGATCTAATTCTTTTCCCCATGGCCAGGTATTTCCTGTCACTTCTTTGATGTTATAAATGTCATTTCTTCTCTTTTTATTTATTACATTTTTTCTTCTTGTACTGATGTTTCTTGGTGCTCCTTTATTCTGTTTTTCTTAAATGCTCAATGCTTTTTTATGATTAATCATATCAAGGAGATTCCAAGCAATTGATTAGTAAGGTTGATTATAGAAAGATTAACTACATATAATACTTTTCCTTAATTGGGGAATCCCAAATATGAATATCTTAATCACACCATTGAAACCCGACTCAAACCTTAAAGAAAAAAAAACTGCAAGCTTTATATAGAAGAAATCATTATTTAAAAGGTGTAATCCAATGCAGAAATAATATATTTAAATTCTAGGATTTGTTTTGTTTGTTTGTATTTTGGACCACACATGATGGTGCTCAATTGTTTCTCCTGACTCTGTGCTCAGAAATCTCTCCTGGCAGGCTTGGAGGACCATATGGAATGTTGGGAATCTAACAGGGTTCATCCTGGGTGTGGTCCATCCTGGGTCAGCTGCGTGCTATCTCTACACTATCTCTGTGCTATCTCTACGGCCCCCTATTTTACTTTTATAAGTACCTTGTAAGCATAAGGCAGGAAGCTGATATTTTGAAGCCAAATTAGAAGTAATTATTTATTCAAGTTCTCTGTTTTATTCCGACTTTCTAAATGGATGTTGTGTTTGATTTTCCACTACTTAGGAGTCTGGTGGATTAGATTGCACTGCTTCCTATTGGGACTTACTTTCCAGCATTTTCTTCTTAACTGAATCTGTAGACATTTGTTCATTAGCTTTCTGTTATCTAAAGTTTTTCTCTCTATTGTCATGTCTATTTTTATTCTCATTATTCTTTTGGGCTATTATTTATTGACATTGTACTGTGATTGTGGAAGTAATTGAATATGCAAAAATACTCAATCTGGAACTTTAACCCCACATTTGAAAGTTTCAAAATGCATTGACATTGTTCATCATATTTGGTTCTCACATCTGGAATGTTTCACAGATGGAGTGGGGATTATCTCTTTTCTAGTTTTGAGAATGCTCTTTTGTTTCTTCTTTTACATAAAGTTGTTGAGAAATAATTTAAGAACCATAATATGATTTTATCTCAGTGTTTCAGAATAAATAATAAAAGCTGGTGATAGACATATGGCTACATTATTGAAAAGTCAGAAATAAATACAGTAATGGGGAAATACATTTTAACATTATGGCATTACTTAAAGGCCTCTTAAATATCAAGAGATCATTCATGATATTAAATATTTTACATTCAATTCTTGTAAATTAAAAATAAAATACTACATTTAGACTGATACAGATGTTGATAAATTTTTCAGGTAGATAATATTCAGTTTTCTCATCTTTCTAGTCATCACAGTAAAGCCTTTGATTACAGAACAAACATTTCCTAGTTTAAGTATTATATATGTGTATATGCATATATAAGAATTCATATATTTTTCATATATATCACAGAGATATCATCTTTTCTCTTCTTCGAAAATGTACACTTTGAAAGATTCTCATAAAGGTTAAGTGTAGTAGAGGCAGCTTACCTGAACAGTGTGCTATTGGTAAATCATTCTTTAGAACTTTCCTATCTTCTCTGAATCAAATAGCAGCTGAGAAGACACTGTTGCAAAGACATACTGTATTTTCTGGCGTATAAGACGACCCCCTAATTTTGCTGTTAAAACTTAGGTTTAGGCCTATATTCCCTGTATCAGACAGAACGTTCCTGTGCTGCAACTGTATGTACCACAGTGAGCCAATCACAACAAGCAAAGGTTCAAAGGTTATACTGTAATAGACTTCCTCTCTGACTCTGGCCAATCTGAGCAGGCTTTTGACAGTGTAGATTCCCGTCCAAAACATTGTATAATTTGCATGCATAAAAAGCCTGCTTGGATTGGCTGAGTTAGAGAGTTGGCCCGAGCAGCCTTGCAGTGATTGGTCCCTTATCATAGGCACCTTTTCTGGCAATTCCCTGGTGGCATCAGTTAATCTCCCCCACTACATGAACCAAACAACACCCCATCCTTGGACCCTAGCACGGAACCACCAACACGATTAGCTGGGTTTTGCCAGAAGAGGCCCCCAGATCTCCTGAGTACTGTTTGGGAGCCCCCAAGAAGGAGATTTGGAAACTCTGCGGTCTGATTTTTTTGTTTGTTTGTTTCGTTTAGCAGCATATTAAAACATTTTTCGGGATATACTCGGCATATAAAACGACCCCTGATTTTTGGTTGACTTTATTTTGTTACAAAAGTTGTCTTATGGGGCCGGAGAGATAGCATGGAGGTAAGGCGTTTGCCTTTCATGCAGGAGGTCATCGGTTCTAATCCTGGTGCTCCATATGGTCCCCTGTGCCTGCCAGGAGCAATTTCTGAGCCTGGAGCCAGGAATAACCCCTGAGCACTGTCGGGTGCGACCCAAAAGTCGTCTTATATATGCCGGAAAAATATGGTATATTGTAATAATAAAATTTTGTGTTGAATTCCAGCTTTTAATCATGCAACCAGGAACCATAATTAATAGTTTCAATCTTTTTTTTTAAGTTAATTTCTTTGTTTTTTGGTGACATACCTATTGGCACTCAGGAGTTAACTCCTGACTCTACATTCTAAAGTCTTTTCTGGTGGGTCAAGTGAGCCATATTAGAATTAGGGATGGAATCCAGGTCAGCCACATGCAAGGCAAATGCCATATCCACTGTGTTATAGCTTTGGTCCCTCAAACTAATTTTTTAATTATAATCACAGTGAGAATTTGAACTGTGCTCAGTCTGATAGGTTTGAATGAATGAGAATGACTAAAATTCTGGAAGACTGTGTCTATTTTATACACCTTATTAAAGCATGCGTGCTAGGAAAAAAAAAACTAATAGTGAATCAATGATGTCAAAAAAGCAATTATTTCTGGCAGGGGGTTATTTTTAATGGTTTAACCTACACATTGTCTATTGTTATCTAGTCACTCCTAAAAGGGGGCCAATGATCAGAGCTTTTCATTTTTGGCCTCACTTCTAAGCCATGAAACCTAGAAACACTAATGCGAGGTTCCCATTGCTCAACTCTCTTGTTGCAGGGCTTCTACAAGCTGGGATGGTAGAAGCTGGATTCCATTTAAGTTGGTTTAGTGCATGGCTGCTTCACTGAACAGGATATGCCTATTCTAACTGTGAGACTTCACAGTTAGCTGGCTCTTTCACTTGTTAGAAAAGAAAAGAGTTCCTATTACAATCCACCAACATGGACTTTTATCTTTCTACCATTTTTCTTGTTGTCACTGTTTCTGTGAATTCCCTTTTTTAAAGTTGACTGTGACATAACTTCTTCATTTTTATATCTTATATTTATGCATACACATACATAGAATATGTATTTAATATTTTGCATATTGTTTTTAAGTTAATTTAATTGAAATATTTCTGAATAGTTTAGTAATGACAAGATAATGCCATATGTATATTTCCCTGTGTGCAATAATAGAGCTCACTAAAATGCCATATGTATATTTCCCTGTGTGCAATAATAGAGCTCACTAAAATGAAATAGATGTTTTAGATTCAGAGCTTTAGATCTGTTTTGAGGAGTGGGGTCTCTGGTCCAAATCCATCTAGGTTCATCCTTACTTTCTACTTCTATGCTGCAATTGAATCAGAATCAAGCACCTGAAATCAAATTAAAAAATCCTTTTATTTCTTCTGTCTCTTTTATAGATCTTCAAAGTCAGTTATAAAATTTTTCACTTAGGAAACAACACGAAAAACTATTAAATACCAAATGTTGACAAAGAGGTAGCAGTTGTATACAGTTGATAATTCAAAAAAAGTAACCAACTCTCTCTCCAGCAGTTCAATTCACTTTTCAGGAGTTAAATAAATGGATGAAAATACTCTGAATGAATCCAATAAATGGATGAAAATACTCTGATTGAATCTAATGTTTTACAAGTTTGCATAGTTACAAGAAATCTTTCAGTAAAACACAAAATATAACAATTGCACTAAAATTTTATAATATTGAACAATGACACCACCTCATTACTCTGACATACTTTGGTTCATTTCCATTTCACGTGAGTTTATGGAATTTGCATTCCATCACTGACCACATTGTAGAGAATCCTATAATTAACACTTCAAAGTTATAATACAGTGATGTGAGTTCTCAAAGTGAGAAAAAACAAAGACAAAACCCAATAATGCTAATTTTCCTTGATGAAATTTTATGCTAGATTTTATGTGTTATTTTCTTATTTGTAAATCTCATGGATTATTTAGTATAATAAAATAATTTTTATTCTTAAAAGAGTAAATGTCATATGTAGTGAAATACTAGAACATAAGAATTCATCTGTTAACAAGATGTTTATTATAGACATATTATATATCAAGCATTGTACCTGATGGTGATCACATAAGATAAAGAATTTATAGTCAAGATAAGGTCAAGATAAGTAATCTTCTTTGTAAATATTAGATGATTGAATTTATTTTTAGATAGTCCTACATTATAAGGTTTTTGTAAAACTAAAATAATAATAAAATTGTGGAACTCTCCTCTTGGAGTTCCAAGGAATTCCAATAAATTTACATGAAAGTGGAGATTCTCTACTCGACCCAAGAGATTTAATTTTTAAAGGATAAAATCACAGCTTAAAACAAAAAGTCATTCACGTGACTAATTAAAAACCCGCAATTAGTATTCAATTCTATCCAGTGCAAAGGACATAGGTCAAAGTCAGACATGTTTCACTGTGAAAAATATATTTTCAGAAAGATTATAGATACATATTTAATACAAGGCAATGCCTTTATTGATCTCATAGTCTAGGTCTAGAAGCTTCTGCAAAAGTACTGCCAGGCCTCACTTTGAAATCACTGAGGATTTTCAAATTATGCATTAGAAATGGGCCAAAAAACCAATTTATGAAAGTGGAAGAAAATCAGGGTGAGTCATAAAACAGTTGCTATCACACAATAGCATATATTTTTCCTAGTTATCTGTATCTCTTCAAGATGCATTTTTTCCAGGGTTCTAAAACATAGTTTTGATAGAACAGACAGACACATTCAGAAGACAATGAGAAATGGAAAAAGTAAATATAATAAGACAACCAAAGCAAGAAGAAATGTGCTAGAAAACTATGATCAATGACCTTGCATTTTCTAAAAAAATAAACCTCCATTGCTTTTCTGTTTTCAGTTATATTGACTCTGTTTTGCCTGCAATAGAAATACAATTGAAATCCTTCTTCATAGGTTTCTGAGTAAAAGTCTGAATTCTGCTTTGACATTTGTAATTTTTTTAAAATAAGTGATTAAACATATTAGAGAACCTGAAACTGAGTACAATGGAAAGGTTTACATGCCTTCTTTTAATGACAGGTTTTTCTACCAGACTCCTATTAGTTTGAAGTCTTTTTCTGTAAGAATCAAACTGAGCACTTAAGAACATTAGTGAAGGAAACATTAGCATAAAAAGAAAAACATTAATTTTCAATCTTACTTCTTGAGTTGTTAAAGCTTTTCTCACTTTCAGTGGAAACTAAAGTACCGTAGGACATCATGATTAAGGAATATACTTTTAATGGATACTTGCATTATTGTCACATTTATGAAATAAATAAAAATGGCAATTTTGATATTGAGTAAATGAACGAATGTGTTAAAATCACATAAAACCATTTCTACGTCATTAAATATAAATTAGATATATTGTAAAATAAATATTCTGATTCATAATTACCTTACCAATTATCTTATTTAGAATTACCTTACCAGTACTATTTTTTCAATATTGTTACTGGATCAGAAAGTTAAACAATTACTTTTTAAATTTTAATATTTTCTTGGTGATATCTTCAAAATTAGCAATATGTTTAATTATAAATTTATACATCAATTCATAGAATATATTTGTTTTAAATGTTGTTCTATCATTGAAATTATTTATTGAATAATATAGAAATATAAAAAATAAACTTAATAATATAGAATAGGATATATAGATCCATGCCCTATCATCAAGTTTAAATCATGATTACTGTATTCATTTAATTGTCTCAGATAGGAAAACTATTTTTTAATATATTTTATTGTGACCATTGTGAATTACATATATTTCACAGTTATATTTAAGGTACATAATGACAGTGAATTAGGGCCACTTCCATTACCCAGTGTTGTCCTCTCTCCACCTTTGTTCCCAGAATGCATCACATACAACTAACTACCCTTTCCCCCTGGACTGCCAGTGTAACAGGTCCCCTCTGTGTATAGCTTGTTGTAGATTGGGTTATCAATTTCAACCTAATCTTACTTAACTGAAATATTAAGATAGGAAAAATGTTCAAATCTCTTCAGTGTTAAATAGTTAACAATGTTAGAGCTAACATTCTCTTGGAGTCAGTAATGGGAGTATCATGAAGTAATGTGGTTTATGTTCATGGATCATATTATTTAGTCTGGATTTCAGAGGTAGTGGTCTGAGTCTGCAGTGAGAAGATAGAGAGCTCTAGGTAAGTACAGATGACAGTTTTGCTAAGTAATCTACTTCCTTGACTGCATTCTCTGATTCTTTGAAATAAAAATTTCTCTGAGTAGAGTTTTTTCATACATAATGACTGAATCAAAAGAAAAAATGCTAAGGAAATTAAAGACAAGGGAAAAAAGGAAGGAGTGAGAAAAAAATCTGTGTTAATAATGCTGCACAGGAAACCATAGGCAAGGAATCTGCACAGAAATACTGAATACCCTATTTTTTTTGCTCTATAGACTTTTTCCAAAAATGAGGTCAATCTTGTCTCATTCATGTGTGTTCTCAGCATAAATTAGCATCTATTTTTTTAATCTATTGTGATTTCTTTGGGGTTTTGTGAACACATAGTAGTGTGTCTAACCTTTATCCAGCTCTGACCAGGGGGATCACTCTTAGCAATGGTCCAGGGACATTTTGTAAACAAAACATGATCCAACTTTGTTGAGTTGACTATCTCTCCAATTCATCCACCATTAGCTACTATTTCTTTAAAGAGTTTTAGACAATACTTGAAGATGTCCTTGGGCTTACTCCTTTACTCAATGATCACTCCTGGTGAGACTTAATAAAACATGTCTAGTGAGGATTGAGCCTGGTTGGCCTCACAAGAAGGAAGCACCCTACACTCAGTACCATCACTCTCATTCTAAATCATTCACTCTTTATCCACAAGAAAGTTTCAAATGATGTTGATAAGTAAATGTGTCTAAATAACAAATATTTGCCAGCTAGCAATTCTCTAAAGCATATAAAAATGCTAGCTCAAAACGATATATATATACATTTTAATTACATCACTATTTCTAATATATCTGAAGACCATCAGTATATCCCTCAGCATGTTCAGAAACTTGCAGATTTATATCTAGCAGGATAAGAGAGAATGTGTTGTACAGGGGAAAAGCAAGTCAAGCATTTCTGACCCTTCAACCCTTTTTATCATTTTAAATTTCTTAATCCTTGGTAATTTTAACATACCTTGCATATCCAGGTCTGATGCTCTCATTTTTATCTATTCATACACTGATAAATGTATATGCACACATGAACATATGTTATATATGTATAGATATGTAACAAGGCATGTTATACTGGTATACTAGATAAAAGAGACTGTTTTAAAAAAGTTGATTGTTTTAGTGATGGGGATTACTTGAGAGAAAGTTCTATGGTTCTTTGGCTGCCTGTATCGCTGGACTATGAAATACACAAGTGCTATTCACCTATCTTTATCTTTACTCCTGTTGAGTAGGATAAACTGTCTAGAGTGGCTTAGGTTTTAGTATCTCTACCTTCCACTAGACTCTTCAAATATTTTGGGGCTGGTATTTACCTTTTTTGAAATCCTGGACGTGTATAGCTTGGAGTTTGGTTTTTATATTTACTCCAAATTAATCTCTTTTAAACGCCAGCAGGTTAAGCTGTGGTTAAATAATCTCTCCCCAAGAGAAAGCCTGTTCAAGAAATAGTTTTCTGAAGTACTGCTTTCAAAGTAATTTTCTTTCCTCTTCCACTTAAGAAGCACTTTTTAAAAAAATATTTGTAAGAATCTGATCAGGATCCTAAACTAAAAGTGTACAAAATGTGCCCTTTCATAAATATGCCCTTATGAAAGGATAATGCTGAAGTATTTAGATCTCATTCATGTACACACTGACCCTCTAGAAGTTTCCCAATTGTCATTCAGGTTTTTCCCATATTGGTCCCCTGTCATTAATGGCCCTGGTTTTCTGCTCAGGTAAGCAGTTCTGGTCAGCTGTGATTCATTTTTCTCTCTCCAAAACATTATTTATTCTGTGTTATCTTCTCTATTTCATATGTAAAAACTCTTGTTGATTTTTTCTCCATTTGTTTTTATATTTTATTAATTTTAAAGATAGTATGACAGCTTCTAAGCTCCTTATATTACTGAAAGCAAATATTTTAATGACTCAAGATGAGACTTTGGTAATAGTGGAGTATCATTATTTAATATTTCAATTTAAGCTTGTGTTTTTTTCCATATTGCAAGCAAAAGTCAGTGATACTGTATATAATATATTTTACAGTGAGCATTCAACTGGGGAAGAAATATTACAACTGAAAGCATCACTATTCAGTTCTACTATATGTGAATTAAATTGAGTTATGTTGCATCAAGTAAGTCTAAATTTCATGATCCCAAGCATATATTTGATCTACTTGAATATATAAGAAATATTGAGATGGGAGTAAAATAGTACTTGTTTTGCAGTATTTTGGATCTTCTATAGAGTGGTAGATATTAATAGCACCAGCCAGTGCAGTGACCTTCAGCACACATCTGAAAATCATCATAAATAAAATTTAAGATGTAAAAGAAATATGTTTTTTCTAAAGTAATAAAATTGAACTTAATCTGGCAGACATATTTTAAGAAAAACACACAATATGAAGGATATTTTTGTTCTTAGTTTCTTCTCCTTATTCACTTCATCTTTTTTTTTATTCTCTCAGCTCCTCTGCTATACCTCAGTGTACATAGAATCTTTCTCTATATTTTATATTACATATATGCATATTCACACAGAGACATCATATATGTGGAGGTTACATATAGTTAATATGTATGCTGGAATATGTATAGATCTATCACTGTCACAGACACAGGTAAGAATGATGAATTAGAATGTATCTTTAGATACATTTATAAAGTAGTTATATAATTTTTATTTCATATATATTGGTGTTTCATCATGGTGTCTAATTATATACCTGCCATTTCTAATTTGGAAAGCTTTGTAATACACCCGTAATAAATGCATTCATAACCACATCTTCTCTAATCACTACAGTGCCAGCACTGCTATTTGGCACTCATTAGCAGAAACTGCCATTCACCTATAATTTATGACTAGCATACAATTATGTGTTATCACTACTCCAAGTGATTACTACACTGCATGTTTTTTAGCTAAGGGTATGCAACACTCCATGATAAATTGTACTCCAAAGGAGAGTTCATTTCTGTCATTTACTCTATTATTTTCCTTAAAACAATCTCTAGAGAATTATGTTGAAATGTAAGTACCTTCTTAAAGTAATCATATTAGGTCAGTGTTGTTTTCACAAGAATGAGAAAGTATATTCAGAGGAAGAAGCAAACATTGTGTTAGCAAGCACATTTGAAAATATTCAGATAAAAATAAAGTGATTTTTAAAGAACAAGAACAAAGTTGAATTTTTATTTAACATACATGATCATTGATCATATTTGAATTGAAGATTAGTTAAATTCCATTTGACAATACAATTAATATCAGTTATTTAATATCATTGGCATATGATAATGAAAAATTGAAAAGTATCAATTTGATCATAATTCTGAACCAATAAACAATTTCTATTTTGTAAACATTTTCATTTTATCTATTAGTGTTTGGTGACAGCTGAAGGAAGAAATATTTATTCCTTAGTTCACGTCAAGCTATGTATTGCTTTCTGTACATTCCAAGCATAATTTCATGGGAGTCACAAAAGAATTTGAGAACATGACAGTAGTACATGGTGTAATTTGTATTTATAGGGGTGCCAAAAGAGATTGCTGATGAAAATACCTGTACTTTATTACTGTTATGCAGGCTGAAGTCCCAAATATTTCCACTGGCTGGTGTGAGCAACCTCTGTAGGTTCTAGAAAATAGTCTTTCCACACTAGTTTCTACTAGCTGAGGTGTTGCCTGACTTGTGGAATTATAACTTCAGTCTTCTTCAAATATATTGTACTACGTGTCTTTCGTGTTCTTACCTCCCACAAGAAGGTCATTGGTTATTGAATTAGTGCTCACACCAAACAAAAGAACAAAAAATTTTTATTTCAGATCTTTACATCTTCAGAGATCCCTTTTACAAATGAATGTACAAGAGCTTTAGAATAGACTGGAGTTGGGAAATGGAGGATACTTTCCTACTACAGTGGTGGAGCATAAGGTCCTATGTCTAGCACTCACCTACCCCAGTCACAAATCCTTTTATGTCCTTGATTTTACCAGGTGATATGTTTATTATAATTTTATTTTGCTCTCATTTAAATCTCTCAGCAAATTTTATCTCAATTTCACATATATGAATGAGTTTCACACCACAGGAAAATAAATTTAAATTCAATTTCTTTTCTATAACTAACCATGTTATATCCCATATTCTAAAAATCTTATTTTTATCTCCTTGTTAACTGTATCATAAAAATAAATATTTTCAAGGGTCTATCAAGAATCACCAGGTTTTATTCAGTTCAAGTTGATGAATGCCCATCCTTTCTTCTTTATTCCCTGGCCAACAAATCTTTTTTTTATATTGTTTTAATGTTCCACTGGATTTAATTCCATCTTTGGTTTTTGACTACTGTTTTGGTTTCAGAATCTTTATCATTTTACTGGATTGTCCTTTCTATACATTGTTAGCTTTCCTGTCAATATTATATTGATCTTTCTCATGCATGTGGAAAGAATAAATGAACACAATGGGGCAGTTGAAGGTAGATTATCTTTATGCATGGAATAAAGCAGAGGCAGGAAACTGTCTTGTGATTCATGGAATAGTGTCTTTATTTTGTTAGTCAGCTACTTCTTACTTTCTGGTACATTGTTTGCTCCTCAAGAAGGAAACAATTCTGCCTCCAGTCAGTAGGTGGCATCAACCAATGTCTATACAGTGTCATTTATTCCTTTCTTCAACAATCTTGAATTTCTGAATCAGCTTGGAAGAATTATATGTGTTATTTCATTTGCCCCTACTTTGATGATAAATGATAAATATAATTAAAAAATGTAAAGTTAGATAAAATTAGGTGTATTTCTCATGTAGGACTCAAAGATCTTGTAGGGCCAAGTCTAGGGAGATTTGTTATTTCTGCCTTGCTATAGTAGGATCTTCATGACTGGTGGTTTCTTGGTGTCCTTGTAGTGCCAGATATTAAATTCAATTTTACAATCCAAGATTGTTGAATGAGCTCCCAGTTTGGTAATTCAGATAGTTGTTTTTGACAAATTGGTCATTATAAAAGAGGTGGTTAAGCTAACTGCTTAGTCAGGGCCCTTCCTATATATCCTGGGGCTATATCAAAACACAGTATAAATATATACTTCCTTCAGAATTTTCCAAAGTTGTAGGAAGACACAGACAATGCAATACTTAATAACACTTCTACTGAAGAATCTAAATTGTTAGAATGTACAGTGTTTAGAAACCACTTTGAGTATTAAATATGTATTATTTAAGCTCCAGCCTACTGAGCTTTGTAGCTTACATGCACACTTCATGCAACACACTTGTTAGGAAGCCAACTTTCAATGGCAGAACACACTCTATTGAAAATCTTGGCATGTACTTTCCAAAGTGATTGCCCATGATAAAAGCATTGTCACCACAATATAGTATCCTGATCAATTTATGATTTGTCTCTCTACTCCAATATAATTTGACATCATGGAATATTTAAGTATAATATACAATTATATGTACAATGCATTCTTTCCTATTAGAAAGTTTGCCATGAGATAAACAGAGCTATTATTTTTTAAAAGAATGATTTTATACTCTCAATAATTTATCTTTATACCATTTGAAATTTTTACTTTTTTAAAGTTTATTAAATCTCCATAGCATTATTAAGAACAGTTGGGATTATTTCCTCTCTAAAGAGATCCAGGAATTACAAAACAGGTCAGCTGTATAAGATTTGAATGTGGTCTAGTCAGTGATATATCACTATATTCTAAAATACATCCTTAATAGATTCTCAATATCTACATACATAAAAGAGAGATACAGTGCCAGTGCAGTAGGGCATTTGCCTTGCGTGAGACTTACCTAGGATGAACCGCAGTTCTATCCCCCTACGTCCCATATGGACCCCCAAGCCAGGAGCGATTTCTGAGTGCATATCCAGGAGTAACCCCTGAGCATCACTGGGGATAGCCCCCCCCCCAAAAGGAGAAATACAGGGCCGGTGAGGTGGCGCTAGAGGTAAGGTGTCTGACTTGCAAGCGCTAGCTAAGGAAGGATCCCGGTTTGATCCACTGGTGTCCCATATGGTCCCCCAAGCCAGGGGCAATTTCTGAGCACTTAGCCAGGAGTAACCCCTGAGCATCAAACGAGTGTGGCTCGAAAAAACAAAAAATAAAACAAACAAAAAAAAACCGAGAAATACATAGTTTTTAACTGAAATCACAACAAATTTTATGTATGGAGGAAATTGTTAATGTTCTTTATTTTTCATATCAAATGAAGAATGTATTCTTCATCCTTGAAATTTAGAGCATTCAAGCCAATTTTATAAATATTGTTGGGGGATTTGCTTACAGTATGGAGTGAGAATCTTCAGAGGTATTTTCTGCTGTGAAATATTAAAATGAAAAACCTAAGTGACACTTTCATTTTTCCCCTCTCTTTTGCACAACTGGTATATTTTATATATCTATTTAAATTTTATTTTCACAAGAAAAGTCAAAGTTTCAGAGTTGTTAGAGCAGATAGATGAAGCAATTTGTTAACAGTCTGAATGGTGAAAGTGATACCCTTTAAAACATTTTTATTTAAAACATGACAATCTGAGAAATTAACTTGGCTTTCTCGGTACTGCTCTAGATAGTTAGAGAAATGTTGTCTGGCTAATTTTCAAGTCTTCCATGCAGCTAATCACCATACGCTACTACAAATGGTTTTCCACTTTGGAACATGAATCTGGTGAAAAACAAAAATACTATGTAAGTTAGAAAATATTCCCTATAAGAATTTGTCACTAGCTTATACAACCATTTCTTCTGTATTCATAGAGCTAGGAGAATAAGATAACATCTCATCAAATATTTAATTCATGAAGAATATTCCTCTAAGTACTTGTTTTTGAAATAAAACATACATGAGGAATAAATAATATTTCCATTCCTAAGTGCATTCAAGTTATTTAAAAATTTATTTATTTATTTACTTTTAAATTTTGGGTCAGACCTCTTGGTTCACACCTCCTGTTTCTACTCCGGAATCACTCCTGGTGATCTCAAGGAACCAGGTGGATGGTATGCCAGGGATTGAACCTGTGTTGGCAGTGTGGAAGGCAATCACCTTACCCACTGGACCATTGCACTGGCCCCTGAATTTTATTTGTTAATTACTCCCTTTTTTAAAATTTGGAGTTAATGTTGATGACAACATACTGTCATTCTTTATTATGTGAATAATTATGGCAGTAATTAAATTTATTTTAGGTGCGTTTCTAACTGTAAAAATAGATCATGTGCCTTCCAATTATTCAACAGCCCAAGGTTTAAAAGATATCCTACTAAGATAGAATTACATTTCTTTAAAATTCAAACATATTTTATCCTTCCTCACAAAGGCCTGTGGTGCTATAAAATTTATATGCACCATTTTCTGGGACTTACAATAGAAGAAAAGTTATTGGTGCCTTTGGATGATGGTTAGAATGAATGGCTCTATTTTCTTTGCCTGCCTGCTTACCGTGAGTAGAAATACCTATCATTGACTTTTCCCACAGTCATAATCCATTTATAACCAAGTGGTGGCATTTATTTGAATTTTGCAACCATAATATCAGTTCTCCATTCATTATTTTTTCATAAGTGCATCTTAGTGTAATCATCCTCTGCTCTCTACTCTCATGTTTTTGTCAGAACCTATTACATCAGTGAAGAAATCTTTGTTTCTTTCATAGCCTTGAACATACTCAGAGCTCATTTAGGTTTTGCTAAAACTGAAACAAATGTAGCTAATTATTCCTTGACCTGTATTAACAACCCAGCTGGTGGAGCCCAGATTCAGCTTACAGATTATAAAATTGCAATAAAAATGACTTGCACCCTTCTTCCAAGTTGCAAGCATGTAAAATATTGTAAGAATATTAGATGCTTTTCATGTTCTTGTCCTGTAGGCATGATCAACTATTTTTTTGTGGTCTCAAACCGTATGGCATTTTAAACTCTATTAATATAGTTTCTCTGTCATGGAGCAGAAAATCAGAAGGGAGAATTTACCATCTGCATTGGCTGTCATCACCTGCAGGAATTGTTGACTTGCCTGCAAATGTGATGGAGGCCTGGTTGATTTTCAGCATATTACAAATGGTGCCTTTGTTTCCTTCATAATTCAAATTTTTCATTGATAATGTGATATCTCCTAGGTAATTTAATACTTTTAAAGGACATTCTACTCTTGTTTATAAGGGAGAATAACAATTTTAAGTTCGCATTTACAAAAACTCTTAGAAAATTAATTATAAAAACCTGATTATTTAAAATGTGCTTTTGGGACAATTTGGATGAGCATAGTCATCATTGATTATAGATAATGAAGAATAAAGCTCAATTGTGTAGGGACATATAAGCAGTCACTATCCATTTAGATAAAAGGACACTGTGAATTAGTCCATTTATTAGGACCATGGTATGTGGACTGTTCCCTACTTAATATTTTCCTTTTTTAATCAGCATACATAAAAATTATTGCTTTGTGAAATTTTTTAGTTATAATAAAACCTAGTTTATCAGATTAAGATGCTTCATATAAATTTTATGCTGTAAAAGTGATAGCATTTGATAGAGTTCTAAAAATTGAGGTGCAATTATTTTTAAACTAAGAAATATAACATATATGTTTATTTTGAATTCATAAATTTATTTGTAGATGATATTACAGGAACAAGGTAAATTAGAAATTCTGAGTGACATGTTATATCAATGTATTAGCATTATAGAACAATATTTGTTACATGGTGTTGATAAGATTATTGACTCATCCGAATGCTATAGTTATGATTTTCAAATCACATTTTAAACTCAGAAGCAAATATGCAGACTTAAAATAGTATTCATTTTTTTTCCAATACATTTTGAGATTCATGAAGTCAGGCATAATGAAGTGGACTTTTGCCTGATCAGAAGTGTGTGAGGTCTTAGCAGGGAAGATTGAATGAAAGGTGAATTATCTGGAAGTTTATATATTTAGTATTTCTGTTCTTTGGAATCAAAGATGGACTCAGCTAGGGTAACTCAGCTAGGGTAGATTTATACATGGTCTTGCTGGGCCAGCTATGCATTAAGGAAAAGATAGAGAAAGAATTATCTCAGTATTTTATGAAAGAATCTATTAGATTTTTTTGTCCTACTTTCATTTTTCTTACCCTGTCTTCTCTATCTAATTCTGTTGGTGAGAAAATGACCACAAATTCTAGTTTGGGTTTCAAAGATGATAATTTAGACTTCAGTGTTTGATCTTGTTGCCCAGATTCAATGTTCTTCAAACACATTTTTTAATTTTTTAATTTAATTTATAGAGGTCTGTTTTTATTGTACAAAATGTTAATTGTTGCCTGAAAATAATGATGTAATAATAGAGGTGTTCATTTATCTTTTGAATTTGAGTTTTTGTATTCTTCCAATACACAGTTCTGTATAACAGTGATGGGTCATTAAATAGTAGTATTTTTAATTTTTTTAAAGTAGTCTTTAAACTATTTTCTTCCAAGGTTTCACTATTTTATCTTGCTACCAACAGTAAATAAAGTTTCTTTTTTTTTTTTATAAACCTTCACCGGCACTTGTTGTTTCTAGACTTTTTGATATATATAGGGCATTCTCTTTGGTATAAGGCAATAGCTCATTGTCATTTTTCATTTGTTACTCCCTGAGAAACGATAATGAGAAATTTTTCTTTCCAAATTTTATCTAAGTGCCACCATTTACAATACTTTTGACAACAGAGTTTAAGGCATACATTGTTCATCTCCACACCCAACCTTAGGCCAGTGTCCCTCAGCCAGTTCTCCAAGATCCTGCCCACCCCAAGAGAGAGACCCCTTAGTAAACTTAGTTTATTGTTACAGAAAATATTCTGGGGTCAGAGAGATAGTATTTCCAGTTGGACTTTACCTTGCCTGCAGTAAATATGGATTTGACCTGTGGCATTTCACTTGGTTCCCTGAGCACTGCCAGAATTAATTTCTACATGTAGGGCCAGGAGCAACCCCTGAGCACCATTGAGTGTGGTGCTCCAAAACAAAGCAAAATAAAAATAAGCAAACAAAACCATAAAATATTCTGGTGTAACTTTTGTAAAAGTTGGACTTTCACTTTAAGGTAGCAATTGAGATGAAACCAGAAAGATAAATGTTCCTTTATGATATTATACAATATAACTTTTTTATAAAATGTGTTTGTTGTTTTTTGTTTTTATATGTGTGTGTTGTTGTTAATTGGTTTGTGTTTTGTTTCATTTTTTTTTCTTCACCTTTAGTGCTACACAGAGCGTATTCCTGGATCTTTGTGTAGGAAAATTCCTGGTGGTGTTAAGTTTAATTTGGCTATATACAAGGCCTATTTTACAGTCCTTTAGACAAAGCAGAGTTCTGATTGTGTTGGTTTGCAGCTGAGCCTCTCTATATCTTTGTAGATAGAGATGATTGGGTATGCATACACAAATGTGCTTTTATATAGAATTTAGTTTAACATATTTACATAAAACCACCAACTGAAAATGTTCGGAGAATATTTAGCACATTTGATATTTGGGGAATATGGCAAAATTGAAGATGCACGAATTCCTATGACACAGCTATTTGACATCTATGAATTCATGCTTTAGTTGTGCTTACATTATTAAGAAAACATTATTAAGAAAACTCTCAAAGGTTTTCTTTGGCAGTGTGATTTTGCAAACCCTCATGGCAATTAACTAAACATAGTGACAAGGATTAACAGTATTCTGCATTATTTTTGTGAAATAAAATGACCACTGTTAATTCTCAATAAAAGTATTCTTTTCTTTTAGTAAGCCAGTCTAATTTATGAAGTATAGCATATAGGATTTATTTGCAAATAGGCAGCAGATGAATTTTCAAACAGTATGCATCTATGTTTTAGTTGAACAAAAATGTTAGTTATTTAATGCCTATTAGCATGCTATTTATGATATATATACAATGATCCCATGTATGTTAACAAAATGCTAATTATAAATAAGAAAAATAATCTTGCATACATAACTTCTAAAAATCCAGAATTTCTGTTGGAATGACATAACAGGGTTATAGAATAACAAGATACTATTTTGATATGATTTTATTCTTTATGATTAACCTTGATCAAAATCAAAATTATTAATAAAAGAATGAACATTTATTGTTTATAGTAAAAGTCCTGTTTCTATTGCTATTTTGTAAGTAAGTACTTTTGATGTGTGTATATATTTGAGAACAACTAACACTAAGGTAGCTTACATTTGAAAGGAGAGAAGAATAAATATTTAGCATAAAAATATTTGGAAAATCAGAAGAAAATGAGTAAAAGTCCAGGATACATTAACAAAGCATTTTTTGAGAAAAATTTTAATGAAAGACATTTTTATTCTTCTAAATTAGCATTTGTGAATGCAGTAATGAGATTTGAGATATGCTTTAACATATCATTATCTAAGAGATAGGTACATCTTAATTTCTAAAGGATTTTTAAGTATATTGAATAGAGCCAACCAGGGCAGATTTTCATTCTAAAGTGATATCATTATACCAATGATTGCAGGCTAATTCCCCACTTATGCAATCTGACCACTGACCACGCTAGATCAAGAGAGTTTAATTTCCTTTGTAAATGTTCATTCCTGCTCATTTTACTTGAGAGCCAGTGAAAATGGTAGTTTAATAAGAGAAGAACTCATTTTTAAAGGGAGAATAAGTAAAGGCTAATGATTTGGATTTTGTCACAATAATTATACATTTCACTTTACCATCATCCCCTGACATATCTGTGTAAAACCAAAAGGAAATCATGTTTTCTGATTTGTTTCCAATAACCTTTTAAATTACGTCCACAATTGTATTGACCTTTACTGTTGACAAGAGCACATTGGACTGTTGTTTTCAGGAAATAGGTTGTAATAATAGATCCTTTTCTTTCTGTCTTATCTGACATTTTGGCATTCATCACTTTTTAAAACTGTATTGAATTTTTTTCATGAAAGCATTACTTTTTTCTTGCCAACAGTCAAATTTGTCTGTCATTTCCCCATTCCCAAGACTTTCTTAAGATTAAGAGTTTGAATATTAATATAAATGGAAATTTTAAATATTTCCCCTAAATTTAAGATTATTTAATTAATTCTTCTGAAAACTAATGTCAGATTTATTATTCCAGTTTTGCAAGTGAATAAAAATAAAGCTCTAAGGAGTTACTTGCGTGACTAACTCACTTCAATACTATGAAGCAATTAGTATTGTTGTTTTCAACCTATGTCTATTTGACTCCAAATTTCTGGTCTTACCTATATTTTGTTTGCAGGGTAACATGTTTTTCTAGAGTTTTAAAAATTGAGTAAGTTTTTAATATGATATTCAAAAAATATGATATACACATCAAGTCATTTGTTTATAAAATAACTACAGAGCCAGTTAAAAGGATTGAGATTATAGTATAAAATTTAATAGTATCATATATTTATACCTATATGAGTATATAAATACATTATAAATAATATTTATATTGTATGTAAATATAATTAAAAATAAAGAGGGTTCCCTAAGATATCAGAATCAGTACAAGACAAAACTGGAATTTGAATTCTGAAATCTAAATGCCCACAGATTATCATTTTGCCTTACATACTTTAATAATTTTAAGCCTATTGTATCAAATAATCCCTCAATTGCCTGTTTGATCAATCCTTTTATAGTACTGATTTTACAGTGGATCTCACCAAGGGCTCTAGGTAGAGGTGAAGTAAAAAGAAATAAGGTGTTGCAATTCTAAGAGTTGGATCTCAGTTACATTGTCTTAAAAATCACGGTCACAGAATACCTATCTTTAATTTTAACCCTCTTTTCTTGGCATTTTATAGAGTGGAAAAAAATAGTGTCAATAGTATACATGCATTTCCCTTTGTACATATGCTTTCAAGTCAATGACAATGTTCTAGAAAAAATGAGTCAGAGTTGATTCCATCATTCTACCTTAGGAGAAAGAAAAATATAATGCTCGATTTTGCAGCAGGCACTAATTTGGACAATAAAACAATTAAATGAGGCTTATTTTCTGTATCAGGACTTAATAGCCTTCTCATCACCCATAACAAAAATCTAGTTCGGAGTAGGAGACTCCATAAATATCTTCATAATTAGGACTGCAAAATGCAAATGTTAAAAACTTTGATCTTTTTGTTTGTTTTTGTTTGGGATTACACTCAATTATGACTAGGGTCACTCCTGATATTACTCAGGTGCTATATTCAGTGTCATGTATTGAACTAGGGTTGGCTGTGTGCAAGGAAAGTGCCTCAACTTCTGTCATGTACCAGACTGGGCCATTTAGGAAAATGACAACAAAACATGTCTCACAGTGCCAGAAGCTGTAAAGTTTAAGGTCAAGATACTGACAAATGTAGTGTCTGAGAAGAGCCAAATTCTTGGTTTGTAGACAGCCTTCAATTCACTGCCTTTACGTAACATAAGGTAAGGAAAAAACTTAAGGCTTCTTTTTTTGTTTTGTTCTGTTTTGGTTTGGTTTGGTTTGGATTTTTTAGTTTTTGGCCACACCAGGTGGCACTCGGGGGTTAACCCTGGCTCTGCACTTAGAAATATCTTCTGGCAGGCACCGAAGACCATATGTGATGCAAGGGATTGAACCAGGTTGACTGGTGCAAAGCAAATCCTCCAGTCACTTCTTTTAAAGGGACATTTATCCCACTTCACAAAACTTTCTCTTTCTATTAATATTACTTTTGGTCTTAATTTACAAAACATAAATTTTGAAGAGAAGAAATATTCAGCCTATAGCTGTAGGAAAGAGATGCTTCTCTATGAGTCTAAAATATTAGCAGGGAGTTTTTTTGAGCAATATGAAAATAAAATACAATTTCTCCCATGTGTGTTTTTAAACAAAGAATTGTGATGTATGTGCATTATTTTAATATGTTTTTAGAAAATGTAGGAATCATCAAATTACACAAGCCATGGTAGTTAATATTATATTTAATGAAACCTGAGGAAAATGAGCATAATTTTATTTTGTATTTCCATATTTCAAGAATTTTGTTTCCATGGAGATTGTTTTTTTCATTTCTATAAAATATATAGCTCATTTTAATAACAGGTAATTTTATAAAAGCTATTTCCAGGCTGAGCTGATTCTACTGCTATGACCCAAGCAATAAAATTAGCTAAAATTAGATTTCTGCTTATTTTTAAGTCTGAGAAAAGTAGACCTTAATGATGGAACAAATGTTTAGCCCTGAGGATTAACTCTGAGTCTCTTAATGAGCTACTAATGTTCATGGGAATGCTGGACGAAGTTTAGGATGGATATAAGTAATGAAAGCTAATAACAGTAAAATAATTAATTTTAGAGTCTGCTCTGGCATTAAAATTCAACTTTAATAAGAAATAAAGGAAACTTACATTTTTATTTTATGTGATAATAATTTTCTAGAGAGTATAAAACCCTTGTAAAATTATATGTAGTTGCTTTTTATCAGATTCAAATCTGGCAGCAAATCTTTCTTTAAAAGGACTTTATTAACACATACATCATTGTAATTTTGACAACTTTATGTAAAACAAAACACAAAGAAGTTTGTAACATTATTTATAGACATAAAATGAGAAGATGTTTTATTGGATCACACCTAGAAATGCTCTGTGGTTACTTCTGGCTCTTTCCCAGGGAATCCTGGTAGAGATTAAGCAGAGAGAACCGAATTGGGCTGCCTGTGTGCACAGCAGAAACAATACTGTGTGTGCTATCTCTTTGACTATCTTCTTTAAAAAGGAGAAACTTTAGGGGCCAGAGAGATATCATGGAGGTGGAGCAGTTGCCTTGCATGCAGAAGGATGGTAGTTCAAATCCAGGCATTCCATAAAGTCCCCTGAGCCTGCCAGGGGCAATTTCTGAGCATAGACTCAGGAGTAACCCCTGAGCGCTGCTCGGTGTGACCCAAACCCACCTCCCTCCCAAAGAAGAAATTTTATATCATGAATCTAGTTAAAAAGACGTTTCTGGGGCCGGGCGGTGGTGCTAAAGGTAAGGTGCCTGCCTTGCCTGCGCTAGCTTTGGACGGACCGCGGTTCGATCCTCCGGTGTCCCATATGGTCCCCCAAGCCAGGAGCAACTTCTGAGCACATAGCCAGGAGTAACCCCTGAGCATCACTGGGTGTGGCCCAAAAACCAAAAAAAAAAAAGACGTTTCTGAGGGTAAGCATCATGTCTTTTATGCACAAGGTGGTAATATATGTAAGCTGAGTTTATATGATGTATACTATGTGAGATTTCTTTAACATTTATCGAACAATAGATCTTTTACTTTGTAGTAGTTTTAGAGGTGTGGTTAAGTCACAAATGTAGTCTTCAAACCTTCATACGATCTCCCTGTACCAAAAGTACCTTGGTTTAATTCAAGGGTTTAATTCAGAAAGGTTGTAAAATACAATAATAATCACCCACATGTAAATCAAACCCCTAGAACCCTTTATTGTTTTTCTAATTGTTGTGTTTGAGATTTTTAAAATTCATTTTGATTTGTTCATCTGAAATGATAACACACATCAAGGCAAATGTACACTTTTATCAGCTTTCAAAGTGAACCTATACTTATCTTAGTGAAATTTTTTAAATTAAGAACTGACAGAGAAGAGATTTGCAAATTTGTATCTTACATGATAATATGATGCAAAATTTGAGGGTTTTATAAAATAAATAACATAATACAATACAAACCGATTACCTCTCATTAATGCTGTTTTGGAATACTTATCATTTTTTCCTGGGAAAATAATATAATTAGACAAGGTTTTAGAAATGACATTAAGCTATTCACTGCATGCCCATATAGAATACTTTTAAAAATACTTTTACATTCATGCTTATAAAAATAAAAGCAGAAACAAAACCTCTGATTCATTCTTTCAACAAGAAACATTATCAAAGAAGATTGTTTGGAAAAGAACAGTATTTTTAAAATAAATTGAACTTTGTAATTTATTTCAGTATATGGCTGAGGAAAAAATAAATGCTATATTATCTGAATGAATGGACAGTGGTGACAGACTAATTATGAAAATGTAAAAAAAATGAAAGAGGCATGGGTTATAAAAGAATGAATAAAGTGGCGTCAATTTCCATTTAAAATATAGATGCTTGACTCAAAAGCCCAGAATTCACAGTATACAATTTAAATTTCAGACACCATCCTCATAAAAGTGGTATTAAAGAGCGAAGTGAATTTGATCTCCCAAAGGAGAGGCAATTGCTTGTTTTTTCCCCTTGTATTTTTATAATAAATAAAGTGAATGGTATAAACAAGGACTATCAGTATATAATTGACAAATGATTGATAAATCAATGAACAAATTATTAAATTGAACTATTTAAGAAAAATTCAGAGAACCAAACAATAATCAGCAAATGAGGCTTTGTGCCTTGAATAGAGCAGACATGGGTTCAATACTCAGCATTTCCTGTGATCTCATCAGCACCACCAGGAGTAATTCCAGAATGCAGAACAAGGACCAACCCCAGAGCATTTCTAGGTGTCACCCAAAAAAGAAAAAAATCAAGGAGGTTTCCATAAATGACAACATTAAAATCTAAACGGCTTAGTCTTAAAAGATTAAATGAACTCTTGTGATTATAGAGTAGAATAAAGAGAATGAATGAGATTATTGAGATGAACCATTCTGCTTAAGACTGAACATGATGAACGAGTATTAAATTTAAAGTTAGTCTTGTGTGTAAGGTGAATACTGGATCCTGAGAAAGTATTCTCTTAATCTGTATTTCTTCTGTAATTTATCTCTCCTATAAGTTTTACCAGATTCTTTCATGGAAAGAAAAAAGTTTCATTCTTCAGATATAAGTCAGACTAAACATACAAATGCACAATTAAGCTAATATACAATTCACATTTTTATCTAGAAATTATATGCTTAAATTCAGGATGAGTAGGCAAACAGAAATATGTTTAAGGGCTTGATATAGCCTACATTAATTTTATATACTTCAGGAAAAATTTGATAAGAGTGGATAAGAAATGAAACTTAAAGAAGAAATATATAATACACTTTGAAATATAGATGTGGTTGTAAAACTTGGTAAATACCAGGAGTGTAATTAGTCATATTTATTATTGATGACTCAGTGTGTAAAATTTTCTGTGATAAGGAGTAAATGAAGCAAGTTGTCTCTTGGATAATGATTGTACATTATACTTGTAGGAAAAAATGACTATAAGAAAGTAGAGGTAAAATTAAAATATATTTTTAAATCCAATAATGTTCTAAACTTGGTTATATAAGTAATAAAGAGTTATTTAATGGTATGAAGACAAAGTAGTATAATTAAATTGGTATTTGAGATGAATTTATCAAATATGTGTGGATAAATGGTGATACAGTGATTACATCTCCCTATAGTGTGGTTTTTAGAGAGTTTTTTCTCTAAATCTATTCTTGCAAAGATAAAATCAGTATAATATTTTTATACTTATTGATTTATCAATAATAAGATATATGTAAAATTTCACACTACCAACAAGATGGATCAATATGCTGAATTGATTTCAAACCAATTGACACTTAAATGTGATTATTATAAAAATAATCACTGGAATATAAATATACAAAGAAAATATATTGCAAAACTCAGTCTCTGTTTTATTTCTATCTATTGCAGAAACATTAGCTTTCTGTTGCATCTGCAATACAATTTCTTAAAATGTCAATCATGAATCACTATTAATTTATATTTATCAGTAAAACATAATTATATTTGTATTTGGCTTGGTGGATTTTGTTTTATTTAGCCTTTGATTTTAGTTTCTTCAGCCACACCCAGCTGTGCTCATGACTTATTCCTTTGTGCTTTGGGCTCACTACTGACTGCATGTGGGACATTATGAGTTCCAGGGATCAAACAAAAGTTGGCCTGAGGCATGACAGATGTCCTACCCACTATTTACTATCACTCCAGTTGGTGTATTTTATAGTGAGTGAAATTAATTCTCTGACCAAGTTCATTTGATAAAACATTAGTGATTCTAATACTGGTTGGATAATTAAAACCAAAATCTGGTTTATAGAACTTCAGATTATCCAAGTTGAACAAATACCTCGTTATATCAAGTTTATCCCAGAATTTATATTCTAGACTTTATCTAGAATATTTATGGAAATTGATATTTAATCTTCTCCTTTGTAGACTGAGTATTTTAATTTGTACTAGACTGGACAAAGTGAAACTTACTGAATTAAATACCAATGTACAGGGATGATTCTCATTTTTTCTTCTTTAGGACATTAATTCTGCAAGATCAATCTTTAATATGTTCAGAGATAAATAGGATTGTCAATAGCTATTATTTTAATGGATATTTATATACAGCAACCTACTGAATTCTCAGAATTCTCTACAATAAGAAAGCACAATTAAATTAATTTTATTTTATTAAAAGACTATATGTTGAATGACAACTAAAATTTCCAATACAAATAATTCTGTCCACAGGCGTTCTTGGATACAAAGGGTGGACAAACTAAGATGGCATCTCAGGGCCCAGTCACACGAGATACCATACCCAGCTTGCACTATAAGAATGTCCCGAGAAAACTCTTTAACATACATCTCTAGGTTATACCTTCTTTTAGAACTTGAAACACGTGACCAGCCAGAACACCGAAGCAGCAACTGTGACCTATAGACTTTCTACAGGCCCTACTCATCGAACACATTCAAGCAAACTAGCATTCCCTTGCCCTTTTCTCCTCTCTTCTCACTACTTTCTTATTTTTTCTTTTCTTTCTTCTTCTCTTTTTCTTTTTAATGTATTTTCTCTTTTCTTCTTTCCTACCCCTTCCATATACTTTCCCCTTTCCCCTCTTTGGAAATCCGACTATCCCTTCACTCCTCAATCCCATCCAGATTTCCCACCTTATTAAAACTCTTCACCCTCAGTTCTTAATCTATTAGGCATCAAGACTGACCTCCTACCCCAACGAACCAGTACCCAGCGCCCAACCAAAGGGACACCCAGTTAAACCCACACCTCGTCTCTGGCAAGAAAAGGCAACCAACTCCCCTGCTGACTCAAGCTGCTCCGCCCTCCTTACCAACTCTACCTAATGTGGACTGTTACATGAAACCAGACTCAGCTCTAAAAGTATCCCCAAAGTAAGAACTCTTCCCTAGACCTCCCTGCCACAAAGCTTTTGCCAATCTCAAGAAGGTCAGGGTGTGTGATGAAAAGGCACCCGGGGAACCCACACAACACAAGAAAATCTCAAAAGACAATGGGGAAACCTATACTTCCATCATAAGTATAAGTCCTGTATTGCTTTTCCCCAAATTTAAGATAGTCTATAGCATCATTTTGTTCCTTTAATTACTTTGTTATTTCATTTTTTAATCTTTGTTCCATATATATATATATATATGCACATATATTTTTATTTCTATTTTTATCTTTTTTGGGTGTGTGACCTTTTTCCGTTTTCTTCTTTTTCCTCCCCCAAATGCACTGGTAATATAATGTAGCACCATTTCCCCCTACAAAGACACACTAAAAAAAAAAAGGGGGGAAATCTTATGTATAAAAACAAGCTCTTATCTACTAGGGATAAGAACTCATACTTGTTTACAATACAGGGACATCTCCCACCTTGAAAATATGTCACGTGGACCCAACTTAGACCCCAGGGGTTTAGACACCATCCATCCAGCCTTAAACCCTGGATCCCAGACACAAAAATGACACAATTCTTCATGACAGCTACAGGAAACAAATCCCATCCGGGACATCCTTAATACTGCTCGGACACCAACAAGTGCCAGCTCTAAGATGATATCCTGACAACGAGGAAAATGGGAACAACTTGACCTAAGAACAGGTTTTCCTACCCCTCCAGCTGACAATAAGACAAAATCAGAAGACTTGTCACCCTTTGGTCTGTCCAAAAGCCAAGATCCCATTTTACAGATGAAGGCTAATAGAACCATGACAGGACTGTATGTATCCTGTGACCAATAAAAAAGCCCTAGTCCAGGGTTTGAGCTACGACCTGCACAACACCCATGATCTCCAGTTCCAAAGGTCTGTCTGAGACATTTGTAACGGATTGGGTCTTCTGGAAACATAACGAAAGACACTATCCTAGGCTCCATCCTAGGATCAGCACAAAGACCAAGACCACCAACCACAAAAGACAGACTAAAATGACTCTGAGGGAACAGAACTTCTAGAACCACAAAGAAAGGCTTCATCATAAGTTCCACCCCTTGACCTGTGCAGATACCAAGATCTCTAAATACAGAGATCTGATTTTATCACCCAGGACAGAGCAGAAGTCTTCCAAACACCACGAAAGCACCGAGGGAAGAGTAAATGAACCTGAACAGAGTCTATAGTTAATCCCATGACAATATACTCCAAGGGTGGAGAAACCCTGTATCTCTTAGGCCAAGGGAATTCCTTTTCGAATGACCCCAATATTTACTGTTCCTGTGCAGGAGGGGAAAAAAAAAAGCACAAAACTATTTTTTTTAATCTATCTAGGTTTTGTCGATTTCTTCGTTTTGGTGTGGTTATTAAAGTTGTTGTCTCCATTTATATATATTGGTCACACCCGACAGTGCTCAGGGGTTACTCCTGGCTCCACACTCAGAAATCGCTCCTGGCAGGCTCGGGGGACCATATGGAACACCGGTATTCAAACTGATGAATATCTGCATGAAAGAGAAACGCCTTACCTCCATGCTATCACTCCAACCCAGTCTCCATTTATATTTATTTATTTATTTATTTATTTATTTATTTATTTATTTTCCTCTTTTCTTTTCTTTCTTTAGGTGCTCAGCCATGTTTTTTTATCTCAAGACCATGGCTGTTATGCGGTGCTTACCTTTATTGTTGGAGTGCTCACTGGATATTTTATTTGACACTTCTTTTTGTACTGTTAGGGTGTTTCACCTTCTTTTTCCCCTTTGTCTCTCAAACCGATGATGAGAGCCTCTAGAAGGACCCCGCCCATTTTCGGCATATTTGATTTTTAACCCAGTTTATCACTTTTCTCTTCTTCAAACAAAACCACATAACTTGAACTATCTAGTCCTGCCTCCCAGTTAGAGGAGGAAACAAGGGAAGTACCAAATCCAAAACAGGTGTAGGACTACTAAGGAGTAAGCTAGGTTCAGAGGGGACCACATATTCTAGCGGCCCCAGGGATGAGGGAGGAGGATATGGGAGGTAAGGTGGGAACGGAGGTTTAGGGAGAATAATTCGGTGATGGGAATCCTCCTGATATTATTTTAATATGTACCTAAAATATTATTGTCAACAATATGTAAGCCAATATGATCAAAATAAAAATTATATTAAAAAATAATTCCATTGGACTGGCTTTATAAAACACTTATTTTATTTCACAGGAAAAGCAAACTAGTCTACAAGATTAAGACCAGAAATCGGTAGCATAATAAAAATTTTAGTATAGGTATGCTGATTGCATTTCCCAAATTCCACATGCTATCAAAGTGGAGTTCAAATGTACCTCTATGACCATTAATATTCAAAGAAGGTGAAAAAGAGTACTTCCTGCTGATATGATTGATATGTATTGACTGACATTTTCTAAAACACAGTATAGCTTTTAACGTATCAGTGTTAAAAACATTGATTTTCATTTCTCACTTTGACTTTAATAATGCATATATTACTAATCAAGTAATAAATTACTTACTTATTATTTTTAGTCATGTATTAAAAGTTGTACCCTCAGACCAACTGCCGTTTTAAAATATATACTTAAATACCAGACTGAACAGTGAAATTTAATTTTGGGTTAGTATGTGTGTGTTTTTGTTATGTTTTCTTTGATGATCTAGAAATTTTATATTTTTAATCTCTATGTTATTATTTTATCAGTGAAATGAAAAATTGAGTGCTGTAGACATTGAAATTATATAATATTGTAATGTGTATTACTGTAGTTAAAATAATCATGCTAGCAGGTAATTGCTTTAATCAATAATTTATTTTACTAATGATTGTTGGAAATTACCAGTCATTGTGTTGGACTAAGAATATTTAGACAGTAAGAGAATTCTGTCTTCTTGTATTGGAGCTTTATATATCAAATCTATAATTAGTTTTAAATAAAACAGAAAATTTTTTGTATATTTTGGGGCCCTGAACTAAATACTAATTTTAAATATATATCTAGTTCACTGCTAAAAATGAATGAAAATTGGAGCTGTGGAGCAAGCCATAAGTCGTTTGCCTTGTACGTGCTGACCTAGGACAGATCCCCCTGCATCCCAACTGGTCCCCCCAAGCCAGGAACAATTTCTGAACACATATCCGGAGAAATCCCTGAGTGTCACTGGATGTAGCTAGCTCATAAACAAAACAAAAAAAAAGAAAAGAAAAGAAATTTTATTTTTATTTTTAAGTTAGCATACATTCTCTACAGACAATATGTGACTATAGCTTCCAATAGAAATGTGATTTGTTTAAAAGCACTTCCTTTCCTCTGCAAAAGTATAATTAACTGAACCCAGTTAGATTCTGTGTAAGATTCTAAATTTCAGACTTTCAGTCATAAAAGAACAAGAGGGACTGAAATTAAGATACATACCATTGTTGACCTACAATTGAAGTTTGAGTTCTCATTTTATCAAGATAGTATGCAGATAAATGATAAAAAGTAAAAACTACATTTTAAGCTAAATCAGAAGATTCATCTCAAAAATTCACAAATGTCTTTATTTGTGGAAGATAAGTACTTAGTATTCATTTCCCCTGGAGAGGCAAACGAAAATAAAATTTTAATGCAATATATAAGGCATAAGTATAATAAGAGGCATCCCACTGTGTATTTCTTTGTTGTACAGGGTAATCTGCTTGGCTTTAGGGTTCAAGGATGCCTCCAGAGTTTGTAATCTGTCATGCCCAAGGATCCTAGAGCTATGAGGTGACTATCATTTATATCTGTTAGTTAGAAAGAAAATATATTAATTAATATTTGATAATGTATTTATGCTTTCAGGTAGGTTGGAACTTTTTAAGATGATGAACCTGGATTGGATCAAGCCTTTTCCCCATATAGCACCTTGTAACTCTCACTTTGCTCTTGATTCATCTTCTTCTGTATCCCTTGCATTAGATTATCAACCAATTAAATTAGTTTTCTAAATTATGTGCTGTTCTAGCAAATAATAGAACTTGATTCTAAAGCACAAAAACTGGCTAAATTTTGGTTAGATGATTGAAATGAAGACTAAATAAAATAAGTAGAATTAATGAATTCTAAAAATAATTTATGCAGGCCACGATATAAGAATTATGTATTGCAAGATAGTTTTTACCTACTGTTCTGATATGCTTCTCTGTACCCAACAAAAAGTTTGACTGTAATCTATCATCTCTTGTGTATAACTTGGGTTAATTATTAAAAGATTCATTCTAAAATGCTGGTATAAAAAGAATTGGTAAGTGACATGTGTAAATTAAAATATGCTTTAGAATATTGTACCTGTGTGCTCACTTCGGCAGTGCATATACTAAAATTGGAATGATACAGAGAAGATTAGAATGGCCCCTGCGCAAGGATGACACGCAAATTCGTGAAGCATTCCATATTTTTGTATAAAACACTCCGAATAGCCTTATATTTTTGGTCAACATTTTTATTCATTAATATTTTTTGCAAAGCAAGGAAGCTTTTATTGAAACTTAATTTATGAAGACGTGAAAGGCAAGAAAGTCAGAAGCACATGTTCAAGAGAGAACACAAGCTTCTCCAGAGTGGAAAAAAGAAGACAAAAACCAAGCAAAATATGTGTTCAAGAGATAACATGGGTTTAAAGAATGAGCCTGTTAATTTTTAGTTTTGTTTTGGGGCCACACTGAATATTTCTCAGGGATCACTCATGGCAGTGCTTGGAGGACCATATCGTGGAGAGCCAGATATCAAATCCTAGTTAGCTACAGGCAAGACAAGCACCTTACCTTCTGTACTATTGCTCCAACCCCTGTGAATAATGTATATTTTAAAATATATACTTAATATATATTTTAAAATTGTTCTCTAGAATTTATTTTACTTATTTGCTTTTTTCAACAGTTAAGAAAATGCTGTATATTGTCATACTCTTAGGTTCTTTCCTCCGTGCTAATTTAGTAAGCCAATAAAACACTTTGAATTTGAAAAAAAAAAAAAAAGAAGAAGAATACTGTACCTGTGTTGTGATATTTTAACATTTTGTTGAGAAACCATGATTTACAAATTTATTATAATTTTAGTGGTACACATGTAATATTCCATCACCTATCCCTTCATTCAGTGTCAACATCCCTCCACCACAAGTGTCTCACTTTCTTCCTATCCCAAACCTACCTTAAGAGGCACTTTTTTTTTTTTTTTTTTGGTTTATGGGTCACACCCAGCTGTGCTCAGGGGATTACCCTGGCTATCTGCTCAGAAATAGCTCCTGGCAGGCATGAGGGACCATATGGGGCACCAGGATTCGAAACGACCACCTTAGGTCCTGGATCGGCTGCTTGCAAGGCAAACGCCGCTGTGCTATCTCTCCGGCCCCAAGAGCCACATTTTTAAGTTTTCTTATTGTAGTTTCGATTTCATTATTTTAGTTATAGCTGTACCACACTTCTACAATGCCATTTAATCTGAGGTCTCTGGACCCTGCCCCTGTAACCTTCCATCTACCTCTTCTTCCTTTAACTTTCTTTCCTGCCCTGTTTTCTATTTTATAGTCTACAGTTCAAGACAAGTTGTAGCCCCATTTTTTTCTATCTCTTTCCCTTTGACTCATCTCACTCAACATATTCATACCCAAGCATTTATAAGCAAGTTTCATGACTTCATTTTTCCTAACATTTGCATAATAGTCTGTTCTGTAGATGTACCACTGTTTCTTTAACCACTCATCTGTTGTCAGGCACCAAGGTTGTTTCAAGATTTTGGATATTGTATATAGTACTGCAATGAACATAGGAATGCAGAAGACATTTTAGTATTGTGCTTTTGATTTCCTATGTTATATTTCTAGGAGTGACATTGCTGAATAATATCAGAGCTCAATATGCATTTTGAGATTGCTCATATTGTTTTCAGAAAGGCAGGACTAGACAGCTTTCCCACCAGCAGTAAATGAGGGTTTCATTCTCCCTACATCTATCTCTACATCTATCTATTATTTTTGTTCTTTATGATGTGTGCCAGTCTCTGTGGTGTGAGGCGATTCCACTTTGTTGTTTCTATTTGTATCTACCTGATGATTAGCGATGTGTGCTTTTTATATGCCTTTCGGCCATCTGTATTTCTTCTTTGAAAAAATGTCTTTTCTTTACTTCTCCACATTTTTTGTCGTTAGATTTTTTTTCTTGTTACTTCTGTCTGTATCTTGTATATCTTGGATATTAGCCCTTTATCACTGTTTCCTTTGAAATGCAGAAGCTTCTCTAATGTAGGCAAAAAAAAAATTTATCAGGGGCATCCACATAGGAAAGGAAGAAATCAAGCTCTTACGGTTTGCAGATGACATGATACTATATTTAGAATCTTCTAAAAACCCTACCAAAAAGCTTCTAGAATCAATAGATTTGTATAGCAAAGTGGCAGGCTACAAAATTAACATGCAACAATATATGGCTTTTTTGAGGGGGGCACACCTGGTGATGCTCGGGGTTTACTCCTGGCTATGGGTTTAGAAATCGCTCTTAGTTTGGGGGACCATATGGGTCATTGGGGGATCAAACCACGGTCTGTCCTAGGTTAGCATGTGCAAGGCAAACTCCCTACCGCTTGTACCACTACTCCGGCCACAATATATGGCCTTCTTATATACAAATAATTATAGAGAATATGGAGACATTAAAAAAGCAATCCCATTCACAACAGTACCACAGAAATTCAAATAACTTGTAGTCACTTACCTAAAGAGGTGAAGGACTTATACAAATAAAACTACAAAACTATAAAACATTGTTTCAAGAAATAAAAGAGGATAGAAGAAAATGAAGATATATATATATACACCCAGTTCATGGATTGGGAAGATTAACATCATTGAAATGGAAATATTCCCCAGAGCACTGTACAGATTTAATGCAGTTTCTCTAAGGATTTCTATGACATTCTTTAAAGAAGTGAATTAAACACTCTTAAAATTCATTTGGATCATAAAATGCCCATGAATAGCCAAAGCATACTTAGGAGAAAGAAGATGGGACATATCACTTTTCACAACCTTAAATTGTACTACAAAACAATAGTCATTAAAACAGCATGGTATGCTAATAAAGAGACTCTTGGATCAATGGCATAGTCTTGAATATTCAAAATCACCTACAAACCTACATTCAACAAACCTGAGATTAAAAGCACAAGGAACACAAAGTGGAGCAAGTAAAGCATCTTCAACAACTGGTATTGAGATAACTGGTAAACCACTTGCAAAATACAAACACAGACCTCTTTAACACCAGACACAAAGGTCAAATCTAAATATCTTGATATGAGACTGAACCTAAATGGTAAATAGAATAAAATGTAGAGAAAAACCTCCATGACACTGAGACTAAATTCATTATCAAGAATGAAGCCCCCATTTTTATTTTTTGATTTCTCTCTTATAATTTATATACTGTAGATAAAGAGATCATATGTTCCACTTCTGACTTAATTCACTTGTCATGATATCCTTCAGTTTCATATGAGTTATACTAAATTGCAAGATTTAATCTTTATTTAGGCCATAGGCTATTTAATTGTGTGTATACATATATAAAATATTCACTATCTGTTTACCATTATTAAACACAGATTGATTCTATATCTTGGGCTAAATGTATATGTTCTTTAAAATAAATCATTTGTGCCATGGGCATAGATATCAATAAGTAGAGTGATTGTGTCATTTAAAAGTGTTATCTTACTTTTTACATGGGTTCATTTTGTGTGCCTATTAGCTATTAATCTGTCAGAGAAGTATCTAATCATTTCCATTTTCATTTTTCAATAGTTTTATATATTTGTTGTTGACTTTATACATTTTTATATCTTAAATATTAGACCATTATATTATATGTTGCTCCAAATATATTCTCATATATCTCTGTATTTTAATAGACCCTTTCTTGTTTCTTTACATAAACAGCTTAATTTTGAATAGACTTATTCCTTTATTTTTGCTCCTGTTCTCTTTACCAATGGCATCATACCATGAAAAACACATTTGGTGCTTTCTGTCCATGTTCTCTTCATTGTACTTTTGTATATGATAATAAAAACTTTAATTCAGTTAGACTTTAGTTTTGAATTCTTACTCTATTTCTAGCATGTGTCTTTGAGCTATTAATTTCCCTTCACCTCATTTTATTATTCTGTTGAGTATAGCATCATCAGCAAATTTATGAAGTGCTTTTGCATATTTGATTAGTGTTTAGTATGCCACTAATGATGAAATGATAGTAATCATTATTTGATCATTTGCTCTGTAGGGTTGACAGCTACAAGATTGGAATAGTTTTTATTAGGATTAATTTTAATATAGCACTTTGTAGTTTTAATAATGTACTTTTATATATTTATAAAATACTTGATTCCTTCAATTTCCATTTTAGGACTCATAAAATATTATATAAGAATATGATATGATTATTATAACATTTCCTTAAGTCTCAATGTTTATTAATCCTGAAATCATTATTAATAATAATTATAAAATGTATTTGTTATATCAGCTATAATTGTTGTGGTCTTTCATTCCATTTTGTTTTATATCCAAGCAGTTTTCATTGAGTGACTATAAAATATAACCATAATAATGTAAGTCTTAGTATCTAAATAAAATTGTTTTATATATAAATATATATTTATGTGCATATCTATAACTTTTGATCCAAGAGACAGTTCAGAGTTTTAGATGATTGCCTTGCAAAGGACTGACTCTGATTTGAATTCAGATACTATGTAAGTCCCCTGAATTGCTAAGAGTGATCCCTCTTCATGGAACCAAAAGCAACTTGACAGCTGTGGTTCAAATCATTCTAAAAAGTTCCAATACTTTTGAGGCCCAGAATTATGAATTTAAAGTTCCTGGTATTTTTCCAGAAAGATGGATTAATAATAATACACATATCGTAAGTCAGTCCAAAAAAAGTCATTTTTATTAGAGGAGGCAAATTTTTCTTCTTGGAATTGTCTATGCTATCCTAATATACTTAGGATTTCTAGGTAAAGAGTAGTCATTTTTTGTTATTACTTATTTAAAAAACAAAATGCTTTTTAGAAAAATCAATAGGTCTTATGTAAATGTAAATTCTGTCACATATTGGCTTTTTATTTATTACATTTATGCATTTAAAGTAATTCAAGTAATTTAAAGTGGGTATAAATAATTATACAAGGATTATGGTAGACAGAAATATTAATTATATGTTAAGAAGCTTTATTGCAAAATAAAATGGATTTGAAAATGGGAATTGAATGTATTAAAATATAATTGGCAAAAATTAAGTTATACTCACAAATCTACAATGACTAAAAAAGATTATGTTACAGTTCTAAAAGTTAAAGGTCATGAGTGTTCAAGATGATAGATTTACTTTATTACTAATTATCTAATACTCTATAACAATAGGATATAAGAAATATACTTAGACATATTGAAATCCAAACGCACTCTTAGAAGCATTAATAAAAAATAATTTTGTAGATACTTTTTCTCTCCAATACAGCCTCTCCATATTTTCTCATATTTAAGGATTCTATTAAATTATTCTAAAAAATTTTTATAAGTAAGGTTGTTGAAGAATTATCCTTCAGTTAATGGTTTTCATAAATTATTAGACATGAAAGAGATCTTATTATACAAACTTGACTTTAATATTAGCATAAGGTTTATTCTACTATTCTTAATTTCAAAATGTGCAGTACCTCCATCCTCTTTCAATCACTTCTTTTTTTTTTTTTTTTTTTTTTTTTTGGTTTTTGGGCCACACCCGGCGGTGCTCAGGGGTTACTCCTGGCTGTCTGCTCAGAAATAGCTCCTGGCAGGCACGGGAGACCATATGGGATGTCGGGATTTGAACCAACCACCTTTGGTCCTGGATCGGCTGCTTGCAAGGCAAACGCCGCTGTGCTATCTCTCCGGGCCCTTTCAATCACTTCTTTCATAAATTTTTATAGTATGTTTTTTTCTGATGATTATATATACCTACATAATTTGTTAAATTTATCACCTAGACACGCCAACAATGTTTAATTATAATTATTAAATATAAATTGTTATTAAGTGCTCTCAAATCAATTCCTTTTACTACTCTATATTTAAGATGTAGCATATTATTTCAGTATCAGAGTTTAGACAAGCAGCAAAAATTAAGATTAACAATTGACCACATTGACCATTTCTCTTATTTATTTGTGCCTTTGAAACAAATTTTTTTTGTTTGTTTTTTGGACCACACCTGGTGACGCTCAGGGATAACTCCTAGCTATGTGCTCAGAAATTGCTCCTGTCTTAAGGGTCCATATGGGACTGCAGGGGAGCGAACCACAGTCCGTCCCAAGATAGCGTGTGCAAGACTTGCTGCTTGTACCACTGCTCTAGCGTCTCCTTTGAAGATTTGAATCTATATATTTGATGTCATGTCAGTTGAGTCCGTCACTAAGGTTTGTCCATAAAAATAGCTTCAAATAAATATTTTACTCATAAAAATAAAACCCTCATTTCAACTCAATAAGGAGAATTTGTTTCCTATATTTAACTCTCTGGTCATTGTCTGTCTCTACAAACATTATACCACTTATCACAGCATTTTATTTTTTTTTATTTTTTTGGGGGGTCTACTCCTGGCCATGTGCTCAGAAATCGCTCCTGGCTTGGGGGACCATATGGGACAAAAGAATCTATCCCAGGTGCGTCCTGGGTCAGCCACATGCAAGGCAAACGCCCTACCACTGTACTATCAGTTTGGCACCTACTTTTATGATTATTTTACCCATATGTTTCCTTACTGAGAATTCTGGTAAATCCAAAATATCTGATATATCTTTATAAAGGACAATACTGTAAACAAAGAACACAGTAATATAGGAAAAACATTATTTGGAAGAATAAATAAAAGATGGCAAACATTTTAATATTGCTAATTTATTATTCTCCAAATTTTAGGAAGTTTTTAAAGCTCTAGTCTCCTTTGCATCAGTATTTACCAAGGAAAAGTATATATTTGTAAGGATATCACAAAAAGTATATCACATTAATCTATGTACATTTCATGGTATATGCTTAAATAAAATCCTCCATATAAAGGTTTTAAAGTATACCTAACTACAACATTATTGTAACCATTGTGCTTAAATAAAAAAATTAAAGAATAAAGTATATCATTTTCTTACAGTCTCCAATTGTATTAATGAATTAATTGGCAATACAATAATTTTAATTAATATTCTTGCAACTACCTTTTCCTCATATAACTTTCTTCCTTTCATTTCTTTTTTTCTTTGTTTTTCTTAATAACTGCTTCACTTATCTGAAACAAATGCTGTATCATCAACTGTCTATTTGATGCATTTTCTTTAAATAAATTAAAAATGTAAATACAGTATTATCATTTAACAACCCAAAACATTTTTGCACATATTAACTGTAACAAAAACACATTTATTTGTTCTTTGGGTCTACTCCTGGCCATGTGCTCAGAAATCGCTCCTGGCTTAGGGGACCATATGGAACAAAAGAATCTATCTAAATCACTTTACATTTTACACCAAGATGAATTTTAGAACCTAGTTCCATTGGTTTCATAATTCCCTATTCAGTCACTTCGCATTGAATGCTCCTGCATCCACCTCTCCAATTTGTATTTTATTCATGTTTCTTGTTCTCTCCTAATAAAAAATAATCTATTAAAAGCTCTCTTTCATACAACTTTCTGTTTTTTTTTTTTTAAATACTCTTATGTATAGTTGACCATCAAACTTACCACCTTCTCTAGGTAGATTTCCTAATTATTTTAAGACAGTAGAATATAAGCTCTACTTTTAAAAATTCATCTATTATGAAAATTTTATCATGTTTATCAGGGATAATATTATGCTTATTTACTAATAAAAGGAGGGAAATATATACTTAAAATTTTTGTTATTGTTGTTTTTGTATCACACCTGTTGGTGCTCAGGGATCACTCCTAATGGATTCAGGAGTGTCAGGAATTAACCTGGTTGGGTACCTATAAGATAAAAGTATTACCCACTTATAATATCTTTGTCTATATATGCATATATATTTAACTTTCATTATATAATATATATATAACTACATATATTTAAGTTTCATTTAACTTTATATACTTAACTTCCATTGTATTTATATAGTGAGAATTCGAAAGAGAAAAGTTGTTGAAAGACTTGAAGTGGGAATTGACTTAAAATAGCCATATTAAAATTATTTTAAACTTCTTATTTCCAGAATAAATTTGTGTATCTCAGTTTTTCTATTGACTGTTTCAATAAAACAGAAGATTAATTAGTGGAAATATTGGTAACTTTTCTACTATTTTTACCTACATAATAGTAGCCTATTTGATAATAGCTCATTTCACTTGGGTCAATGAGCTAATGATGACTTTAAACCATTGCTAAATATGAAAACAAATGTTTTTCATTCTTTGCAAGACAATTTAAGGTTTGGTAATATCACAACTGTGCTTTGCTAAAATGGTTTCCTTTAAGTATTGGACCTGTATTTATTTCAAGAAAATACAGTACACTCATTTGTTATAACCAAATATAAAATCACTTTAAGATCTATTAGCTCTCTGGAAAGTACAATATTTCTTTTACAATGCATCTTTTTTCTTTGTAGTAATATAAAAGAAAATGTAGCACTTGAAATAATTGTTCAGTGCCCAGTAAAAATCCCTATGACATACTGAAGACAAACTAATACTTCAGAATAAAAACAAAGAGGAAAATATGCGTTTATTTCAAGGATTCATAATTAGAAAGAACCACTTATAAGAGAGAAAAATTATGATTGTGAATATATAATATGACATACAGCAATCCTTTTAAACCAGATCTAAGACTTGAATTCAGGTGTTCCAGAGACAAGTAAACCTGGAAACAATAATCCTATATGTTAAGCATTGATTAAAAATACAATTGTGAAATATTGATAGCAAAATGAAAGCTGATAAAAGTGTGGCTTTTTTTTAAACATCATTTTACAGGCAGTTTGTACTTAACTAACTTGCTGGAATGCTTGAAAATATTGCACTGTAAAAGATAAAGAGTGGATATAGTATACATAGATTTTTAGATGAGATTTTGACAGTTTCATGTGAGAGATTAATGGCTGAGACAGAGAATTGCTGAATACATGGAAAGAAGTTCCTTATAAGATATCTAGTCTAAGAACAAAACTCTCTTTGAAAAAGAATATATTTCGGGGTTGGGGGTGGGGGTGTAGTGCAATTGGTAGAGCATTTACCTTGCAGCCCTAACTTAGGATGGACCACGGTTCAATTCCCAGCATCCCGTATGGTCCCCCAAACCAGGAGTGATTTCTGAACACATGCCCAGGATTAACTCCTGAGTGTCACTGGGTGTGGCCCAAAAACAAAAATAAAAACAAACAAACCATTATATTTCAAATAAAAAATAATTTTAAATGTAGTGAGTGACTCTTAAAATTTTAACTTAGATAATTTGATATAAGCTTAAACGGCATTCAGAATTCATTTTACTATTTTAATTATCTTATTTACAAACTTACATATGTTTATTATTAACCAAGTATAAATTATATTTACTTTTATTTCTAAAAATAAATATGAATATGATCAGCAAAAAAACACAGATAAGTTGAAGAGCAATGCGGAAATATTTACCTTAATTTAAATTGTAAATCTTGGATCAGAGAGATTATTCAATGGGAAAGAAACTCTCCTGGCACACAGCCAACCAGGTTTTAAACTGCTGATACCATCAAGACTGATCGCTGAGTAAAGAGCTAGGAAAAACCTGTGAGTAGAGCCAACTGTGGCCCCCTAAAAAGCAAAACCAGCAAAAAAATGAAAACTCTCTATGAAAAATTAGTATCCCCCAAATAATTAAATGACTCATTCATTAATTACATTTAACAAAATATTTATAAGTTAATCAAGATGAATTTAAATGTCAACCCTAATATTTTAATTAAAAAACTTTATTTAAATAAAATGAAATCAAGTGATGTACTTCTTTGAGTTTAAACAAAATACCTTTCTATTTATCAAATATTCATGTATTAAGTATTTCTTTATCCTTCTTTCTTCAGAACCCTGTTCAAAAATTTGAAGTGTCATGTTTTACAAAATTGTTAATAATAGGTCTGTATGTATTACACTTTTCGAACCCAAACTCAGTCATTAGAGTATCCACTACCTTTACCATTGTTTCAGCTATCTTCTCATCCAATTGTTCCACTCCTTTGCTTGGTAAATTCAATTCATAAGTAAATTCTCAGATTCTGATGCCTCTAAATTTTTACTGTTCTCATACTGTTTTTTAATAACCACATATGGCTTTATTTATGTAACTAACCCTTGAGTTATTTTTTTATGTACCAGAATCTTGTGGAAGAATGTCACAATATGACTTTTATTTGTTTTTCTTTGGGGGTATCAAAGCTAGAAATTAGCACCTTGAGCAAACAGGTATGAGTAAATTTTACAAATAGTGGGTGGGCATTCTCTTTGGTCTCCAATGACATATTCATGGTTTAAACCAGAACAAACTCTAAAGGTTTATGTGCATGCTTGAATTTATGAAAACAGGATTAAAATATGTAAACTCTGTGTGTTTAAATTCTACCTCTTGCCCTAAACCTGTACTAACATATTAACATTCCAGTCTTATTCCAGAAGAATATTTTTCTTTTATTTGTACTATTTTCATACTAATCACAAATCAGTTTTAGGTTTCTATTAGAAGTTATATATGCCTCACAATATATCCCTTGTTTCTATATATGCAGATATAGATGTGAGTTTGAAAGCATCAACACTGTGATGGATTCAGAAAAAATCTACTCATTATTGTGCAAAAAAAAAAAAAAAAAAAAAGGGCAACCAGTGCTCTTTGCAATTTAGCAGAGTCCATGAAAGATTAAAGGAGATGTTACTGTGGAGAGTAATAAAGAAAGCTAGTTAATGTTTTGGAGACAATGCAAGCAGGGAAAAATTAAACCTGACTAGGTCATGAAATAAAAGACTTAGGAAAGGACAAGACTTTTGCTTTGGGAAGCAAAGAAATCACATCTGAGATTCGTGGAACTTGTCATTTGTAGCATTTCTGTTAATTTTATACAAAATAAATTTTTCTGTGTTGTTCTCCCCATTTCAAAAATAAAATAAAATGTGAAATGCTTAGGAAAATATAATAATCCTCAGAGTCCCAACTCATGTAATTACAAAGAAGAATAATTCATTTACACATTTTGTCTGGATTTAGGGTACAATTATCCTCAGAGGAACCATATCAACTTTTCCAGCTGGGTTTTAAAGAATAGTTTACTGTTGATTTTCCATTTTGCTCTTCAAGTTTACTTTGTAAGAGCATGACTCAAGGATTAATGACTAGTATTTCATAATTCTGACCTTGAAAAATGACTCAGTCTTAAATATAGGGAAATATGCAGCAATGTTGTAAGAAGAGGTCTAGCCAGATACCCTTGGCTGGAATTTCAGCTTTTTATAAATCACAGTGGATTTCCACATCCCTTCAGAGCCACTTGCTTCCCTGAGCCAATGAGGCACTGAGATATGACTGGCCCAGCTGTCCACTGGATGCAACTGTTGGATGGATACTATAGAAATGGAAGTATTGATATGTGGGGAAGTTCTGATACATTCTGTAGGAAAAATCTTGCAGTTGAAATTAACAAAAAGTGTACATAATTCCCTACCCTAGATTTCAATCTGTTATTTTCTAGGAAATATTAATTTTCATTAATTTTCACAAATATTCATTTTCATTTCATGTACATATACAAACATATGTCTTGAAGCAAACATGTATCTCTTGTACCAATGATAAATAACAAAAGATTTAAAATTTATTTTTAATCTAACATAAAGTATATTTTAGATTACTAATATAAAATTTAGATTACTTTGTAATAAACACACTCGTTTATTAAAATAATTACAGTGAAGTAAACTGTTAGGCATTATCAAATTTGAATTATTCATAATCACTTTCATCAAAATGATAGAATTCTCTTAATTGTAGAGATATACTCCCAGTACTTAAAAACATTTTTTTTGGGGGGGTCACATCTGGCAGTGCTTAGGGGTTACTCCTGACTGTGCCCTCAGAAATCGCTCCTAGCATGCTCTGACGACCATATGGGATGCTGGGGATTGAACCAGATATGTCCCTGGTTGTCTGTGTGCAAGACAAACGCCCTACCACATGTTATAGCTCTGGCCCTTAAAAATATTCTTAAACTGTTAGAGATGGTAGTGTTTTTAATCTAATAAACAATGTGCTATTTTTCAAAGATTGATTTTCTTCCATTATTTTAAATTAACATGTCTATAACCCTTAAAAACTTATTAGCTATCTATGACACTTCCCTTTGTTCTGTACTTTGTCTTTTAAGTTTTCTTATGATATTAGAAATTTTGTTACTGTATTCAAATATTTTATTTCATGATTTACAATCTAACTATTTTTTATCATGGCAAATAGAATACCTTTTGTCATTATTGGTTGCCATAAGATATGATTTTAATATAATTGTATTTTATTTTCAAATTAAAAGATACAAATATATACTTAAATTTTGTGCATATTTAAGTATTGTGTTAAAAAGAAATAGGCTCAGGGCCAGAGCAGTGGCGCAGTGGTAGGGCATTTGCTTTGCATGTGGCTGACCTCGGATGGACTGTGGTTCTATCCCGGGTGCCCCACATGGTACCCCAAACCAGGAGTAATTTCTAAGCCCAGAGACAGGAGTAACCCCAGAGAATCATCAGGCATGGCCAAAAATCAAAACAAACCAAAAAAATAGGCTTAAATTTTAGAAAACTATGATGGTTATTAATGTTAAGAAGTAAACTAGAAATCTAATTTATTAAAGCAAAAAATAAAGCAGTTATCCTCTAAGTATTTTTATTATTAGCAAATACCCAACAACCTACAATATTGTATTAGAAGTAACATTATCATATATAATTATATATAAAATTTTATGTTTTTCATAATGTTTTAGGCCAATTACAATAAATCTATAAATTAATATTTGCATCATTTTAAGACAAATTTTGTTCCTTAGCCTTCCTTTTCTTTAAGGTAATAGAAGCTAAAGTTTATGAGTATAAATAAATATTATTAAACAATTTTCCATAAATATGTCAAATAAGTAGTTGACTAGAAAAGGATAAAAAGTAGTGTAGTCATGGGGCCTGAGTGATAGCACGGTGGTAGGGTGTTTGTCTTGTACTTGGCTGACCCAGGACACACCTCAGTTTGATCCCTGGCATCCCATATGGTCCTCCAAGCCAGGAGCAATTTCTGAGTGCATAGCCAGGAGTCACCCTTGAGTGTCACCGGGTGTGCCCCTCCACCCAAAAAGAATCTATTCATTATATCAAAGACTTAACGCTGTTAACATATTATTATGTACTAATCTACTAGAATTGTTATGAAAAGATTGAAAAATATCTCAATATTAACAATTATTTTTAATAAGGATCTGCCTTAATAAAAGTTGTTTTATTACTGAATTGACTTCATGTCTTACATATTTACTTTTTAATCATGATTCAGAAATTTTCTCAGACATGCAGAATCAGATCATGTGCCATATCCCAAAATGTAAAATTTTCATGAAACAAAACAAATTCACAATAGAAAATGTTGTGTGTTAAAACTGGAGAGATATTACAGATAGGCGTAGGCTCTTTCCTGGCATGTGGCCAAACCTGGTTCATTCTCAGCATCCTACATGGTACTCTGAACCTGAGAGGAGTGACCTTTGAGTACAGAACCAGGTGTAAGCTCTGAGAACAGATAGCTATCTCTCCACATTTCTCTCCAAAAATTGGTGCTAGTATTGGGACAATGAATAACATTTCAAAGCTGGCAAATCATTTTATAAATTAGACAAATACCTCTCAACACATCTACAGGAAGATAAAGAATTATAAAAAAGAAAAGAAATTTTGTGAGAGGTTTATTATTATATTACTTTGATGGATGATCTTAAATATTTGAGTGGAGGGGGCAAGAACAAGAGTAAAGTAGTTGGGTTTGCTTTGCATGCAGCCAACCTGGGTTCAATCTCTGGGACTCCATATTATCCCTTAAGTCTATCAGGAGTGATCGCTGAATACAAAATCAGTAGTCTGTAGTCTCTGAGCATCTCCAGATGTAGGCTGGAAAAGAAAATATGAGTGGATTTGCAATAATAAATTTTTCCTTTTCCACAGCTTTATGTTAAGAAAATGCAAAAAACGTTGTTCTACTCCTCTTATCTTTTGTGTGTTGTCATATGTTCTAATTCCAAAATGCATTGCTATGACTTCAATAATTATCTTTTCTAAAATAGATTTTAATTTATGCAAAAAGCAAACTTTTTGATGTGCAATTTTTTGAGTTTTGACAAATGCATAAAAGTGTGTAGCTCCCCCTTAATCAAGATATTTAGAGCATTCCATTTTCCTACAAATTTCCTTGCAGATATCAATCCTTTGTAGAAAAGCCTTCTCCACGTCCACAGCCACTTCTCTGACTTTTCTGACTCTTAGTCTAGCTGTGTTTTGTGCACTTTCTAAATGAAATTATAAATATATAGCCAACACTTTCACTTTGCATAATGCAATTGATTTCATCAGAAGACAAAAATAACAAAAACATGGCTTCTCACTGTTGATGTCGGAATTTTTTTTTTTTTTGGGTACCCGGCGGTGCTCAGGGGTTACTCCTGGCTGTCTGCTCAGAAATAGCTCCTGGCAGGCACGGGGGACCATATGGGACACCGGGATTCGAACCAACCACCTTTGGTCCTGGATCGGCTGCTTGCAAGGCAAACACTGCTGCGCTATCTCTCCAGGCCTGATGTCGGACCTTTTTAAATAAGTGAATACTATGTTAATTTGGGCAAACATTTGCATATATGATAAGATAAAAGTCATCTATGACTCCATTTATGACAAGTAATGTAAAATATTTATAAAAATATTTTTCTAAATGTTTTATTTTTTAGGGAGCCCAACATTGCAAAATATTCTGGACTTATTTCAATTTCAATCTACTTATAGAATTTTTACTGTTGGTACTCTGAGAACTATATATAGTATCACGAATTGTACTAGAGTTGATCGTGTGCAAGAAAAGCACCTTAATCTCTGCACTATATCTACAGCCTTCAAAATATTTTAGTATGCATGCATTGATAAAGCACAAATAATTATTAAAAATAACTTTATGCTCAAAGTTTTAATGCTTACTTTCCTACAGTAGAAATAATTTTTATAGTTATCTTATTATATTATTTTGTTATAGAGGTTAAAGTATCAATAAAAGTATTTAAATAAAAGAAAGATTAGAATCAAATTATATGGCAGTAGTGGAATGGAAATGTGAGTTTGAGCAGATAACAATGTAACATTTCTTTTAAAATAGAGTCTGTTCATTTTTTCTTAAGGTTGAAAGTTAATATCAAATCATATTCTATTTAGATTTTCATAGATGCATATAAATATGAGAATTAAAAGTTTCTTTTTGGAAAACTTGGTTTTTAAAGCCTAAAAGCAATTTCCATTCATAGCTTTGGAAATTTTCTTTTCTTTTTATTGACTACAAAGTTTTTTGTCACAATATGCTGGTTGGTGATGACCACTCATGCTAGAACTTATTAAGTCAATCTTCCTTTCATGGTGTCAGTTGTCCTTATACTGAAACAGAGATAAGTAAAGCCTTAATATAGAGTAATTACGCTGTGCAACTGACTGGCTACGAACTGACATATTCAGGATAAAGTTACAATAGGTGCTTTTGCTTTTTTGTTGTGCTGAAGGTCACACCTGCGATGTGCAATGAGTCTCCTAGCTTTGTGCTCAGGGATCATCACTCGGTGGAATTGGGGAACTATATGAGGTGCTGGGTATTGAATCTGGGTCCTTCACATGTATGGCAAGAACCCTTTCCACTTTACTATATCTCTGTCCAGCGTGCTTTCTTAGTATGAAGTTGTCGTTTTCCTGCATCTTCTACTATAATCTGACAAAATTGAAAATATTGATTTTTCTCAAATGTCTGATTCATTAGTTTACAAAGTTATTTCTAATGAGGCTGTACTACCTAATGTAAGTAATGTGAATTTTCTGTATCAAGCCAGATTTAGAAACTTCTAATTCCTCTTTTTATATTCTTCCAATTATATTGTATTGCACAAGAATTTTGGAGTCGCTGATGATCGTGATAGTTGATTTGTTTTAAGCTAAGTTCAGGATATGGAAAAAAAATCACAGGTTAATAATAGCTATACACTTACTTTACAACTCTTTCCATCCTGAGCATATTAAAGAAAACAAAAACAACAAAAAGTAACTCATCTTCATTCAAGTCAGAGTAGAAATTAACTAATCCTGTTTTATAGGTTAAAAAATTACATGAATTTATGCTGTCCATTTCATGGATTAAAACACACACTGACTTTTGCCCTAAAAATTCAACCTCTGTAATAGCAATATTCTATTACGTTTTAATGACAAATTGTTTGCACATTTTGTTTGTGAACTAGTAAATATAAGTTACTTTAAAATGATTTTAACATAATTTGAGAAAATATAATTAGTTTAAATTTGTTTGCAGAAAGAAAAAATTAAGACATTATTTTCCCTTTGAGTTATATTGCCTAATTTATACAGTAAAGTTCATAGTAAAATATGGTTTATTCAATTTTCTCAAGAATGAGATACATATAAATTAAAGCCTTCCCTTGTTAATGTTAATAATTGTACTATGTAGCCATTCTCTATAAAACATAATTTGTGCTCAGAACTTTTATTAGAAAAATGTAACAACAAAAAAAATCAGTGAAAATAAGCTTAAAGAGAAACAAACAGAGAGTCATTATTGACTAATGTTTTAAAATAGAAAATAGGTAAAACAGGAATTCAAAAGCTTTCTGCAAATATAGTTATTCTATTTGTTTTATCATCTATATTTATGTTACATTAAAAAGTTTCCTTAAGCAACAGACTCAAAGATGTTTGATGGAAGTTGATTGTTGACATTATAATTAAAAATTCCATGTTCCTTCTCTAATCTTGTGAGTGAAATGTCTACTTGGATTCTTCCCAAAGAGGTTGGAATGGATAGTTTTGCCTGGAGCCTGAAACTTTAACTTTATCAATTCTCTGGCCTGATTGCAGGTTCCTGCCCTGATACTGCTATTTTAAATACCTCCTGCATGCATTCTGAATGCAATGTTCATTCCCATTATAGTTCCTGAGGTGAAAGTCCAACTTCTCCAGAAAGTGGCTGCCAAGAGATGGCACTTCAGACAGAATTCTCCCCACAGCAGTTCAGAGCACCTGCCAGTTAACAGAAATCTTGAAGCCCTTCCAGATCCAAATCTCTCACATTCAAATCCATGTAAGAGAAAGCAAGCTGGTGTAGCTGAATTTTTTTAAAGCAGGAATGACACGGAAATTTTCCTTTTAACTTATGGGGAAATTCATTTGAACAAAGCTAGCCCTGAACTAATTTATTAAATACATTTTGCCTCTTCCTTTTCGCCGTCTTTGCCTCATTACTTCTTTTATTCAGCATTCATTCAAGCACAATTATATATTCTTTCCTGTACTGCTGAGTAGAGAAAATACTTATTAAACTTATTATCTATGATTTACAATACTCTATATTCATTTTAAGAGTATATAAGTTCACAAATTAATAAATGCACTGCATTTACCACTGAAATTCTTGTAATCACTACTCTTAAGTTGGTCACCTCTGTTCATTCCTCTCACCTCTTTCTGTTTGCCTCTATTGTCACCTCTTATTGTCAGAATACAGGATATTGTTTTATTTTGTTTTCAAAAGTGTTGGCTTTGCATTTTTTATATTCCACCTAAGTCAAGCCATCTGGCATTTGTCTTTCTCTTTATGACTTATTTCTCTTAGCATAATAACCTCAAATTCCATCCATGATGCCATAAGCGAATAATGTCTCTTTTATGAACATTGAATAATATTTTCTTGGGTATGCCATATATTTATCTACTCATATGTTAGTGCAAAACTCTCTTTTTTCATTATATCAACTACTAAGCACCATTCCTAATCTGATGGTAAGATCTACCTTTGAAACTAGTGAATGTTAAATGAGTTTATGTATTATTTCCTAACATATCTCAATTTATAAAAAATATTCATCCCAACCCAGGAACAGGGTATGTGTCTCCATTTCATTGTCTCTTCTTTTATTTCCTGAAGCAGGATTTTGTAGTTTTCTTTGTATTGGTCCTTCACCTCTTTAGTTAAGTTGACTCCAAGGTATTTGAGTTTGTGTGGTCCTAATGTTAATGGAAGTTTTTGTTTGTTTGTTTTTGGTTTTTGGCCAAACCCAGTAACGCTCAGGGTTTACTTCTGGCTCTGTGCTCAGAAATCGCTCCTGGCTTGGAAGACCATATGGGATACCAGGGAATCTAAACTAGGTAGGCCACATGAAAGGCAAACACCGCATCATTGTGCCACAGCTCCAGCCCTGAAAGAGTTGTTCTTTTGATGCCCATTTCTTCTCTATCATTATTTGTGTATAAGAAGGCCATTGATTTTTGCATGTTAATTTTGTACCCTGCTACTTTTTTATTTAAATATATTGTTTGTAGAAGAGTTTTGGTGTAGTCTTTAGGGTTCTAAATAGAGTATCATGCCATCTGCAAACAGTAAGAGCTTGACTTATTTTTTTATTGGGATGCCATTAATATAGTTTACTTATCTAATTGCTATGGCAAGAACTTCCAGCACTATGTTTAATAGGAGTGGTGCAATAGGGCAGCTTTGTCTTGTATGAGAGTTTATAGGAAAGTCTTTTAGTTCATCTCATTTGATAATAATATTTGCCATTGGTTTGTGGTAGATGGCCTTGACATTACTTAGAAAATTTTCTTGATTTCCATCTTATTGAGTTATTTTTTAATCAAGAATGGGTGTTGGACATTATCCTATGCTTTTCTGCATCTTTTGATATGATGGTATGCTTTTTAATTTCCATTTGTTTGTACTGTGTATTATCTTGATTGATTTATGTATGTCAAACCATCCTTGCATTCCTGGTATGAAACCTACATGGTCATGGTGTATGACCTTCTTTGGGGGGTGGGTGGCACACGTGGTGATGCTCAGGGATTACTCCTGGCTATGTGCTCAAAAATGGCTCCAGGCTTAGGGGACCATATGGGAAGCCAGGGGATCAAACTGTGGTCCGTCCTAGGTTAGACGCATGTAAAGCAAATGCCTTACTGCTGTGCCACCACTCCAGCCCCCTGTATGAACTTCTTGAAAAATAAAATTGATTAAATAAAATTTACTAAATATAAGAACAAGATTATGTTGAATATCTTAAAAATTGTGCTATTTTTATTCAAAACTTCTGTTTACTTAAGCTATAATGTGCAAGTTTCTTTTCACTTGGAGTCATTTACCTATTAAATATTTATTCATAAGGTGAGTTAAAACTAATATGCTGAATTATCCTACATATAAATATTAAAACTTTGATCCTTCTAAACAGACATATATGTTTATATAGAAACAACGTTTAATAGTCAGAATGAGATAAAACAAGGATATTTCTAATAGTGTTATTAAAAAAGCAAAGCACAAATTCACAGGTTTATTCCTCTATGGTGTGGTAAAAAGAGAATAAGAGAAGAGTGGAAAATGTTATACTTATTGTGCCAGAGGATAGTAACTTATAAGTTAAAGCAGTGTAAAATTTTATCCCGCAAATATGGCCAGAAAATAAAAATAAATATATCAATAAAACAAAAATGGTAGTATTATTATAAGGAAAATTTTAATTTTTGTAATTTAGTGATTAATAAAATTCAAATTAAAAATTTTGGATTTTAAATAGAATTACGTGAGGATAGACTTAAGATATTTAGAAGTGAAATTTGTATTAATTAAACTATATATAGTGTGAACTACAAATTGTATGAAACAGTTTTAGTGGTTAACTTATTTATTTTAAAGTTTGAGTTTTAATTATGAATTAGGACAATATGGTTCTATAGTACAATTTATATTAAATTCTCTAGAAATTTGGAGTAGTCTTATATAAAAATAGTAACAGAAATATATGTTTTGTTTTTAGATTTTTCTCAGATCTATAATATTTAATATCTGAAGACATTTAGAAGAATCAAAGCAATAGTACAAGGATTAAGGTGCTTTTCTTGCATGGAACATACCGGAATTTTTTCCTCCAACATTTAATAGAATCCTTGAGCTCACTAGGAGTGATTCTTGAGAACCAAGAATAACTCATGAGAACTGCAGGATTGCCTCCAAACCATAGCTAAGTAAATGACTAAAGTCTTTGCAGAATTAATTTTTAATTAGATACTAGCTGAAAACTTTTGATCTTTACCTAAGGTACTTTAATATAAATTTTTTCCTATAAAACAGTATAATAATAAATTATTTAAGTATTTTTCTTTCATAAAATAAATAAAATATTTAAATATTTTTGTGGCTGAAATATATGTGTTGTTCCCAGTCCATAAATTTCATTAAAAAAATCTATGTGACTTAATGTCTCTGCAGTATATTTTTCTTTTTGTTAAATGTCCACAATGATAGTCTGGTTTGAAAGAGATGTTACACCTCTTTCTAAGCATCATTTGCTTAGAACTACATTTGGAAAACAATAGTGCTAGTGTTATCAATGTACAACATTAAAATGTTACCGTGAAAAATACATTCTCATTTGGTTATTTAAATATATATACTTATATATTTAAATGTATAATTATCATTTTCATAAAAGTAAGTACTTTTATGTACTTACTTTATAAGTAAGTAATTATTTATGAAATAACTAGATTATTAGACAAATTGATAACTGAATATTTTCCTTAAAATATTGCATCTTTTTACCAGGCATAATAGACAATAAGAACCTTTTCTTCCCCAGAAAATTTTTTGCCATAACATGAAGGACACAGAATGTGTTTTACATTTGAACCTCAGTAATCCCCATGTTAATTCTGCATACAAAGTTTTGACATGTTGACTTCTTGGTTCACTAGGAGGTGAAATGAGTAAATCAGTGAATAAATAAACAGAAAATAAAGTGGCAAATTTTTTTGTTTATTTCTCACTGTTACTCTTTGAAGTTAGATAGTTATTCCATTTTCCTTCATGGGAATATAATTTTCACATGATTTATCATTGAAACCAAAAGAAATTGTGCTTTTCTTCTTTTTGTTAATTAGTGCCTTTAGCAGGAACTTTCATTAATCAGCATGTCTTGAATAAAGTTGATCTTTTTGCATTGAGCTGAATAAATCCTGCTGTGAAGGAGTGGTGATGGTGATATTTTAGGAATGTGTTGAGGGGATTAGTGGTAGAAAAAGGGGAAATATAATTCATGTGTAGCTATGGGCTTTTTTTTTCTGTCAGAGAATTAAAATAGTAATAACTCATATATGTTAATTTTTACTTAAATCTCTAATGTCCACCTTTTATACTGAATTATCAGAAGCTAGTATCACAGACTAGTAAAAGTTAATACATCAGGGGCTAGAGCAATAGCACAGTGGATAGGGCATTTGCCTTGCAAACCACCACCTGGTTCAATCCTAGTAATCCCATATGGTTCCTTGAGCCTGCGAGGAGCAATTTCTGAGTGCAGAGACAGAAGTAACCCCTGAGTGCCTCTAGGGGTCCCAAAACAACAGTAACAACAACAAAATTAATACATACTTTTTTTTAATATCTTTATTTAAGCAGCATGATAACTAACATTTTTGTGGTTTGGTTTTATTTATAAAAATAGACACCCCACGGGACTGGAGAGATAGCACAGTGGTAAGGCAAACATTTGCTTTGCATGCAGCCAACCTGGGGTGGACCTGGGTTCAATTCCCAGCATCCCAGATTATCCCTCAAGATTGCCAGGCGCGATTTCTGAGTGCAGAGCCAAGAGTAACTTCTGGGCATATCTGGGTGTGACCCAAATAACAAATTATATATCTAGGAGTAGTATAGCTGGATCATATGTGAGCTCAATTTACAGTTTTTTGAGGAATCTCCATATTGCTTCCCATAATGGCTGGACTAGACAGCATTCCTACAAGCAGTGATCTTTCCACATCCCCACCAGCACTGATTGTTCTTGGGTTGTTTTTCATTTGTTTGCTTGTTTGGTGTGTGTGTGTGTGTGTGTGTGCGTGTGTGTGTGTGTGTTTGTATGATATATACCAGTCTCTGTAGTGTGAGATAGTATCTCATTGTTTTGATTTGCATCTCCCTGATGATTAGTGATATGGAGCATTTTTTTCATGTGCCTTTTGGACATTTGTATTTATTCTTTGATGAAGTGTCTGTTCATTTCTTCCCATTTTTTGATGGGGTTCTAATTTTTTTCTTGTTAAGTTCTGTCAGGACCTTGTATATCTTAGATTTTAGTTCCTTAACTGATGGGTATTAAGTGATTAGTTTCTCCCATTTTGTGGGTGGCCTTTGTATCCTCATCACATCACCATTTCCTTTGAGGTGCTGAAGCTTCTAAGCATAACATAGTCCCATCTGTTTATATCTGCATCCACTTGCTTGGACAGTGATGTTTCCTTCTTGAAGATGCCTTTAGACTATGTCATGAAGTGTTTTACCTACGCGTTCTTCTATATACCTTATGGTTAAGGTTCTGATATCAAGGTCTGTAATCCATTTGGATTTGCCCTTTATGGATGGTGTTAAATGGAGGTCCGAGTTCGCTTTTTTTGCCAATGGCTGACCTGTTGTACCAACACCACTAGTTGAAGGGGCTTTCCTTTCTCCATTCTGTGTTTCTTGCCCCTTTCTCATAGATTAATTGGTTGTATTTCTGGGGAACATTCTCTGAATTTTTAAGTCTATTCCACTGATCTTATTTTTTTTTAATCAATTGGTAGCTCACCGAATAGAACTTTATTCCATTCTATTGGATCTGAGTAGTGGGTAGAAATATTATTTATAAAGAATTCAGAATTATTCTTACTATTTTTATTAAAATTTTATTTTTAATAACTATGAAACAATAAATAAATATATGCATATTATTTTATACTTCTCTTAAAATAGATATTTTAATAGATGTTGTGTATCTTTGTAGATCAATATGACTGAAAATACAAGCTTTATCATGATATGTGGTATGTTATTAATACAATTTATGAGGTGGAGTATATATTTGGAACTCTTCCATTCATTTCTTATGAAACTGATAAACTTGCAGACTTTTTATTTAAGGGAAAAATAACTCATTTTAGTAAGAGCATGCTATTTTCTAACAGAGGATATATTCAGCATGTATCATGTTAGGCAGTCTATATCACTATATTTGGTACTAAAGGAAATAGGGGTTATAGATAACATATCCCATATTTGAAGTTGAGCATAAAAATAATCCAAATAACTTGAGAATTTTTGTTCAATGAGTTATCCAATCATGCATAGTTCAACAACCTCCTATTTACACCTTAATTATTCAGTCCTATAAGGAGAACGCTTAATGTTGTGTAACTCTAGAATGCACAAACAACCTGGCACTTTGGTTAAGAGTGCAGTCAGACTTTCTTGTTCAATGTATCTTTATTTATCTTTAGAATGATGAGATAGCTCTATCATAGTATCTTATAAGTTATATATCTTATACATTTATATCTCATAAATACTAAATGCATAGTCCAAATGTTTTTTTTCCATACTATTTTTTTTAAATTTATTTAAACACCTTAATTACATACTTGATTGTTTTTGGGTTTCAGTCATGTAAAGAACACCACCCATCACCAGTGCAACATTCCCATCACAGTCCAAATGTTTTAACTGAGATCCTGGAGTTTCAAGTCGAATGTTGCAGTTCATTATTTTTTCAAGTAGTTACAAGCCCTACCAATTTTTTTTCTTTCTTTTCTTTTTTTTTTTTTTTTTTTTGTTTGACACTCAGGGGTTACTCCAGGCTCTGCACTCAGAAATCACTCCTGGTTTGGGGGCCCATATGAGATGCCTGGATTCGAACTACTGTCCGTCCTGGATATGCTACAAATGGCCTACTGCTGTGCTATTGCTCTGGACCACCCTACCTATTTCCTTACATTGTTCACCCAGTGTGGCTTTGATCTAATGACCATTTCTTTATATTTTCCTAATCAAGAGTTGTACAGAAATCTGTATTCTTAATTATTTTCTATAGTTTATGTGGATGTGACTTTTCCTTCCCAACCAAAGAGTACCTTCAAGTTTATATTATATTTATGTTTGTAAGTTACACAGATCTTGGAGTGACAAACCAAAATTTACTGGGCCAGGACAGCACATGGTCAGATGGAACAAGAATAGTTAGAAGAAATTTACAGAAAAAGTGGAATTGGGAAACATAGTGGCTTGTGAGATCAGAAAAAAAAAAAACATAAACCTTAAAACATAGGACTATTGGTCAGTATAAAGATTCAATTTGCCTTATGAGTGAATAAGTAAAAACAGGAATTGATTCAATCAAAATTACCATTTGTGTGGCCACAGCGATGGTGCAAGCAGTAGGGCATATGCCTTGCATGTGCGAACCTAGGACTGACCTGGCATCCCATATGGTCCCCCAAGTCAGGAGCAATTTCTGAGTGCATATCTAGGAGTAAACCCTAAGGGTGTGCCCCCACAAAAAAAATCTTATCATTTGTTCTATTATTTGTAAGGAGACAGGAACAAATCTCTGAGTCAAGGTCAAAGTCAGGATCTCTCAAGCATCTCCAATAATTTAATCATGACTATCAAATTACAATATTTGTTTCACTCTCTGTATGTAATGAAGGCTCTACATGTATGTACTATATATCTCTGATAAAAATTATTAGGTATTGGAAAGGATTTCTAAATAATTGCATTATTAGATCCTAAAATTCTTAAACCCATAAAGAGATGTTTTGTTGCCCAAAGAATTTAAAACTAAATTATTACCACCACCACCACTTGGAAATCTTTCTTCCACCATTAAAGCTAAAGGCCTCCTCAAAAATGAAATACCACTGGCCTAGCAAGTGGAAGCAGAGATAAACAAATGGAATTACATTAAACTCAGAAGCCCTGTCCCTAAGAAAATAGTGACTATATAAAAAGGCTACCCATAGAATGGGAGAAACTTTTCACCCAAAAACCATCAGATAAGGGGTTAAAATCTAAAATATATAAGACATTGATTAAACTTGACAAGAAAAAAACATCTAACTCCATCAAAAAATGGGGAGAAGAAATGAATAGACATTTCCTCAAAAAAGAAATACAGATGGCCAAAAGTCACATAAAAATATGCTCCCATCACTAATTATCAAGGAGAAGCAAATGAAAATAACAATGAGGTATCATCTCACATTACTGAGATTAGCATACATCACATCACAAAAACATAAGAACAACTGGTGTTCTTAACTTTAAAATTAATACATTACTTATATATTGTAAACCACATTGGTATGTTAAAGAACTAGAGGTAAATGAAGGCTAATCTCTGTGATATTCCTGATAAATTCAAATGAAAATTAAACTTCTGATGTCTCTAGGTAAAAGGAATTACCAGACAGAGTATTCTAAATCAAACATTCATGGTAAAAATATCCATTAATAATTAATTTTCTGCTTCCTTTAGAATAGGACAGGTTAAGTAGTTGGTCACATTCAGTAAATAAAAAATTACTTGCAGTAATTTCTGCAACATTGATCATTTTTACTTTCTAGATTTTTTTGAAAGTCTTTGACATACATGTTGTAGAAAGGACATTGAATGTAGACATATAAAATAGACAATATATAAATGTAAAACGTATTTATGATTTCCATTTGTATCCCTTATAGAATGGATTGGACTAGCCACCTAATCTATTTTATTTTCTAGTGATGAATTGAATTGCAGTACATATTCTAAAAGTAGTTGTGAACACTGGATACAAAAAAAGGTGATACCCACCAATGCAGATGTAATGCAGTGAACTCTGATGAACTTAGATATAAAATATGCACAATACATTTATCTTAACCCTATTACTCATATTTAAGACTTCTTTGATATACCACTATATGTGAATTTGTGAAATAGGAAATATTTAGATTGACAGTGTACAGTGATTGGTTATGTCATTAAAAGGAGTGTTGTGTCTTGATTAAATATACAAGCAAAGTCATTTTAATGATGACCTTTATAGCTTTTATAAGTTTGATTTTCTAAATGGTATAGTTGACTGCAAATTAGATTCTGCAGTGTTCCTTGTTTCTTATTTTTTATACTCACTGATTAGTTTCATACAGTTGGCAGCATCTGACCCTATTGCATTCAGCTTGTACCAATCACAAATATTGTGTTCAATCCCCCAAGGTGTTCTTGAGCAGAGATGTCAAACTGTTTCGATATATGTGTATTTCGTTTCTAACTGTGCTTTGTACTCGTTTAAAACAACCAGTCTTTAATTTGTATCAGAACATTTTTCGTTAGAAATATTGAATTCCATTCCTCAGCAAAATCACGTGCATCTGACCATAGCCCTCTTCTAAATTAGTACTTACCTACACAGAGCTAGATTTTAATTGTATTAGTTTATGTAATATTGAGTACATTACTTTAAGATTTTACTTAAAATACATCTTGTCATCATTTGGTTCTAGTTTAATATATAACTTCATCTGTGCTTTCTATATCTACTCTCAGAAAATCTCTCTCTCTCATTTTTCTATTTTTCTAACTCTCTTTCACTGGTATTTAGCTTCTTTTGGTAAAATGCTATACCTGTTATTCTTACCTCTTTTACCAGGGTTTATGCATAGTTTATTAAACCTTTTTTTTCGTTTAAATGTCACTTGTGCCTTAAGCAATATTCTCAGCTAGTATTAGGTTTGTTTTATTATCAAGAATTATGGTCCACTTGATTTTTCATTGCATAGTATTGTTTTGTGTTTTCCTCTATGTAGATGTAACATTTTATAAAGAACAAGCCATTTTAAATTCATAAATACTAAAATTCCATAAATGTTCATTTGAAAAGTAAATTTATGTATCCTGGACAATTGATCAATTGATTGAAAAAATAGCAGTTATTTGTTACCAAAGTATTTTATTGATCTAGCATCAACTAATTACAGTAGCAAATTCAACAGTAAAATGCAATTTATGGCTTCACTGTATAGACTTGCCATTCCAAGCACAAGTATTTTTGGTTTTATTTTTTTGGGGGGGGGGCTATATTTGGCAGTGCTCAAGTGTTACACCTGGCTCTATGTTCAGGAATCAATGCTGGTGGTCTAAGGTGACCCTAAATATGATGGGGATTGAACTCAGGTGAGCCTCATGCAAGGCAAACACCCTACCTACTCTACTATTGCACCAGCCCCTACAAGTTATTTTAAAATAAGTCCTTCATTCCATTATTCTGTACTTTCCATATTTACAAAATATTACATTGAGAATTGATTTAGGATATAATTCAGGATAAGTCATTTATCCATTTCTTAAGCTTCAAAAAATACATGATGTGGGGCCAGAGATGTGGGGCTAGAGGTAAGGCGTCTGCCTTGCAAGCACTAGCCTAGGATGGACCATGGTTCTATCCCCCGGTGTTCCATATGGCCCCCCCAAGCCAGGAGCGATTTCTGGGTGAATAGCCAGAAGTAACCCCTGAGCATCAAATGGGTGTGGTCCCCTCAAAAAAATAAAAAAAAATACACGATGCATGTGTTTAATGTTATTTAAATAACATTATTTAAAGTTGTCATCTAGAGACAATGGAACAGCACTTGACACTTTGAATTAAAATGAACATACAGAAAACAGTTAAACAAAACAAACACCACTTTCAGGTTTAGTTTTACATTTGCATTAGGAATGGAGGATGTGCCAATGTGTTCGTGTCTGGTGTCAGCATTTGATGCGTTGCTATATAACTCAGTCTATGAAAATATATTCAGGACAAATATAATGTTTCTCATTTTCATTTTGATTAATAGTGTTCTGTCTCTCATGATTTGTAGGTGTTATTTGGAAGATGGAGCATCAAAGGGTGCCTGGCTGAACCGGTCAAGTATTATTTTTGCTGGAGGTGACAAGTGGTCTGTGGATCCTAGAGTTTCAATTTCAACATTGAATAAAAGGGACTACAGCCTTCAGATACAGAATGTAGATGTGACAGATGATGGCCCATACACATGCTCAGTTCAGACTCAACATACACCAAGAACAATGCAGGTGCATCTAACTGTGCAAGGTAAACATTTCCATATTTATTATATTGTGATGGTTTATGTAACAAAAAATGTTAAAAATGTAATACCACTGTTGTCAGGGGTTCATGTTTCTGGAATCCATTAAGTAATTATCTAGACTCTCAGCAAATAAACCTTATCAAGATCGGATAATTATCTAGTAATATCTTATTATGACTTTTTGTATATGGATCATTTTATATCTTCTTTTAAGTTAAAGCCCAATAAATCTTTGCGACCTCATTTTAATTCATTAAAATAAGTCTTTGATAACACATCATGTATATGTTATAACACTAAAACTTTTGGAAATAAGGAAAAAAATTCTTTAAAAGTGAAATTTAATTATTCCAATGTTGTATTTATTTCAATGGAAATTCTTTTTATAGTGATTCAAGTTACAATGGAAGAGGCACTCTTCTAGAATTATTTTACTTTAATAGAGATTAATTGGAAAATATGGTATAATTCCTTATACTTTGATTTACTTTCGGAAGATCATAAATCATGCCAGCTAATTTATTATTTGCAAAGGCAAACAAAATAATCAAATTGTATTACTTTTGTTGCATAATAGAACATAAGAGTCTATTTATCTCCAATATAAATACTTTTCAAAAAATAAATTACACTGCTAAAAAATGGAACATTTATTTATTTATTTATTCATTTATTTATTTATGGTTTTTCGGGTCATACCCGTTTGATGCTCAGGCTAAGCGCTCAGAAATTGCCCCTGGCTTGGGGGGACTATATGGGATGCTGGGGGATGGAACCGCAGTCCTTCCTCGTCTAGTGCTTGCAAGGCAGACACCTTACCTCTAGCGCCACCTCAGTGGCCTCGAACATTTATGTTTTTATCATTTCACATCCTTTTCTAGATTAATCATATGGTGATTACATAGAAATACATGTTTGGGAGCTCAAAATTATTTATTGCAAAATTAATAATAAATTATATTATGTGATAGTATTGAGTACATATTTTTTCTAATATAAAAGCTGAGTGAGCAATTTAATGGTATCCTTTCTGAATTTATCCTTTAAAACTTTAACACATGCTATTAATGCTATTAATTTTAGTGTATTGTATAATGATTAGAAAAGATGATCATGATGAACCCATAATTTTATCAAGTATACATTTATTCCTTAAATAAAAATAAACACAAATTCAGTTAGAAAAAATATTTTAACTGTGCATAAAAATAAAATCACAAAACAATTAAAGAGGAAAATATAAATCAATGTCATGGTGAATTTTATTTTTGAAGATCATTGCAGAGTATGATTATATTCCTTTTGATAGCATACAGAATAAAACAAAGTTTTTGCTAAAGCCCATCTTTATTCAGAGATTATACAAAAGTTTCAAAGGGCAGAAGTTTGCCTCACTTCAAAATCTGACATGAGATTACAAGTCAAAAACACATTTCTTTAGATATCCAAGCCTAATCCTGTTCTTGTTTCATTCGGTGTCCTTTGACTTGAGCTTCTAGCTCAAAGACCATTACAAGAGAAAAAGTACACTAGGAAAATAATATATTTGAGTTACTTGAGGTAGATGTTTTGCTTCTTGTTGGTTTAAATTGACATTATTTTTCTGAACACCAAACATACACCACTTTCCTTTTTTCAGTTCTTTTCCGTCGCATGTTCCATATTCTAAAACTATAAAAAGAACATATAAGACCATGCCCAAACACATTTAATTTCAGGTTTCTTTATAACTATTACATATATTTTGAAGTTATAAAAAATAATTAAAAACTGTTACATAAATTTCCTTGATTCTCTCTTTTTTTTTTTTTTTTTTTTTTTTTTTTGGTTTTTGGGCCACACCCAGTAACGCTCAGGGGTTACTCCTGGCTATGTGCTCAGAAGTTGCTCCTGGCTTGGGGGACCATATGGGACACCGGGGGATCGAACCGCGGTCCATCCAAGGTTAGCGCAGGCAAGGCAGGCACCTTACCTTTAGCGCCACCGCCCGGCCCCCCTTTTTTTTTTTTTTTTGTCTTTTTTTTTTTTTTTTTTGATTCTCTCTTTTTTGCTAACCACTCAAATAACATGAACTTTTGAGCAACTTTTGAGGAATTCCATTTTAGGAATGTACTTATTGACAATTTTGTTAGAAGGACTATCGTACTCCATTAGAGAAAGATTTGTCTTTTCATTTTGAATATTCTTGAGTGAAATTAAAAACTAATTCTTTTAAATTTTATTACTTGATTGACATGTGGGCTGTTTTCCATCTATATTAATAAAGTTCAGGGAATACATTACTAGGCTTTTTAGTCAATCCAAGAATTAAATAAATGTCATAAAAAGTCAACTCCTCTTAAGCTACATTTCCTGTCAATGAGCAGAAAAAAAAGAGAGAGTATAACTTTAATTTCCATATCTTTTAGTTTGTCTGATACTTACTTATCTCAATAATTTGAAGTGTTTTTTTCTTGCTTAATAATTTACCAAGCTTTTATTCACCAAGATAAAAGAATTTAGCATCTGTGAGTAGACTGTATTAATAACATTATCAATTGTTTATTAACTAGTGAACACAAAGCCCAACTTTAATTCTTACTCTGTACTCAAGAAGGCCATTCAAAAAATAATTTTAGAAAGGGAATAATAAACGTGATATCTTGCCAGTACAGCCATTGTGCATGGTAAATTTGTTGGTGCTATTGATTTTATAGTGCTATTATATAAATGAATGGAGCAATGAAAGAGGAAGTGGAGTACAAATTGGGAAACATGGATACCTTCCTAAATTTTTCCTCATGAACTGAGTCACAAGGAATTGTACAATTTGGGTACAAATTGTATAATTTTGTAAAACACAAATTGCAATAGTTTTTTCACTTGAAAGAGGATGTCTTACCAAAAGACTAAAATAAACTCTGATTATTAGATTTTTGATTCGAAAGGGAAAAATTAATTTGGAAATACTTTATATTGTAGTGTAGGGCACTATTTTTGGTCATCAAGTAAGATAAATTTTTCAGAGTACTATTAATAATGCTTTCTCTGCAAGTAATCTCTATATTGCTTATCACTAACTTATCATTGTAGCTTTCATGCAATTTGAAAAATGTCATATATTGGGGCATATCATTTTTTACTCAATTTCTAATTAGCTTACTTAAACATCAACAAATGTTGATCATAATGTAGTTGATTTCATTTTTTCACAAATGCAAAGTTGTTAATAATTGAGTTTGTCATATTATGTACAAAACCCTTCACATGTACATATTTCATTACTTAATTTTCACCACCAATGTCACCAGTTTTCTTCCTGCCCCTCCACTTTTCTTTGAGGGCAGACATTTTTTCTCATTCTCTCTCTGTATTTAATTTTCTTTTAGACACTGTGATTTTCAATATTGTTACCTACAATTTTATCTCCTTTTAGCGCCCAATTATTGTCCAGAGTAATCCTTTCCAACAATCATTGCGTATATTTAGAGTGTGGTATTAGATAATAGTTGCCACAATAACATACTTTTGAATTATTCACATACAATATAAGGATACTAAATCAAGATAACAATTCAGAATTTCAAATCATGTTCTGTGTTTTACTCTGAACAAAATCATTTTATTTATGAAAGTAAAAATGTATGACAACCTGGGGCCAAAGAGATAGATAGCATGGAGGTAAGGCATTTGCCTTACATGCAGAAGGTCATTGGTTCGAATCCCTGCATCCCATATGGTCCCCCGAGCCTGCCAGGAACGATTTCTGAGCATTAAGCCAGGAGTAACCCCTGAGCAGTGCCAGGTGTGACCCCAGAACCAAAAAAAAAAAAAAAAAAGTATGACAACTGGATTATACATTATAAAGCCAGAGCTCTTTTTACAATACCAAATAATAGAAGCAACGAAGTGTAAGTGCTGCCTTTTCAACATGATAAAAATAGTGTGTCCTTTGATTCTGTCTACAGTCTAATTTGTTAGGAGTCAGATTATTAGCACAGTAGCAGGGCATTTGCCTGGCATGCTGCTGACACGAGATAGCCCCGGTTCAATTCCTGGAATCCCACGTAGTTCCCCAGCCTGCCAGAAGTGATTTCTGAGCTCAGAACAAGGAGAAATCCCAGAGCACAGTGGATGTGGCCCCAAAACAAAAATAAACAATAAAAATAAAATCTAAGTTGCTTACAATACAAAATATTTAGAAATATAGTAAATTGAATAATATATACATAAAAACAATGCCTTGAGTAAAGCCTTGTGGAAAAATAGAAAACTTATACCTATGCTAAGAAGCATAGTACATATATGTAAAATAATTTTTATGGGGCCGGTGCAGTGGCGCGAGCCATAGGCTTGCATGCAACAGCCTAGGGCGGAGCACGGTTCGATCCCCCCATATCCTAAATGGTCCCCCAAGCCAGGAGCAATTTCTGAACTCATAGCCAAAAGTAACCCCTGAGCATCACTGGGTGTGGTCGACAAACCAAAATAAATAAATAAATAAATAAATTTTATATATACACTCCACTATATATGTATCTATGTATATATAATTATGTGTGTACCTGTTCCCCTATGTTCTTTTAAAGAAATCTAATTTAGGTTTTGTCCAACCACCATATTACTCTGCCACCAAAGGAAGTTTTTAAGGATATGTAAATTCCCTCAATATTCTAATATCATGGTTTCAAGAATTGTAAGTTTTGTGATACACAGACTGTTCTGTATTACTTCTCAAATGTATCCTGTTTTCCTAGTTCCTGAAAACAATCAATCAACAGCATTTTATTTCATCAATGAAAATAGTAACTCCTTTCAGAAATAGCCACAGAGATCCACTTTGCATGAAGTCAGTGTCTGCCTAGGCCTAGGGCAACAAACAACTGTTGAGTGCTTGAGACATCAAATAAAAAAACCCTTCCCTTCAACCCAGGTAAAGGATCAGCAGACAGCTGAGACTATTCAAGAATGTTCTGCTGCTTAGCTTTTTGTTTCTTTTTTTAATCCCATCTCTTTCCTTCTCCAGGGATTTATCACTAGGATATTCCCTGAGAAATATGCTATACCATTAATCCCATTGTATTTCAGTGTCTACTTCCTAATAATCCCAAACGGTGAAGTGTTGGACTGTTGTCTCTGTCTTAGTCATTGTTATTATGTTTTTGAAAGTAGAAAGACAACACACCTAAATACTATGTATTAACATACTATTTTATATTGGAAGAAATATGAAGTTATTTACAAAGTAGTATTTAGTTTACCGAGAAATATAGAACATATAGAAATATAGATTAATATTATATTATTAATATAATATTATTATATATTATTATAATACATTAATATATTATATTATTAATTAATAATAAGTCAAGCATGTTTTAGGTCATAACATCTACAAAACAACTTCTACATATATATAAAATTCAATAAAATTAGTTCTAAGATTTAAACTAGTCAATGGAGAGAAAAGGATTCAGTTGTGCATTTTAAGATCTACAAGGGTAGCATGGGTATTTGTGTGTGTGTGTGTGTGTGTGTGTATGTGTGTCTTGATTCTGTTTTTTTTTTTTTTTTGGTAGGAATTGAGGCAGCAGAGTAGTATCTATAATGAACCATTTTTAGAAAATTACTGAGATGCAAAAAATATATTGCTAGTAACTGTACAGTACTTAGAATTCATTTGTCAAACTTCTCATTAGATCCTGAAGTTTTGAGGAGTTAAAAAATAAACAAAAACAAAATAAAAATCTAAAAATAAGTTCAACAGGATGCCAGTTTGTTAATAGAAAAATATACTTGAATATTAATTAAATCTGTGAAGAAAATTTGGAATTTATACTTTTGGTTTCTCACATCTACAATAGTATTTTTTCAATAGGTCTTTGACTAGGACTTAAAAGATACATATTTTATTCTTTCTGGGAAGTATAAAGAGGACCACTTAAGAGTCATAGTTTTTTAACACTAGCACATCTTTATCTAACGTGATTTCTTTTAAGTGAAATTTTTTACAAAAAAGCACATATTGGAGATGCTGGACAGAAAGTAAGGTACTATCTGGAATATAACCAAAACCAGGTTTTAACTCTAGTATTTTACATATAGTCTCATGAGCATGGCCGAGATTAGTCCCTGAGCAAAGAACGAGAAGTAAGTTTGAGAACTACTGGCTATGGACTTGAAACAACAACAAAAACAAAATAAAAAAAATTAAAAACAAAATGTATATACTGGAACTGAATTTCTACATCCCCACTTGATGTGAAACAGATGGTCAATGTCTGCATCACAGGATATTGCTTTCTTTAAAATACCCAAGAGTGTGGGTATTTATAATAGTGAAAACAGGCTTGCTAAATTATCATATTAGAAATTATAGTAATATCCATAAAATAAAAATATAACATTTTCTACAAGGTACAAAAGAAATGCAAAGAAAAAGATTGTCACCACAAAGTTGAAACTCTTTTAAGTTGTCTACAAAGGTATATTTCAATTGGTTTTTTTTTTTTTGGAAAAACAAATTTTCAGGAAAGGATAGGAATCATTTTCTAGCCAAAATTATATTATGTCTTATAGGTATTGTTTAATATAAGAAAATATATTAGAACAGTAATAAAAATCAAAGACTGCTAAACTTCATAGTGAACAATTTATAACACAGAAGGAGCAATCAATTTGTGACGTTTCTTTAAATACATTTAATATGCTGCCATTTGTCTGAGATAAAGAGATAGAAAGAGCAAGAAATAAATTTTTGTAGATGGTTTCCCTTCCTCCTTTCTTGAAGATGTGTTCATAAAAAGTACTTGAAATTTGTGAGTTGGTAAGATAAAAGAGAATAATATTGGAAATTAAATAATCATGAGATAATAGTACTTAATACTAGATTATACATTGGTGTCTCTAATATTCACTGGAGTTGAGTACAGTTTTTGAGTGGTGGCAGTATAAGAACAATGACATCAGAGTTGATCATTTGCAGTCAGTGTTGTTTAGAGACATTCTGCCTTAATTTGCCCATATTTTTAAGTTTTGAAATACATTGGTATCAAAGCAAGAAGTAGCTGAGAATAAGTACTGTATTAGCCACTCATTTGAAACTGGATAAAGCATTATTTCCATTTTTGGTCACATAATCTTTAAAATGCAAATTGAAAATGAGTCTTTTTAGGCAAAATCCATTGCCATTTAACGTATTAATAATTACTCTAGTTTTTGAACCACATAGTTTAATAGGTCTAAAATTCATAAACTAATCATAGTTTTATTTTTTAGAAAACAAATTTGAAATTTGTTTTTTATATTGCATTTCAGAGCAGGTATATCTGTTCCTTGTCATTTCTTATTTCATGAAAAAATAGTCATGCAAATAATGCATATCACATTTCAATGCAAAGTTTGCTATCCATAAGTAAATAATTGCAAAAGGATATGACTTATTAATTTTGCTCTTTTATTCCTACAATCATGTAGAAAGTTAAAAATTGCTTCTAAGGTAAAATTAATTTTGCTGAAGAAAAATGTGTACAATTAAGGCTGGAAGTAGAGTTTAATTTGTAGAATCTAAGTGTCTTTATGTCTCTTCAACTCTGTTTTACATTGCTTCACATTTCTTCATTTTTCTCTAGTTGATATTTTGGCAAGAGCAGTTTAGTGCCTCAGAAAAGAAAGTCCTCACACCTCCATAAAACTTTTATTTTTCTAATCTTTGTGGTAGACTTTTATCCAATTAGGAGTTCTTAAAGCATTTAATATATATTTTTTTGTTTATTTGTCAGTTTTTTTTTTTTTTTGGTCACACCCAGTGGCGCTCAGGAATTACTCCTGGCTCTGCACTCAGAAAACACTCCTGGCTAGGGGATCAAACCAGCGTCTGTCCTGGTTTTTCCTCATGCAAGGCAAATGCCCTATCACTGTGCTACCACTCAGGCCACGAGAGCACATAATCTGACTTTGAATTAATCTGGCCCTAAATTATCTGTGGACTCAATATATGAAATTTAGAGAATTTTTTGAGATGAAAATTAAGGTGTATTCTTTTATTAGTTTCAAATGTACAGGACTGTTTCTGATAAATATTAAATATTAGTGTTCATTTTAGATTTATGTGTTTTATATTGTATATGTAAATATTTGTTTCTGACTTTATGAAAATCATGTGTTTAATGTATTTTAATTCTTTTTTTTTTTTTTTGGTTTTTGGGCCACACCCGTTTGACGCTCAGGGGTTACTCCTGGCTATGTGCTCAGAAATCGCCCCTGGCTTGGGGGGACCATATGGGACACCGGGGGATCGAACCGCGGTCCTTCCTTGGCTAGCGCTTGCAAGGCAGACACCTTACCTCCAGCGCCACCTACCCGGCCCCAATATTTTAATTCTTGTATTCATTCATTCATTCAAATCTTTGTATTTAAACCTTGTGCTCATTCTACATTTATTTGTTTTATATTGTATATGTGTATATATAAATATTTTTTTCTGACTTCATGACAATCATGTGTTTAATGTGTTTAATCCTTGGTATTTAAAAACTGGATATTATTTTAAAGCATTGTTTCAAAATTCTGACATACTATAAAACAAAGTTTAAATTCAAATTATTAATCAGGCATTCATTGCTTAGGTTGCAGAGAATCATTATATATCATATTATTATTCTCTGATAATTCCCATGCCTTCTTAATGCAGAGTACTGATTGCATACTATCATAAAATATAATATGCAAAATATAAGAAATTTATAAAATAATCCCATAATATTTTCTGAGAAAAACCAATATTGCATAATATAATTAAATATATTATAATTAAAATATAAAAGGTAGGGGCCAGAGATATAGCACAGCGGTGTTTGCCTTGCAAGCAGCTGACCCAGGACCTAAGGTCGTTGGTTCGAATCCCGGCATCCCATATAATTCCCCATGCCTGCCAGGAGCTATTTCCTGAGCACTGCCGGGTGTGGCCCCCCAAAAAAACAAAACAAAAAAAAATGTAAAAGGTATTGAACAAAGTCTCTTATAAAGATTACACTCAGTTATTCATAATTCTAACATTTGAAATAATCAAAATTTTAAAGAGATTAATAGCAGCAAAATTAGAATTTACTCTGAACTATAACACTTGGTTGACAGATTCTGAGATGAGTATGTGAATTAATAGGCATGTTTTACAATGATAAAGTTTTGATTGGGGGACATTATTATCAGAGATATTTATCAGTAAAGAATAATGGAAGGAGAGGCCGAAGAGCTAGCACAGCCATAGTGCAATTGCCTTGCAAGCAGATGACTCAGAACCAACGGTGGTTCGAATCCTGGCATCCTATATGGTCCCCCGTGCCTGCCAAGGAGCTATTTCTGAGCAGAGAGCCAGGAGTAAGCCCTGAGCACGGCTGGGTGTGGCCCCAAAACAAAAACTAAAACAAACAAAAAAGAATAATGGAAGGTGTGTATGTGTAAGATATTTCCTTTTTTTATTTATTTTATTTTAGGGCAATTACTTTTAAAAGAACACCCAAATTCAATTTATTTAGTTTAAAAATATTCTTGTATAATTTTACTATAATTTAGTTCTCAGAATGTACAATATACAAATAATTTATTGGAAGTTGTGTACCATTTCTTTGATAAGTAAAATAATGTTCCACAGTAATGACTACTTACAAATCTACTGAATCTGTGAACATGAAAAAAAAGTTAAGGTTTCAAATCAGGGTCAGGGAGGTGGCTCAATGGGCTGTAGTATTTGTTTTATGTGGTGGAACCCCTGGTTTGATCTTTCACTACATCATCCCTTGAGTACCACCCAAAACAGTTCTATAACAGCAACACCAAACATATTTTAAGTTAGCTGACCTTAAAATATAGAATTGGTGTAGAGGGGTTATACTTAATGGTTCAGGGGAATTAACAACATATTTATAAGTTTAAGAAAGGGACAGACAAGAAGCTGTGAAAATCACAGTGAAGTGATTTAAGAATAATTGCCCCATAATTGCTGAATTTAAAGAAAAAATAGGTGCTCATGACTAAGGAATGTAGATTGTCTGCAAAATAGAAAAAGTAAATAAATTGCCTATATTTTAGTTACTCCAGAAAGAAAGAAAGCACATCAGTCAACACTTTGTTTTTTCACTGATGAAGACTACACTTGACATCTAATCTGTGAAACTTTAATTTAAATTTATCTTTTTGGGGGCCTGAGCAATAGCACTGTGGTAGGCATTTGCTTTTCACATGGCTGTTTCAGGATAGACCTGGGTTCAATCTCTGATACCCCATATGGTCCTCCAAGCAAGGAAGTATTTCAGATTTTACATAGCCAGGAGTAACCCCTGAGCGTCACTGGATGTAGCCCCAAAAATATCTTTTTTTAAGTCACTAATTTTGTAATGATTTGTGGCAACAAATAGAAAACTATTTATTCACACATAAACATATACACTTGTGGACAAACTTACTAAGATAATTTCTTTATACACGCCAAAGTGTAGCTTCTCAGTTTTAGCATTATGGACATTTTGGATCATACATTGTGTGTGAGATAAAATATTTTGAAAATTTTAATCTATTTAGGAGTATCTTTGTTGCTATGGACTAAAGGTTTGTGCTCCTCCAAAGTACAAATATTAAGGCCCAACACTCAATGTGATTGTATTAGGATCCAGAACCTTTGAAAGTTATAAAATCAGAACAGACAACATTCATAATTGGTCATATTAGAGCTTTCTTAAAAAAATAAACCTAGGGGCCGGGAAGGTGGCGCTAGAGGTAAGGTGTCTGCCTTGCAAGCGCTACCATAGGACGGACAGCGGTTCGATCCCCCGGCGTCCCATATGGTCCCCCCAAGCCAGGGGCAATTTCTGAGCGTATAGCCAGGAGTAACCCCTGAGCGTCAAATGGGTGTGGCCCAAAAACCAAAAAAAAATAAAAAAATAAAAAATAAATAAACCTAACTGAAATAATTCTTCCTTTCCACTATTGAAATCACTTTAAAAACATATTATCTACACAGCTGACCATAATGAGACATTAACTTAACCATTACAATAATCTTGAACTGTAAGAAGTATGAAAATGGCCATGGCCATTATCTCTAGCCATTAGGAGTTTCCAGAGCCAGGGATAAATAAATTTATTTTGTTTATAAGTTGCCATGTTTTGATTTTGAGATAGTAATATTATACTCTGAGAACAAAGGTTATGTCATCTCACAATGTTTTTAGACATTGTCAAAAATCTGATATAGTAAAAAGTACCTTATTAAAGTAGTAGAAACCAAAGGTAGTCACATGGTTTCATTCTCCCTTGATAACAGATTATGCACTTTCCAGAAAAAAATGGATCTCATTTCCTTCACTGCCCACTCTTATTGACTTAGTAAGTAGAGCATGAGTAGAATGTTACTCACATGTAATTGGTACTAAAATAAATATTTTGTGAAGATAGAAAAAGTAAACAACTTTAGGAATACATGCTAAATAAAAAGAAATATTTCAGGACTGCTTACATATATATATGATAGTTTTTTCTATTTTTTTCTATTGAATTTTTTAAAACTAGTAAAGATCAATGACTCTCCTGACTCTGTGCTTAAGGGTCACTGTGGTAGGCTAAAGAGACTATATGTGTACCCAGGATTGAACCTAGGATAGCTACATGCAACATAAGTGCTTTTCTACACAATATATAATATATATTATCTCTGCAACAACCCTCTTGAAAATTTAATGTTGATGACTTCCACCTCTCATATTTATGAAGTATATGAATTTATGTATTTTTATATCATTAAGAAATGCTTGCATTCTTTGAGAACTGAATAGTAATTCCTACTGCTTTGGGTTTAATGTAAAAATTTAAAAACATCAGTTAGGTATATGAAGAATTTCTACAGGTATTCAATAGATTTTATAACCTTTCATTTCTAGTAGCTAATAATGAAGAGATATATCTTTTTTCTCTTTGAAATAAGATGTAATTGCAATTGTTATTGTTGATTCCAAAATATTTCTTTTCAAGAACATAAACAATAAAGCTAGTGTATAGAATGTATTAATATTCTTGCTATAGAGAAATTTCATGTGAATAGACATCATTTATACCAATGTCTAGTAGTAATCTGCAATTAATAGAAAGTTTTTTATTTTTTTAAATAAATACCATCTAAAATCAATGAAAAGAAACTGTGCCAGTCATTTGTGGTTATTTGAGGGCAGAGCTTTTCTTTAGCCCTCTTTTTCTGTGCTATGAATACACATAACTCTATTTGTAGGTGTTTTCTGATTTCAGGCAGGAATTCCCTTTGGGAAATGCTGGAAAAACATAAGGACAAGAGGAAAGAAAAAGTCAGGAACTTTCTTTTGTCCTTGCCACAAACTATATCATTTATATGGCTTTGTTTCTTGTGTGGGTTCCACTGAACAACCTGTTTTCCCAATGGCCCCAATCACAATGGGTAGCCCAAAGGAGTAGATTTAGTTCTTTATTAATATCCTTTATCTCTGGCACTCTGACAAAGTGTTAGTGGTTTTTTATTGTTGTCAGTGCCTAGTTTCTTCATCTTCACAAATTTGATTTATTCTTTGTGATCTGTGTGAATAAATCCTTAAATGAAACCCACATTTATTGAAAACTGTTAATTTTCTGTTTTCCTGATTAAATGCTCTCAAGAGGTATGTTTTAATCTTCATCCACTATATTTAGGTAACTATTTTTCTATAATGATAATTACCTCTTTATATTCTGGAAATATTTATGTATATAATTCATGAATATAAAAATGTAAACAAATTTAAAAATTAATTACACATATATTGGGTTCTTAGATTTACTAAACTAATTATTGGAAAGTAAGATAAATTATGGAAAAAAGATAAAAGTATGCATAATTATTAAATGCTGCATTTATGTGTGCCTTGGGCTTCTCTTTATTAGCTTTTTGGGTGCAATTATCATTAACATTTCAGTGCATCTTTAATGAATATTAGAGCAAGAGATAAACAATGTCATGCGTTAAAGTGGCAGTCTTTCATTTTCCACAGAAACTGCAACTTTAAGAAAAAATAATATAAAGAGAAAAAGGAGTAATTTATCAATGTTGTATGATATGAATGTTCATTCAGCATTCTGGATCTTGATTTATGTAGCTATTTATACGCCTTGTGGGAAAACCAACAAAGAACAATTTGGGATTCTTCTCCAGTAAACCGGGTCCATGATTTTGAGCACTAACTCTAATGCAACCTTCTTTAATCATTTTTCTTGTTTCAATTATTATTACAGATGTTAGAAAAATAAAAACCCACAATAAAATTTAGCATTTTTCTTCAAAGGAATTGCAAACCAAAAACACAATATTGTGATGAGATGAATCAATGTCCTAATGTTAGACTGAAGCCTGAATAAATGTTTATGCAAGGCACATATTAATTTGTTTTTGTTTGTTTTGGGGATACACCCAGCAGTGCAGAAGGTTTACTCCTGGATTTGCATTGGAGAATTATATGGTATGCTGGGGATGCAACTCAGGTCAGCCGCATGCAAGGAAAATGCCCTACCTGCTGTGCTATTGATCCAGCCCCACAAATAACTGTTTTTTAAGTGTCATACCCAATTTTTAGAGTGATATATTTCTTAGAAAAAAGATGTAGACATTTGATTATAAAGTGAGAAGTGATGGCTATCTATAGAAAACTACTTGAAATCTACTTTTAGTGTATGTAACAAATCAATCATTTAGAACTGAAGACATAGTGCAGGCCAAGGCACTAGCACCATGGTAGGGTGTTTGCCTTGCACGCAAACGACCCAGGACAGACCCAGGTTCAATCCCTGGTATCTCTTATGGTCCCCTGATTCTGCCAGGATTGATTTCTGAGTGCAGAGCCAAGAGTAACTTCTGAGCGCCACTGGATCTGACCACAAAACCAAAGGAAAAAAAAAAAAGGAAAAAGGAGAAAAAAAAAGAAAAAAGAAATGAAGACAACACTTCTAGATTCAGGGAGAGCTGAAGAAGCAGTTCAAGCTTTGATGCCAAGTTGCTTGTTGCATACAGTGAGTATTGGGGGGACAGGTGGTTTGGGAACAGAACCTGCTCTTCAGATTAGTGGAATGGATCCATTAGAAGAGTGCCATATGATGTTCTTTGGAAGTGCTGCTGACAAAGAAATGCTCAAATATGCAGCTCCAGAGAGCAGGATGCTGTTGGAGGTTGTTAGAGCATGTGAGAAGCAATGGGACTCTTGGGGAGCAGCTGTAGGAGACTGTAATTGCTGGGCTTGTCTGCTGACTGGAGTCATTCATTGCTGAGAGAAGCAGATGCTGAGAGTTTAAGCAGGGAGCCCTGGGGAGCCACGGCTGGGAGCTTCCTCAGATTAAGAAGCTGCCATAGGAAGCAGTAGTTATGAGTGTCATCATTGGTAACTTTAAAATGATCTGTCCAGTGCCACTATCCTCACTATTCATAATAACTGTAATACAGGCTCAAATGTATAAAGACGTGATGGATAGTTTAAATAGGTTGCCAAAATAAGGTTAAGATTTTTAAACTATGAATTTTCTCAAACATTGAAACCCATTTCCTTAGCTGATGACTTAAAAAAACAATGACTTAAAAATATGACTTAAAAAAACAAAGGGACATTTTATCCTATATAATAGTTTTTAGAGGCTAGAGAGATAGAACAACAGGTTAGGTGTTTGTCTTTCAGGTGGTTGACCCAGATTAGTTTCTTGGCACCCTGTGTGGTTCCCAGAACACTGCCAGGAGTGATTTATTAGCACAAATCCAGGAGTAACCCCTGAGCATTGCCATGTATCACCCCCCCCCCAAATAGCATTGCTTTATTACTTGGGCCAAACAAGGTGGCATACATTTGAATTGAGAGTTTTAATCTATATGAACCATGAATTTACAGATAAAATTTTATATTTTTGATATTTTCCTTTAGAAATGTGACTATTTTTTATGTTCTCAGATTTTAATATTTAACATTTAAAATTTCTTGTTTTTGTCAAAAGTACCAGAAAAGAAGGTCAACTTGGCAATATCTATGAACAACCTATCTGCAAAAGGCATTGTCATCAAATTGATAAATACATACAATCACTATACTAAACATTATGTAGATTACTATATGGCTCATATCTTGAAATATTATTGTTATTTACCTTATTTAAATTTACAATTTAAATCACTAATTTAAATTGAATTTTTTGATCTATAGACTTACTTAAGTGCAAGGAAAAGAATTAAAGATTTTTAGGTTTTATTTGGTTATAATAAAATAATGATACCTTAAAAATCCAGCTAGATAATGAGTGACATAATTAATACATGACTATCGCTCTGGGAATTAGAGTTAAAGCATGAAAATGGAATCAAGGTATGTAGGAAAAGATATTGAGTTTGTGCAAGTCAACACCTTAATTTTTATACCAAAACAGATTAATTGTTTTATTTTTTTCAGTCTAATACAGTTTCTTATTTCTGTCAGAATCATTCAATCTAGAAAAACTCCATGTGGACTAAATCACATGGGAGTCAGTTACCCTGGTTTAATATAGACTTAAATGCTATGGGTTTTAATCGATAAACTTGACCTTCAATCTTTGTCTGTTATACATTCTACTCTGAATAAACAATGAAATGAAGTGAAGTGAGTCAATCTTTGAGTATATTAGTGAATTGGGTTTGTGTAACTAAGAAAAACATGTTCAGAAAACCAAGGAGAAAATTCATTTCTTTTAGGTTGGAATACTCAGTTATTTTTAGAGCAATATCACATATTCTCCTTGAAAAAGAACTTTTTTAATAGAAAAACTACATGTACTTTGCAGGGCAACATAAATATACCCTTGAAGCTCCTGACCTCCTGAAGACTCCTGAAAATAGTTACTTTAAGTCTGCTCTAGACAAATAAAAATTGTTCTCAAAGGTATTTATTTAGCTAATGAAGATGCCTGGCAGAGCATTTGAACAATTATTTGAAGACAGAAAGCATTCCATGGCTCATCCATCTCTCCTGTAGAGTTGTCGACTTCGCATACCTCGGAGTGTTTTTGCCCATCTCCAAAGGAGACACTGTCCCACTTTCTGAGAGTTGGCATGTGGTTAGAATTACTGAGAATTATTGAGCTAGCAGTTCACACAGCCCACTTGTGTTTAACAATGTTACATGTTCCTCTTCTCTTTTTGCAATGCACAGAAGTGAGGTTCCTTAAAGGCAACCTGATTCAGCCAGTACTTTCTGAATTGTGGTTTGTTATCGACCTTAACTGCAAAATGTTAAATGTAACATTTTGCATTTGCACAGAGTTTTCTAAAAATGGTGTAGTCTTATCAAAATCAAAGGAAGAAAATGTACTGGAAAATACTAAGAGCTTAAAATATGGTGGTAATGCCGGAGAGATAGCTCAAGTCATGTATGTTTCTGAAAGCATCTTGAGGCTTCAAACAATTGGGTGGATCCTTGACCAAAAATTCCCACAAGTGACTCCTAGACCCTCTAACATTCCTAAAGCAAAACAAACAACAACAACAAAAAAACCCCAAAAATTGGGGCCGGGCGGTGGCGCTGGAGGTAAGGTGCCTGCCTTGCCTGCGCTGCCTAGGACGGACCGCGGTTCGATCCCCCGGCGTCTCATATGGTCCCCCAAGAAGCCAGGAGCAACTTCTGAGCGCATAGCCAGGAGTAACCCCTGAGCGTCACAGGGTGTGGCCCAAAAACCAAAAAAAAAAAAAAAAACCCAAAAATTAAACAAAAAGTGTTAAATAAATATATCTATGTATTTTATTATTTTAGAACATCTTTATATATTTAAAACAAAACGAACTACTGTTTTTTTTCCTGTTTTTATAAGGACCAGGTTTTCTATTCATCACCTTCTAAAAAGAATTAAGACCATTTGTTATACTTATTGTTCAAATGTTATGTTACAATTTAAAGATAACCAAATGTGCTGGTTTGATTTAACATGCTCTGTAATTTTCAGTTCTCTCTTTATCCCACTGCAGTAATTAACATTCTCAGTCATCACCATAAAGTGATATTTATGCATGGCCATTGGCACCAAGTGCTGTGGATTGCAGGCTGCCAAGGGTGGCCTCATTTCTCCTTGACTGTTAGATAGGACCATGAACATTGACACAGCGGGTGGACAGAGAAGCCTCGTGTGTTCACATCAAACACAAAGAATAAATGTTATACTCTCCTTCACATTTTTCTGCTTCCCCAGAATACCATTCGCCATCAGTTTGCCAGAAATTACTCTCACAGTCTTTAAAATTAACCCATAGGGTTGGAAACGTGGCACAAGGGGTAGGGTGTTTGCTTTATGTGTGCTAACCTAGGACAGACCGCAGTTCGATCACTCCGCATCCCACATGGTCCCCCAAGTCAGGAGCGATTTCTGAGCGCCTAGCCAGGAGTAACCCCTGAGCGTCACCGAGTGTGGCCCAAACACCAGAAAAAAAAAAAAAAAGCTCCTGAATCCAGAGTGAAAACATTGCATATGGTAGAGTAACACAAAAAGGCCTATCATGTGAAATATTTTGACTAATGAAAAGTATGCTTTGCAGTTTTAAATGAATATTCTCAGGTTGAGTATTTTGTTAGAATGATTCTATCTGTGTTTTTTTACTTTGAGAGTTTCATATTTGAATGAGGATTGTTGTATTATAGCACCTTCCCTATCAAAAGAACTGTTGCTTACTATCTTGGCATTTAGGTTGGAAGAATATATGTAATTTGTTTCTAGTAGAACTCATTTGTATTTTTACTTCACTTGATTATTTTAGCTATAAAATGAATGGTAGGAATTGAAACAATAATACAGAGGGCATGACATTTCCCTGGCCCTGTGTATGAATACCCTGGCATTCATTTCAGGAATGATCCCTGAGCACATAGTCAAGAGTACAGGACAAAAATATTAATAATAGACTTTTATAGGAACATCAAATGCTAAAACCAGACTTTGAAAGAAATTTTCTGATCATTTTCACATAATGTCAATTCTCTCCCTGATTATCTGCTTCCAGAAAAGAGTATCATTTCTCCACATTTTCTTCTTGGCTCATCCTAATTTGGATGTACTGAATTCTATGTTGAATTAAAAGAATATTTATTTAATATTTAATATTCTTGAAAGAATACTGTTGTGCCACACTGCTGTAGCTCCTTCTTTTCCCCATCCCAGTAGGATTAATAACACCTTTGCTGAGTGCTATTTTGGAACCGTCCATCATAATCGAGTACTGTCCAATGTATTTGTGTTTTTGACTAAACTGTAAACTGTTCAAGAACAGATAATATACTTTCTGTTTTCAACAATTCATGAGTTAATTTTTACTATCAAAAGTGATATGAATCAGCCAAATGGACTCTGATTTGTGGAAAACATGGCTTCTCTACAACCATGGCAATGCAAAGCTTACAAACAAATATGGCAACACATAAGGGTGAGGCTGTAGCTCTTTGATGGAGTGCTTAACTTGCAAGTTTAGTCTCTGTTAGCAGTCTGATTCCTGACTACTGCCAGGCAAGGTCCTTGTAGACTCCTAGCACTGCTGCCCACAAGAGCTAGTTGTGACCCTAATTATTTCAGACTAATCTGAAAAGGGGTTTTGGCTCTTTACTTAGTAATTGTGTGAGTTTAGAACTGAGATACTAAATCCACTGAGGTATGGAAATTGAAACCTACCGACATAGTAGAATTCTTTAAGTATTTAAATATTGAATGTTTTAAATATTATACACATATAAAATCTTATAGATAGTAGTGTTTTTACTATTTGTGATACAGTAATTTAATATATTGTGTCTATTTAAAATAATTTATTTAACACTGTGAATTACAAAGTTGCTCTTAATACAGTTATTTCTGTCATTCAATGTCTGAACACTAGTACTAGCATTCATGTAATATTTTTCCTCTACCACTGTCTCTATGTTCCCACACTTCCCAAAACTTGATTCGTGGCTGGTTGAAATGATTTACTTAACATTGCTTGTTACAACTATCAGGGGTCTCAAACTTAATTTACCTGGGGGCCGCAGGAGGCAAAGTCGGGGTGATCCTTGAGTGCAAAGTCATTAGTAAGCCTTGAATATTGAGGGGTGTGACCCAAACAACTAAAACAAAACAAAACAAAAAAAGATTCCTCTAAGGCAGGGCCACAAAATGTTGTACGGAGGGCAGGCAGCGAGTTTAAATGGTAATATAATTATCAAAATAAACATTAAAAGAATATTTGTGAGAAGTGTCATCTTTTGCAATGGGATTATGACTGAAACCCAATTACAATTATGTTTGTAATTTTGGTGCTTAAGTAAATATTTTATTAAAAATAATCATGAAAATAAACTAATCATTTGGTTGATGGAATTTTGGGTAATCTTAGGTGACTTTGATGATAATTTCACATCTAATTTGGTCTATTCTTACTGGAATGTCAGTATGAAAAATATAGAGGTGTCTAAGGTCCACATAAACTGTGAATTGTGGACATGCTTGAAAAGGCTTCTGGAAATAAGGAGGAGTGGGGTGAGATGAGAGTAACCAAATAGGGATGACCCACCTTGACCACCCAAAGGGCCCCAGAGATGTAAGCCGCAAAACTAGCATACCTGAAGTTTGGGGCATTTAAGTGTCTCTGCAGAGATCAGTGGAAAAGTGATGAAGTGGGGCCAATGTGGCAGTAGTTATGGGGTGTACTGAGGCTCCATGACTGTGGGAAGCTTGCCCTATCCCTCTCCCAAGGGGCCACAGTGCGCCCGTTCAGAGGTCAGTGTACCTATAAGTTTACTCAGCTTGGCTTGCTTTTTTTTTTACAGTACTTAAATGAGTTTATGGCGCTGGCAGATGGGCAGAGATGGCAATGATTGTGTATTGTGTGCCTGTGTCTATATTTTAAAAGAGATTCTGTTTAGAGCAAGTTGAAAATAACAGCCATTTATTTTACTTTCTTCAATTTTCCTCTTGTTTTTCCTGCCTAATTACTTAATAGTTGTGTCAAACAACAACTTAATAAATTTAGTTTATTATTTTCCATATATTATAATTTCCCTCCTTTTCATTTTTTGCATGTCGTCTGCTAAAATAACATAGAATATACCAAGCCATTTTATAACTGTATAATGACAAAACTCCTGTTTATCAAACTACATGTGTTAAATTGCCCACCCAGACTCTTGCTTACTAGAACTAATGAGAATTTTACCAACTCATATTTTAGTCCAATCATTACTCAATCTGACAAAAGAACTAAAAAATATTTAGTGGTCTCCAAATTTGGTATTGATAGAGGATTTCGGACCAGACCTTATTATTGTACAGACTTTTAGTATCAAGTAAAAGAAGAAAAAATACCTAGTAAAAGTCAACATTTTTTGCATAAAAAAATAATCATTTGGAATAGTTAAAATCAGAATATCAGAGCAAATAAATCTACTGTCTGAAACAGGCAATAATAAGCGTGGATGGTTTGGGGTTTTATTTGTTTTTTGGGGGGGGGAGGGCCACACCCGGTGATGCTCAGCAGTTACTCATGGCTGTGTGCTCAGAAATCGCTTCTAGCTTGGGTGACCATAGGTAAAGTCCCACCTGCTGCTTATCACTCTGGTCTAATAAACACCTATTTTATAGAAAATATTAAATGACAAAGTGAATCTTTCTCTGTGAATTCTCAAAAAGGAGACAAATGACTTTTTGTAATTTTAGAGCTGCATAAGGTATGAGAAAAAAACTAGCATAATTATTTGATATGAATTTATTCCATGAAGAAGCTGCTTCTATTTAATTATAAATAAGAACAACAGTTCCAAATGATCTTAACAAACTGAAAATTACAGGAAAGTTGAGATAGATTATAAGAAATATAATAATTTTGAGCATCTGAATTTCATTGTCTGTATCTGTAATATAGTATCAACAGAGGTCTTGCTCTTCTGAAAAGTCAGTCAGGGCAAATAAGTATCATGTTTTAAAATATGTTGACTCAACATTAAAACCTTATACCTATAGCTTCTTTTTTGTTAATTTTAGAAAGTTGTCATTAATAGAAAGAAACAATTCTTTTACTGTGTGGTTGTTTTCATTATTTTTCTCATATTTCTTTATAAACATTATTTTAGGGTTCTCATGTTTCCTGAGAGGTAACACACAGAAATGTCAGAATTCTGTTGGAATAAACTGGTAGTCCAGGAGTAAGATTATTTTTTTCTAAGTCTATAAATCACAACAAACACATGAAGCTTCCTCATGACATACCCTATGAGATGACCTCCTCCATGATATGAAATAGAGAAAATAAGGTTGTACTAAAAAACAAATAGGGCATAGTAGACTATAAGTTATTATAATGGTCAACTAAAATTTTATTATTGAAAGATAAATTAATTTTTATATAGTAAGAATGATGCCAAGACCCTGTGTCATGAGGCTTTTGACAGTGTTTCTGATTGGATATTGTTAATCCTGTATAACTTGGTTCAGAAAGAGTTAATTGTATTTCAGAATCATATCCTAGTTGACCACAGGCATTATATCAAGTGCCAGAAATATCTCTTAATCTTCTCATATTGTTGAAATTAGAATGCCTTTGTTTTAAATTTAGCATTTGTTATGTTAATGGGAGAGGACTTTAGTATCATGATCAACTCTTCAGAGAGAAGCTTATACCACCAAGGGATTAAACACATGCAGAGAAAAATATTGTTTGTCTTGATATTCCTAGGGGTATGCTCAGTTATCAGTGTCTTTTTTTCCTTTTTCCTTCAAAAGAAGTACTTTGTATTCCTAAGAGTTTAAATCCATGTGTTAATGACTGTAAAGTAATAATATTCAAGAATGTCAGCTCTATTTTTTTCTTTTGTGTGCATCCATTCCTTCGTTAAAAGAGATTAGAAACTGCTGAACAACTAGAAAGAAAATAATTGGAAATTAAATCTGGAAAAATGAATAGAAAAAATTCTAATCATTTGATAAAGGCATATCCTTTGGCACTAAAATTTCTTTCAGTTTAAGCCCATTGTCTCATCCTTTAGAGTCCAATCTCTAAGATTAAGAAATCCAAAAGCAAGACAATAGATTACTAAACAAAACATGTGGCTTTAAGTATAAGTTAGAAGCCATATGCTGTATTCTTACTCTTTCCAATCAAATTACAAAATGTAATGTGGAAAATACTATTCTATATTATAACATTTGATAAACTGAAATATATCAATAGAGCATATAGTATAGAAAAATTATTCAAATGAAAAGATTAATCTCTAAATAATAATAGTAAATAATGTTTAGCTAACATATATGATTAATATCAAATTGAGTCAAAAATAATTATTTTTAGGGATGAATTGATATTATTGCAATATATTTAAATATTCAGTAATAGGTGTAAACAGGTCAGACATTTTATGTTTGCATAAATTATATATACTTAGATATGAGTCTTTAATGATACATTTATTTAAACATTCATTCTAGATACATTTATTTGAGCATATTCTCATAAATTGTATTCCAAATTAGTCATAGTTTACTTATTACAATTGTGTAAATGTTTAGGATTTTGTTGTGCAAAGTAATTTTACAAACATCAAGATGGCCAAGACTTTCTACCATAGACCTTCTCTCATGTCTTTTTTAAAATTGGTATTGACTTAGATAACACAGTTTGCATTGGTGTTGATAATGTACTTGTGATGCCCCTACACTGTATCCACCAAAGATACCTTCAATATCCAAGATCCCTTCTCTCTGATACTGTTAGCAGTTTCTATTGACAAATTTTATTTATTTTATGATAATATCTTTATTTACCACCCAAAATTACCATGATTACAAGAATGTTTATGGTTAGTTAGGTATCAGTCATAAAAAGAACATACCCCTTCACCAGTGCAACATTCCAACCACCAATGCCCCTTACTCCTCCTCCCCAACCTAGTATATATATTAATTTATTTATACTTATATATAAAAACAGTTTAATATAAATTGCTTATATTTTTTATATTGGTTATTTTCTGAGTTTTTTTTTGTGCCATGTTTCAGCAATATTCAGTGCTTTCTCCTGGCTCTGAACTCAGGTATCGTGATGTTGGTATTGGAAGACTATGTTGGATACTGGGGATAAAATCATAATAGCAATGCAAAGCAAGTAACTTACTTGCTATACTGGCCCCAACTTTGGGTCTTAGGGTCTTTCTGACCTCAACTGTGATTCATTAAATCTACCCAGCCCAAGTCCCTTTATTTTCTATGTAAAAGCAGCATCACCTGGTATATTTTTCTTACGTTTTTGTGTATGACACTTTCTGAATCCATCAAACTTGCTGCAAAATGTAATATTTTACCTATACTTAGAACTGAGTAACATTGCACTGTGTTATAGAAATCCAACACATCTGGTGTTGAGCCCTTGGTTTGTTTATACATTTTTAACTATTGTAAATAACTACTATTTAATTTACTATTACTAATTACTGTTTACTATTACGATTTACTAATTGATATGAATATTTTAATGATCTCTATTTCATGAAATAGAATTTTTTGATGGTAAGCAGATCAGTTTGGCAAATGACACAACATAACACAAGGAAGAGTCAGAAAAATCCATGTAATTTTTAAGATAAAACTTGAGTTAAAATTTGAGAACTACTAAAAATGTGTTTTTTTTAAATTTACTGTTCAGTTCCTTTTTTTGTCAACTTGATTGCCCCTAAATCTTCTCTTTTTTTTTTTTTTTTGGTCCAATAATTGGGGAAACAATATAGGACAAACTTTTCTTCTTCTTCTTCTTCTTCTTCTTCTTCTTCTTCTTCTTCTTCTTCTTCTTCTTCTTCTTCTTCTTCTTCTTCTTCTTCTTCTTCTTCTTCTTCTTCTTCCTTGTTCTTCTTCTTCTTCTTCTTCTTCTTCTTCTTCTTCTTCTTCTTCTTCTTCTTCTTCTTCTTCTTCTTCTTCTTCTCTTTTTGTTTTTTTTTTTTGGGGGGGGCACACCCGGCAGTGCTCAGGGGTTACTCCTGGCTGTCTGCTCAGAAATAGCTCCTGGCAGGCACGGGGGACCATATGGGACAATGGGATTCGAACCAACCACCTTAGGTCCTGGATAGGCTGCTTGCAAGGCAAACACCGCTGTGCTTATCTCTCCAGGTCCAGAACAAACTTAAGAGATAGGTACCTAGTTCCAATTTTATAACTTTGCTAAATTATTTTGTATTTCTTGGTGTAATTTCTTTCAGGTGTTAATATCTATCTTTAAAACAATTTCTGTTTTTCTTGATCATTTAGTTCAATCATTTAACTTTATTCATACATGGAGTTAAAATTATTTGTCATATACAAGCTTATTTGTATTTTTACAATAAATTCCTAGAGATAACTAATTATTATTATTTCCATTTTATAAATTTGAAAACTGAAATTTAGAGAAATTCTGTTTCTTGATAGAGATAAATGGTAAATAGCCAAGCCAGAATTTAAATAATTGCTGTTTTGTTCTTAAATAAAACTCTTCCCAGTATCCAATTAGTCAATTTTTAATAAGCATGTATATACAAATTTCTTTAAAATACTTTATTTTCTATATTAACATAAGTACTAATTAAATATATATATATATTAGTCAGTCAATATTTAGACAAATATGTTGGCAAAATATCTTTGACTTGAATATTGTCTTTAGTTTTTCTCTGTAAAATATATTGCATATTTACATATGGAGAAGAACTTAAATAAAAGAAAACTGATCAAAGTTTTGCTTATATATTTTGTAATCATCTCAGGAACTTTCATTGTGAAAAAATTATGGTTGTGAAAAACAGACTAATAATAATTAATAAATTTATTAATAAATAAATAAATTAATAAAAATGCTCTAATAAGGACACTAATATCTATTATGACAATGGTAGTGAGTAAGAGAAATAGAATGCCTGTCTGGAATACAAGCAGGGGGTGGGAGAGTAGAGATATAGAGGTGGGGGTAGAGGAGGAGTGAGATTGGTTGTGGAAAGATTGCCCTGGTGAACGGGTGTTACTTTTATGACTAAAACCCAACTAAAAACATATATTTTCAATCATGATGCTTAAATAAAGATATATTAAAAAATGAAAAAAGGAAAAACAGACTCAAGAATATCCTCAAATGTCAGTTAATTATTCTTGAAGCTTAGAGTTTTGCCAAATAAACTAGATGTAACTTTGTATTTAATGTACTTAACATTTGATCAGAGATGTAGGTAAACAGAAATCGAATGGATTTTTAAGTCAAATTACCTGGACCTACATCCCCACCCTATCACAATTAACATTATTACTTTAGTGAACAATTTCAAATTATGTAATCAATCAGGGCCAATTTCATTATCTGTACAATAAATATAATCAGGTCTTCCATTAAGGATTCCTGCATCCTAATAAGTAGCCAATTATTTAATTTAAAACCCTTGTATCTCTAACACTAGTCTGGTTAAGAATCTTTCTATATAGTCCAATATTTTAATGATAATATGTCTACTGCAATTGTTTTCTTATCTATTATCTATGATTTTTCGAGTCTAATTGAGCTAATATTATATTTAAAATATATTACTAGAATTTAGAATTACTTGAATTTACCACATAATTGGCCTGTAGCATGTGTTCACTAAATAGCTCTTAAATGAGGGGAATCTGCAGTGAATATTAATTGACTTTCAATACCTTACATTGTATAACTACTGTTAAAAAGTTAGTGATGCTGGGGCCGTCGAGGTGGCGCTAGAGGCAAGGTGTTTGCCTTGCAAGTGGTAGTCAAGGAAAGGACCACGGTTCAATCCCCCGGCGTCCCATATGGTCCCCCCAAGCCAGGGGCAATTTCTGAGCAAGCAGCCAGGAGTAACCCCTGAGCATCTAACGGGTGTGGCCTGAAATACAAAAAAAAAAAAAAGTTAGTGATGCTGAAAATAACATAAATATTAAAAATAAAAAAGAAACAGGATTTTATTGATCTATTGACTTTATTTTTATGGCTTATTTTATTGTATGAATATAATCATGATATAATTCATTGAATCCATAACTTATTTAAATAATTCTTACCATGTATAGCATCTATGTATTAGAGTTGATGATTTAAATTAAACATATTTAATTTTTTTAATTTTTTTGCTGTATTTTTTGAGGAAATTAAGTCTTTGAAGAACCTCCTCAATATTAATACATTTATTTGGGATTCATAATTTTTCTAAAGTATAATTTATTTTTTAAATCTAGCTAAGAGACATTTAAATTAACAAGATAAATTGTATATAGAATTGTATAAATTAGAACTAAAAATATTTGACAGATTTCTAAAATCACATAAACATATCTTACCAGTTAGAACTGACCAACAATTACTCTTTAAATTGTGGATCCTGAATGTAGAGGTTATTTGGTAAGATTAAGTAAACAATAAAAATAAATTGTACTACAAATGCACATTAAATGGAGATGTTTGGGGCCAGAGAGATAGCACAGTGACGTTTGCCTTGCAAGCAGCCGATCCAGGACCTAAGGCGGTTGGTTCGAATCCCGGCGTCCCATATGGTCCCTCATGCCTATCAGGAGCTATTTCTTAGCACATCCACGAGTAACCCCTGAGCACCACCGGGTGTGGACAAAAAACAAAACAAAACAAAATAAAAGGAGATGTTTGATTCTAGAGTGTAGTGCTGAAAATATATAAAATTTAGATTTGAATATATGGTCAATTTCTTCACCAATTTTCAATCTCAAATGTATCTTGTCTGATTTGTAGAATAATTATTTTAATTAATATTTTTTATTTAAGTAACATGATTAGAGTTGGGTTACAGTTACAAACAGATCACCTCCTTCACTAGTGTAACATTCTCCCTTCCCAATCCCTGCCTGTATTCGAGACAGGCATTTGATGTAGAATAATTTTATGTGAAGAAAACTAACATACATTGTCTGCTAATTGTCTTTTTCATTTTGGGATATGTCATTAGATCACATAAAAAAGATGTAGTAGTTGTTTAGAGTTTTTACATGTAATCCAAAGAAAATTTTTCAACATTTTCAAACATTTTCAAGAATCATTTAATTTAAAATTATTGAGAACGCCATGTTTAAAAACCTGGATGTTTTCTAATATCTTATTCTTTGTAAAATTGCTAAACTTGATCGTATTTTAAAAATATAGGCTTCTTAAAATAGTTGTGTTCTGGGGCAACACCTAGCAGTTCTTGGAGACATCTCAGCTTTATGACTGAGATTATTTCAAGCATTTCTCAGGAGACCATGGAGTGACAGAATTCAATCCAAACCTTCACATGCAAAGCATGAACCTACTCTGTTAAACCTTCTCCTCCTCAACAGACCCACATGCGATTTTATTGAATGATATGCAAAGATAGATTAGCTTACTCTTTGATTTGAGAAAATAAAGGAAATACAAATATTCTAACTTCTTAAATTTTTTATTAAATTAAAGACAGTAGTTTGAAATATAAAGTGTATAATGTTGCTCCAAAGGATTATTACCTATGATGATAATATTAAAAATGCTATTTATTATTTTATGTAAGATATTTTAGAAATGTTTCATTCTAAGTTTATAAGTAAACTAAACACACAATAAAATTTAAGGGTTACATAGAAACACACCAATTTAGATGCCAATGCAATGTGTAGTTGAAGTCTCTTAATGTTCAGAAACAAATAAAATAGCAGAATGGACAGTTAGAAACTAGACTTTACTAAATCTTCTGACAATGACTTAATTGGATATACAATAAGTTACACAAAGTTGATTGTCGCTGTACTTTCTTCTTTACTTTTTTTCTTTTTCTTTTTTTTTTTATAAATAATTCTGCTTAATTTATTTAGAAACAAATGTACTATGATCAATTATGTCAACTATGTGATGCATTCTTTTTATAAAGTAAATTTTAGTTAAAAAAATCTTTATAGGACTAGAGCAATGGCACAGAGATAGGGCATTTGTCTTGCACATATCTGACCCAGGGTGGACCATGGTTTAATCCCCAGGCGTCCCCTATGGTTCCCCCAAGCCAAGAGTGATTTCTGAGTGCATAGCAAGGAGTAAACCCTGAAAGTCACTGGGTGTGGCTGAAAAATCAGGAAGGAAGGAAGGAAGGAAGGAAGGAAGGAAGGAAGGAAGGAAGGAAGGAAGGAAGGAAGGAAGGAAGGAAGGAAGGAAGGAAGGAAGGGAAAGAAAGAGAAACAAAGAAAGAGAAAGAAAGAGAAAGAAAGAAAGAAAGAAAGAAAGAAAGAAAGAGAAAGAAAGAAAGAGAAAGAAGAAAGAAAGCAAGAGAAAGAAGAAAGGAAGAAAGAAAGAAGAAAGAAAGAAAGAAAGAAAGGAAGGAAGAAAGAAAGAAAGAAAGAAAGAAAGAAAGAGGAAGGAAGATAGAAGAAAGAAAGAGAGAAAGAAATAAAGAGAGAAACAAAGTGAGAGAAAAGTGAAAGAAGAAAGAAAGAAGAAAGAAAAAAGAAAGAAGAGAAAGAAAGGAATGCAGAAGAAAGATGAAAGAAAGAGAAAAAAGAAAGAAGGAAAGAAAGAAAGGAAAGAAAGAAAGAAAGAAGAAAGAAAGAAAGAAAGGAAAGAAAGAAAGAAAGAAAGAAAGAAAGAAAGAAAGAAAGAAGAAAGAAAGAAAGAGAAAGAAATAAAGAGAGAAAGAAAGAAAGAAAGAAAGAAAGAAAGAAAGAAAGAAAGAAAGAAAGAAAGAAAGAAAGAAAGAAAGAAAGAAAGAAAGAAGAAAGAAAGAAAGAAAGAAAGAAAGAAAGAAAGAAAGAAAGAAAGAAAGAAAGAAAGAAAGAAAGAAAGAAAGAAAGAAAGAAAGAAAGAAAGAAAGAAAGAAGAAAGAAAGAAAGAAAGAAGAAAGAAAGAAGAAAGAAGAAAGAAAGAAAGAAAGAAAGAAAGAAAGAAAGAAAGAAAGAAAGAAAGAAAGAAAGAAAGAAAGAAAGAAAGAAAGAAAGAAAAGAAAGAAAGAAAGAAAGAAAGAAAGAAAGAAAGAAAGAAAGAAAGAAAGAAAAGAAAGAAAGAAAGAAAGAAAGAAAGAAAGAAAGAAAGAAAGAAAGAAAGAAAGAAAGAAAGAAAGAAAGAAAGAAAGAAAGAAAGAGGGGCCGGGCGGTGGCGCTGGAGGTAAGGTAAGCCTTACCTGCGCTAGCCTAGGAGACGGACCGCGGTTCGATCCCCCGGCGTCCCATATGGTCCCCCAAGCCAGGAGCGACTTCTGAGCGCATAGCCAGGAGTAACCCCTGAGCGTCACCGGGTGTGGCCCAAAAACCAAAAAAAAAAAAAAAAAAAAAAAAAGAAAGAAAGAAAACAGGCAGGCAGGCAGGAAGGAAGGAAGGAAGGAAGGAAGGAAGGAAGGAAGGAAGGAAGGAAGGAAGGAAGGAAGGAAGGAAGGAAGGAAGGAAGGAAGGGAAAGAAAGAGAAAGAAAGAAAGAGAAAGAAAGAAAGAGAAAGAAAGAAAGAGAAAGAAAGAAAGAAAGAGAAAGAAAGAAAGAGAAAGAAGAAAGAAAGCAAGAGAAAGAAGAAAGAAAGAAAGAAAGAAAGAAAGAAAGAAAGAAAGAAAGAGGAAGGAAGATAGAAGAAAGAAAGAGAGAAAGAAATAAAGAGAGAAACAAAGTGAGAGAAAAGTGAAAGAAGAAAGAAAAAAGAAAGAAGAGAAAGAAAGGAATGCAGAAGAAAGATGAAAGAAAGAGAAAAAAGATAGAAGGAAAGAAGGAAAGAAAGAAAGAAAGAAAGAAAGAAGAAAGAAAGAAAGAAAGAAAGAAAGAAAGAAAGAAAGAAAGAAAGAAAGAAAGAAAGAAAGAAAGAAAGAAAGCAGGCAGGCAGGCAGGCAGGCAGGCAGGCAAGCAGGAAGGAAGAAAGGAAGGAAGGAAGGTAGGAAGGAAGGAAGGAAGGAAGGAAGGAAGGAAGGGAAAGAAAGAGAAACAAAGAAAGAGAAAGAAAGAAAGAGAAAGAAAGAAAGAGAAAGAAAGAAAGAGAAAGAAGAAAGAAAGCAAGAGAAAGAAGAAAGGAAGAAAGAAAGAAGAAAGAAAGAAAGAAAGGAAGAAAGAAAGAAAGAAAGAAAGAGGAAGGAAGATAGAAGAAAGAAAGAGAGAAAGAAATAAAGAGAGAAACAAAGTGAGAGAAAAGTGAAAGAAGAAAGAAAAAAGAAAGAAGAGAAAGAAAGGAATGCAGAAGAAAGATGAAAGAAAGAGAAAAAAGAAAGAAGGAAAGAAAGAAAGAAAGAAAGAAAGAAGAAAGAAAGAAAGAAAGAAAGAAAGAAAGAAAGAAAGAAAGAAAGAAAGAAAGAAAGAAAGAAAGAAAGAAAGAAAGAAAGAAAGAAAGAAAGCAGGCAGGCAGGCAGGCAGGCAGGCAGGCAGGCAGGCAGGAAGGAAGGAAGGAAGGAAGGAAGGAAGGAAGGAAGGAAGGAAGGAAGGAAGGAAGGAAGGAAGGAAGGAAGGAAAATATTTGAGTTGTGTTTGTCATCTGAGATAATCAATATAGGTATTGAAATCAATAGTAAATATTTGCATTCTTGTCGCATTCTTGTCATATGGAGAATATTCCAGTCATGAAAGTTTTATTTCTCCTTCTGTTCTCTTAATTTAGAATAATTTCAAGTATTGAAGATATAGTAGAATTGTTTCAGTGTTTGGGTTAAATAATCTTATAAATCGAACTTGCAGTCAATTTTTAGAAATGTTTGCTTTAGAGTAAAGGTGTAAGATTTGCTAAAGAATATACCAAGGTATTATTCCTAGATGAAATATAGTGATTATTTCATATGAATTCAACTCTTTTAGTTTTCAAAATCCCTCAGATAATTTTATACAAATTAATTTTTGATTTCTAACAATGATTTTATTTAATAATTTAGCCAATTATGTTGCCACATTAAATTGGAGTCTATAGTTTGCAAATTTTAATAACTTGATGCATAATCATTGATGTAGTTTATGTAAAATATAGTGTTCAAGTCTAGTAATTATTATAAACAGTTAATGTAATAAATATAAAAGCAGATTAATTAATGTAAATAGTGTTTAAGTCTAGACATACTTTAAAATGTTATTAATATTATTTTGGTTATATGTTTATTAAGTAAAATATTTGATATCATATAACCATATAAATATTGAGCATGGTTTTTAAAATATATTTTAAAATGAGAAATTATTATTATAAAGATAAAATTAGGGTTAATATTTTTCTTTAGCTTATAAGAGTTATCCAATGGACTCATGACTTTACTAACTAAAACAAATAAATACCTATAGGAACAAGGAAATTAAAAGACAGAATTTCAACTGACTTTCTAAATATTGTCTTAAGAATGAACTTTCAGAGCAAATTAAAGGTCAGTGTAGCTAAAGATTGAAATAAATTGAACTACAAGAAACAATTTTTGAAGTTCAGATGATCAGGATAAAATGATATATTTCACTTTATGCTATATTTTGGTTTTAGTTGATTTGTACATATTTGATAGGTACAAAAATACTTTAGGAAATATATGTTTCTAGTCAGTCTCCAAAATGTCATTGTATTTCATTTCAATTTAATTTCTATATTCATTATGCTGGTAATATATTAAAATCTCAAATCTTGTTGATATCATCAGTGGACATTGGTCATGTTTTCTTTTTTGTTACTCTTTTAACTTTTACGAAGACTGAAACATCCCAAACTATTGTTAAATTCAGATGTTAAAGTTTACATTATTTTCCTTATTAAGAGATCAAATGACTGATCCTTAAAAAAATGAGACTCATATCATTTGAATTTAATAAACAATTTTAATAATTTTATTTTTGATATACTTTATTTTAAGAATTCTATTTGGAATAAATTTACAGAAGAAATTCTCTTTATGTGAAAAATAATTTTAAAAAATGATGTCTGAAAAGAACAGATGCCTAGCTTTTTAGTTTTAAAAACATCTAAACAAAATGTTTTTAAAAGTAGATGATCTAGGAGCCGGAGCGTTAGCACAGAGGTAGGTCGTTTGCCTCGCGGGAGGCTGACCTAGGACGAACCGCGGTTCGATCCTCAGCATCCCAGATAGTCCCCTAAGACAGGAGCGATTTCTGAGCTAATAGCTAGAAGTAATCCCTGAGCTTCAACCGGTGTGGCCAGAAAAACAAACAAACAAACAAACAAACAGTAAATGATCTGCACATAAACATTTTAAGAAACGAGCTACTAACCCTTCTTGTACTTGAATTATATTAGCATTGACAACTAAATTCAAAACTAAATTTAATTGATACATCAAGTGCATTTTCCTTTATCTCAACCAAAACTGGATGTCAAATATATGATGTCTATGAAATATATACATAATAAGAAATAAATTAGATTAAACAAATGTGCTGATTAAAAAAGTTTTGGTTTTTTTTGGGGTTTTTTTTTTTTTTTTTTTTTTTACAATTCTTTTGAGTGCTTTTTGAACATACAAACACATAGATGATTCCTGTAGCAATTCATTTAAAGTCTATACTCAAGAATTGGGTTAGTATTTGTTTTGGAAACTCTGTGTATATCAGAGACAACCACACAACTTAGCATTTTGTGTATGATATATAATAGAATGCACACTGCAGACTGTGGAATCACAAAGACTTTCTTTTTGTTGTTGTGTTGTTGTTTTGGAGCCACATCGGGCAGCATTCAGGAGTTATTCCTGACTCTGCACTCAGAAATCTCTCCTGGCAGGCTCAGTGGACCATACCGGATGTGGGGATCAAACCTGGGTCAGTCCCAGGTGGCCTTGTGCTCCACAAATCCTTTCTGTATGTGTTAATAGTAAACTTGTTGGATTGTCACTGGAGTTCGAATCTTGAATCCTTTCTGGACAATAAAATTGTAATAAATGCAATTATTCTTTAAAAGGTTGCTTACAAAAAAAAAAGCAGTTAACTATTGATTTCTTATTTTAGATTGTTTTTTCGCCAGCCTCTCTATGGAGACAGACATTACTTTTCTTCTTAAGAAGAGACTACTAGACTTTCCAAATTCTATATTGGAAGAGACCAAGAGATAAATTTTAAATGACAGTATTAAAAAGTTTAAGGCATGTTACCATATATTTAGTTTTTATTTCTTTATCAGAATTTGTCTCTATCATGGCAACTGCTTTGTCTTTAATTTAATAGTATATGATACCATATGACAAAACTGGTTAATATTTGGAAGCAATATAATAAATAACAGTAAATACCATTCTGTTGTACAGAGTGACTATTTAAAAGTTATCTATAATGCAATTTTATGTGATAGAATTTTAAATTGTTAATTTTAATTATACAAATTATATATTAATGTTATTAAGTGATATCTGAAAATACAGTGTAATAACAATGGCATGCCTTTTCTTTTTTCCTTTCTCTAATGCTACTAGATACAGTTGCTCTCCTTAGCAATAGAATAACAATTGCTTTTTTTCCCTGAGGCACTGCTTCTTACTAGATTTCATTTTAGCTAGATAAAAAGATAGACACAAGGATTTTTAATATAATACATAACACAGTGCTGATATGAAATCATCAGTATAAGCTCTCAAACCATGTAAAATAGGCAAGAAAATAATAAAGCAATTGTTATAGATAAATAAGGCTGGTATACATTATAAGAACAAAAATATGGTTCAGAATACTAATATTAAATACAGTAATTAAGCATGCATAACAACTATCTACCTAGTTAGTACTTTAAAAATAATGCTACGTATTCTTAATTTTATCTCTAAGAGGTAAAATATATAATGGAAATGTGTTTGAACACATACCAAAATTCATAGATGATCACTCTTGTCACATGGTTAAATAATTCCCCTTAATCAGAAGACTTCCAGTACATTTCTAAAGGAAAGATTGGGGTCACAATGGTTCTCTTTGACTGATTTGAAACTAACAATATCCGACATATTAAATATCTTAGTTGAAATGGTATAATCATATAAAAATTTTGTCAAGTTTATTTAATATTTCATAGAGTGAAGTGCATAGAAATGGCATTGAAAATAAAAGTTCTGCTTCATTTTTTCTAGAGAGCAGAATAATTTTAAGCACATTACAAGTTTTATTTAATAAACATAAAATACCATGAGTAGGTAGTTAAAAATAAGATAGGATCATATTTGTATAAAATTAAAAAAAGATTATATGAAATCAATTCATTTCTAAAGCAATGTATTTTTTGGTGGTTTTTTTTTTTGTTGTTGTTTTAGCCACACCTGGTGGCGCTCAGGGTTTACTTCTAGATCTGAGCTAATAAATCAGCCTGGCTCAGAGAACCATTTGGGATGTTGGGAATTAAACCAAGGTCTGTCAGTGTTTACCACATGCAAAAAGCCCTACCACGGTGCTATTTCTCAGGTTCCAACTACTAAAGTAACGTAAAGGCTTGACTATTTTCCGATTTTTCAATTAGATATTAGTATTTTTATGTTTGTTGAATCAAATTTATTTTATAACTTTTTCCATAAAATAAGGATATTCATATAAGAAATTTAATGAATCATAGATTTTATTGGTATAGCCTACTCATACAATGTGAAAACAGAAAACTATTATCTATGCTAAAAGTCACTCTAAAATAATTTTTGTGAAATATTATACATAAAATATTTTTTCAAACAAATAATAAGTGCTCATATTGCATTTTTTAAAATTCATTAAAATACCATGTATATTATTATTATGTTTCTCATAATGTACATATTACATACCTATTATCAGCTACCTCTTATCTCTTCTGTTTTTGTTTTGTTTTCATTTTTTTTGTTTTGGCTTTTGGGCCACTCCTGATGACGCTCATGGGTTACTCCTGGGTATGCACTTAGAAATCGCTCCTGGCTTAGGGGACCATATGGAAAGCTGAAGGGTTGAACTTTGATTCATTGTAGGTCAGCCACGCAAGGAAAACGCCCTGCCCTACCGCTGAGATACTGGTCCCGTCTCAACTGTTTCTTGTCTCTTAAGCAGCACTCTGTCTGGTCATCATATGAAGCACAGGGACGGAAACTAGATACAATGCAAGTCCCTAAACTTTGCTAACTCTCGTCCCAAATAATTTAGAAAATTCATGCTCTTTAGTAAAACAGTTAACAATTAGTAATATATAAAAAGTGTCAAGTTTAAGTTTAATGCAATTACTAATGTTCTGTTACAATATAAAAATGCCTAATCTAGTAGTAGCGTTTCTGGTCATAGATTATTTTTTAGGTAAAATAGCAGGTTATATGGTATCCATTCAAGCATCAAATTCAAACATGAATATAAATACAACTATATTTCTTAGTAGAAAAAAATGGCAGTATATGATCAAGCAAAGTATTTCACGGAGCACAATTTCTATGATAAAGTCACAGTAATAGAGTTTTATTCCAATTGAAATCACACAAAATCCACGTGAATTAGCATAAGCTTAATAAGTAATCAATGTAGGAAAATTCTTGAATTGCTATCAATTTCTAGCTTTTCTTATGACCAGTAAGATAAATTAATAGAAAAATACCCATATTAAACAAAATCTCATGAATGCATTTTAGTTTCTTCACAGTGTGTTTAATTAAAGCAATCATTCTGATCACATATTGTGTGAAAAATTATCTAATAATCAGTACTACAAAAGTATGCTTGATCTATGATTTTGTTGCTTCTTTATCTGAGTCTCCCAATTTCTAAGAATCTGAAATATGAATAAGAACTCATCTTTAATTTCCCTAGCATGAAAATAACAATATGCATTTTCTAAAAAGGGTTCATTTAATTAAATACACCAAAACTTCTATGGGGAAAGAACAAGGAAGTCTTTATAACACCAGTTATCAACCAATGGGTCTAGACTAGACTAGCACCTGAAACCTTAGACAAAGATTAGGGGTCAATAACTCTGTTTATATAGGGAATTACTGCAACCTTAGTATGCTTTGTGCATACGCAATGTGGGGCACATGTACATCATGCCTCTTGTCTGTATGGCTACTGAGAGTTTCCTAAAATCATCATTTTCTTAGACTGGAAAAGGGAATTTTATCCTAAATACAGACAGGGTGGGCATCTTTTAAAACTTTCTAAACACAAGCAAAATAATCTCTCCAGAGTACATGTTAAAATTTAATTATAAATTAGGGGCCGGGCGGTGGCGCTGGAGGTAAGGTGCCTGCCTTGCCTGCGCTAGCCTAGGACGGACCGCGGTTCGATCCCCCGGTGTCCCATATGGTCCACCAAGAAGCCAGGAGCAATTTCTGAGCGCATAGCCAGGAGTAACCCCTGAGCGTCACAGGGTGTGGCCCAAAAACCAAAAAAAAAAAAAAAAATTTAATTATAAAATTAAAGATACTTGTCGTATACTTGCACATATAGCTAAATATTAATTTTAGTCAATTTAATATTAAATGATTTTATTACAGTTTATTTCCTGTTTTTATGATGCTATTAGTAAAGTAAAAAATATAAGATGTTTATATTATTTTATAGATTATAGTGCTTATAAAATATATTTATTCAGTTTTGCAATGTCCATTTGTCACTAATAACTTTAATCTTGGGATCCTGTTGATTACCATATCATTTTCTTAAAGCAAGGTACTTAAAGTGACTTGTCCAAGACAGATCCAGGTTTGCTCCTCAGTATCCATATTGTTACCCAAGCATCATTAGAGTGATACTTGAAAATACAGTCAAGAGTAAACTCTGAACTTTGCCAGGTGTGACCCCCCCAAAAAAATGAAACAAAAGAAAAAAAGAATTAAAAAGAAATATATCAGAAAATAAAAATAATATTAATAGAGCAGAAGTAATATATGAATACTACTTAAAATGGGTGCTGGTGATTTTGGCCATGATTGTGATGAAAGGTTCTTAAGAAATGATTAATAAAGTATAATCTTTATTTTTGAACATTTAGTTTCTACTTACATTTTTTAATATTTAAAGATAATTTCCAAACTATAATAGATATACTGCTTTGCCCATATATCTAATTTGTTGATAAAACAACAAATAGATCATAGCATGTCAGGATGGTAATGTTTCTAATGTAGAAAAATAGTGTTATGATCAGATAGTTTAGAAATATTTACCATTATGTTACATTTAGGTCAACAGAAAAAATTCTTTAATATTGCTTTGCTGTGATGATGATTGTGATTAGAATTTTATATTTCTTTCACTCTTCTCCATTTTATACCATAATCACATATCCTATTTATAGATCTTTTTATGCCTTAGAATTTAGTCCCTAAAATGTATTCTCCAAAAATCAGTAATAGCATGCTTAGTAAATAGAATACCTACATTCCATATGAATAATTATGTACATATTGAGAGATGAGATAATCAAGAGAGTGTGCTATTCAAATCTGACTTCTATGTGGTTACAACTTAAATTTTGTGTTTCCTTAAAAGTTATTAAAACATGCAAGCAGTTCTTCCCTCATTAATTGGAACCCTGCCCTCATTTTCTAGTACATAGTTGACTACCCTGCAAGTTAAATAAGTCTAATTATTAGAATTCAAAACACTACACATATCAGTGAAGGCAATTAAGATGATTTGAATATTATTAAATTAAAGTGAACTACTCTGTTTAGAAAAACTAAGCAAATATGCTTCAGGATTTTTACATTGTTAGAATGCCTCAAAATAATTGGACAATTCAATATAATAAAGTGAAAAGAATAAATAATCTTAATTCATAGCAATAAATTATGTGCTTATTTGCATGACTGGGATAAATTGCATTGTATAAATACTAAATAGAGACTAATATAGGAAACATAATGTTAATATTTTTAAGCCCTAGTTTATAAGTGATTACATGTTATTTGATTAAGGGCCAATTACATTGTATCATTCCTTCCAAGAGTTCTAAATACCCTCTCATATACCATATATAAGGAAATCTTGACATATCAGATCAAAGAAGAAGTGAAAAACAACTTAAGAAGCCAGTCATTGGTGGAAGTTTTATGTTTGTTGCTTAAGATACAAATAATGTGACAGTGTACCAGAGAATAGCAACAAAAATTTTAATATGTTTAAGCAAGGTGCATTTACTTTCCTGTGAAGTTACTTTCTTTTAATTTGTCAGTGTAATTTATTAGCTTTAATTTTATTCATTTTTATTATTTATTTTGATTCTGGGGCCACACCAAACGACAGTTAGGGGTTACTCCTGGTTTTGTGCTCAAAAAATCACTCCTGGCATGGGGCTGGAATGACAGCACAGCAGTAGGATGTTTGCCTTGCAGGAGGCCAATCTAGTGCCTTGCAGGTGGCCAATCTAGGACGGACCATGGTTTGATTCCCCCAGCGTTCCATGTGGTGCCCTGAGTCGGGAGCGATTTCTGAGCACGTAGTCAGGAGTAACCCCTGAGCTCACAGGATGTGGCCCGAAAGCAAAAAAATAAATAAATAAAAAAAATCATTCCTGTCATACTCGGGGGACCACCATATGAAATGCCAGGGATCAAACCCAGGTCAACCTCATGCAAGGCCAAAACCCTAACTGCTAGGCTATTTGTTCAGGCCTCATGATTTAGTTTTAACAAGGAAAACATAGGTCTTTAACAAGTTAGTTTCTTTAACTAATTGATATTCTCAAGTCTGATAAAATGTCAAGTAGTAATCCATAATTATTATACTTCTCTATTTTTATGTTTTATATGTTTAGATAAATAATAAATTCATATTACATTTAAAGGAGATAAATATTCATCAAAAACATCTAATGAAATGTGTTGCTTAGACACTGACATATGAGTAGAAATATTATCATTAATTTCTGCTTTAAAGAATCTCATTCCTATCCAAGTATACCTACTCTTGAACTAATAAGAACATTTTTATTTTAGAATTAAATGTGGTACAAAAACTTTATCAAAAATCTCTATTTTGCAAAATTAGTTCTTATTTTTATTTAGATATATAAAACTTTTCAGTCATTAATTATGATGTCTAAGCATCATTCTAGATCAGTAACAAATGAATAAAATAAATATTAGGATTCAGAAACTAGTAATGAAGTCTTAATTATATGGACAGTACATAGAATGCAATAGAGCTGGTCCATGAAGTTAATTAAATAAGTTCAATAAGACAAGGAAAGCGGGGCCAGAGCAGTGGCACAAGCACTAGGGTGTCTGCCTTGCACATGCTAAGATGGATTGGTTCTATCTCCTAATGTCCCATATGGTCTGCCAAGCAGGAGTGAATTCTGAGCATATAGCCAAGAGTAACCCTTGAGCATCACCTAATATGCCCCCCCCCAAAAAAAAGACAAATAAAGCTTCTTTAGCTAGTGCTGCTGGGAAAATCAAACAATCACTTGCAAAATATTGAAACTGGATATCTACCTTACACTACATACAAAAATTAATTTGATGTGGAGCAATGACCTACAAATTAGATTACAAGCACTGAAATACATTTAGGAAAACAGGTATGACTCACAGAAATTTTTTACGATGTTATTCCAGTTGTAACATTTAAAAAGGCAAAAATAAACAAGTGGGACTATACAAAGTTGATAAGGTTTTTTTTTTAATAGCAAAAGAATTGTGTGTAAAAATTAAAAAGACACATACCAGTTAAGAGAAATCCTTGCACACAGTACTTAGTATATAGGACCAAAATCTAAAAAATGTAAAGCACTCACAATGCTCAGCAACAATTAAATAAATTACTCCAACATAAAATGAGGAGAAAGGGGTAAATTCTATGATTAATATATGCCAATAAGCATATGGAATGGTTTAAGCATATTATTTTAAAGATAATCAAAAAATTAAGCCAAGGGATAGTACAGTCGGCCATGTGCCAACCTTGCATGCTACAACGTAAGTTTGGGCTCTTAACTCTGCCAGGAATTATCTCTGAGTGTTGATACCTGAGAACGAAAGAAAGCTTTGAGCATCACTGGTATGGCTGCCCTAAAACAAAAGAAGGGATGAAACTAGATATTTACTCAAAATTTACTCATAATTTGTGACTTGTATAAAGAGTAAAAAGGAGGGGAAAATTATCAGTGGCCAGCTTAAATAGTATCTATTCTTAAAAGAGATGGAAATCAAGTGTCAAAATTTTATGGGTAAATCATAAACTGCAAATAAGCTATCTTGGGAGGATTGCAAGGCTAAATTTCTGACCTGCTGTAGCCTCGCAAATTCCAAACACCACCCATAATTGCTACTTTGCTAACTTCACCAAATAGCCACAAACTGCAGAAATGCCAACATGGGTCCAAACTCCTAGTATTGAGGTCTTTGACCTGATATTACCAGAACTGTGTTAGAATGTATGGAATAACTCACCCCATTTTCTCGTACATCCAGAAGACCTGGCAGCCAAAATCATACCCAATAGACACCAGAGAATTACTGGACTGTACAGCCACATGTGAAATAACTCCAACTTTGTTGACACTGTCATTCCAGTAGGAACAACCAACTTATATGTCAAGGTGGAATCAAAGCCACCCACTGTTCAAAAACAAAAGAAATAGCTGAATGATTAATTAGCCTTAAATAGCTTAGCTAATCTTCTGGTTAATCATTAGTGTTAATGATCTCAGTGTGTGATACAATGATTTTCACAAAATTTTTTGCTGTACTTTTAAAAAGTAATTCTAATTTTATTACAACATATCTGTAAATAAACAATATAAAATATACTTTCCATGCTTACTATGAGGGCTGTAATAGGAATAGGTGGGAATTCAGGAACATTGGTGGAAGGAATTTTACATTGATAATGGTATTGGTTCTGGAGCATAGAATGGCAGAAAAATGTTTAATGAGCAACTTTGTAAGTCATGGCTTTATATAAATTCATTCATAGAAACCTTATTAAATATTCAGAAAATAAAATACTATTTTGTATCCTAAATGGAATGTTGCTTTTGCACAGATCAAGACAATTTTACAATTGTAATAGTCAGATTCCTTCCTTAAGATGTTGTTAGCATGTCAGTGTTCATGAGTATAGAAAGTTATTAAATATAATAAATGCAAAATGTAGTGTAGTAAAGATTTTTGAAGTGATTTTATATGATTTATCACTACAGAAGATATATAAGTATTATAGAAATATACAAATATATTGGTTTGGAGACACGCCTAACACTACCCAGAGCTTATTTGTATTTCTGTATTCAAAGCTCACTCCTGGCAAGCACAGAGGACATGTGGGGTGCTGGGTATTGAATCATAGTCATCTATGTGCAAAGCTAACATAATAATCAGTCTACTATCTCCTCATCACACAGAATATTTTTTATTTACAGCCAGTTGAAAAGTGTATGGAAAAAGGTGTGGCTAAATTGATAGTACCTAAAATAGCATTTCAAAAGCTAACTGATGTATAAAGAATGGATGTGAGTCTCCTGCCCAAGATATTTACCTAACTAAATGTAAAAAACTAAAGGATAATTTATTTGTCTCAATAATGTCCCATTATTTATTATTTTGGTATAAACATGAAAAATCATGAGTCACTAAAAATAATATTCTATAGTAACTTTTCTCAGAAAATATCAAGAACCATTTTAATATCAAGGGACAAAAAATGACGCATAATTTTGCATCTTATGGTTAATTATTACTATTCTTAATTTTTTATCAAGGTATAACTTATAATCACAAGTCTCTAATGAGGCATGGTACGCAGAATTTGACTTCAGGAAACTTTGCTGGACTAGTCTAAGCCCTTTTGTTCCAGTATTTAACACCTTTTGTTCCTTTGTGTATAATTAGCAACTCCTTTGAAAGCTTGCAAACATAAGAGTTCAAGCTTGTCATAGGACTATTATGGTTGATAGTCTTTTCCCAGAAGTGCATAAGTGAAAAAGCTGTCGTCTTTGGATATAGAAACTTCATTGTAAGTTTCAATTAGCATTTTAAGTATAAATCTTTTCAACTAAGCTTCTGCCTGGTTATTAAAAGCATCTTCTATTGCTTTCTCTTTTATAGTATACAGGTCTTTCTGTCAAAAGCAGTTTATAAATTTTATGCTGAGTGAAATAAATTTATCTTATGAAAAATATTCAGGTAAACTTAAAATAAAAAATGTTAAAGAGAAGAATACCTAATATTTGAATATACTATCATAATACTTCTGTGCATACCAATAAAAAGTATTCCTGTAATAACAAATGCTTTTCTATTCCCTAGTGTTTCTCTGAACACTTAAAATAATTTCCATATGATTAATTAGCATCAGTGGAACGTGAGCTATTTTCTAGAAAGGTTGAGGTTTTTATTGCTTATTTCAACTTTTAGGTATAAAACCTCACAAGCTGCTTATTCATCCAGATCCTTCACTTATAGTTGCCTTGCTAATTTTGTGTTTTACTACAGAAGGTTGAAAAGGAGCCATTATGTGTTTTTTTTTTTCTTGCAAAAAAAACCATCGAAATGAGAATCTAAACAAGTAGAAATTCTGCAAGAAATATGCTATGTAAGTCAGGTCTTCTGGGAGAATTGTGAGTTGGCAATGTGCCTACTTATGCAGGGTTTCTTAATTTGTTCTACTATCAAATAATGTCTGTTCTCCCTAGCCATAAGTACCTCACCAGTTTGAAATGCAGGAACTGTAATTAGACTTGAAACTGAAAAGGAAGGTACCTTGGAGATTCCTGGCTCTTATTAGCTTTAAAGCTAGAGACAAACAGATGCCCCTAACTATTTGAGGACTGTTTCTTGGATGATGCTAATTGTTTATTGTGTTTATTAGTCTGTGACATGCTTAGAATCACCCATGTGGGGAAATGTTAGACCAAAATTACCAGTTTGTCCTGAGTTAAAAGAATCTCATCCTTTGAGAGTTTGACTATATTTTGGCCAAGACAGAAGTAATCAAGAGGAATTGTAAAATTTCTAAATGGTGAGAAAACAATAGTACTGAACTGAGTTTTTAAACTATGAGTTTTAGTAAAATGTTTTATATTTTCACCTTCTTTGATTAAATTATATAATTAACATGTTTATAAGAATAAGTAAGTTTATGGATGACTGTAATTCTACATCTAAATTGAAACCAACAACAAACTTATTGATTTGATTAACATGTGCCCATAAAATTATTTAAAAATGAAACTTTTTTGTAATTTTTGAAGAGAATAGTATGTCACAATCTCCTTAATTCTTATATGTCAAATAAAACATTGCATACTATACATGTAGCATAATAAAATAAGTCCTCATTGTAGAGAAAGTATACAACATTAATTGGACCTATGTTAATGTTTAGAAATCTCTCAGATTCCAAATTATCTGATTTAAATAATATCCCAAAATGGCTTTTTTAAACTCACTTATAGGATTACACAAGTTATGAAATTAAATATTTGTATAAAATAATAAAATAAAAAGAAGTAGAAGATATAAATGTGAATGGTAAAACATTGGCCTTCCATATGTGAAGACCTTTGTTGAAAAATGAACACTGGTTTATAAAAAGTTAAATTCAAAAAATTTGAGTGATCCATATGTGCAGTGATCAATAATTATGTTATTTAAAATGATGGGTCTAAAAATGTAAGTATAGTCTGGTTATGTTGAATATTAGATTTTTACAGAATAATTTAAACATTTTGAACAATTTTCTTAGTCCTCCTAACCCCTAAAATAAGTCAAAACATAATTCAAAGCCAACGAAGAGACAATATAATAAAAAGCAAGAGATGAGGTGCTTACACAAAAACGGAGAAGAAATAGCCAATTAAAGATAGACTTAGGAAGGCTTGAGATGAAGATTGAAATTTATGGAAATATTTTCAGTAGACTTTAAAAGGTCCATGATGTAAGTGAATTTTATGATTTCATTGATTGAGTCAAGAGTAAAGACAGAATTTGGGGGTGAGGCAATTCAATGAGCTGGGGTGCAAGCTTTTATATGGAATCTCAGGTTCCATCTCTCTGGCTTGGAACTGAACAGCTCAGGGAGTATCCCCAAAAACTGATGCATATGCTCATTCATAAAGCAAAATACAAATGGAAATTTTTTTTTTTTGCTTTTGAGCCACACCCAGTGATGCGCAAGGGTTACTCCTGGTTCTGCACTTAGAAATCACTCCTGGCTTGGGGGGCCATATGGGTCACTGGGGATCAAATGTCAGTCCTAAGTTGGTGCGTGCAAGGCAAATGCCCTACTGCTTGGTCACTGCTCTGGTCCCGCAAATGAATTTTTTTTATATTCATTTACTCTCTTCAGAACTTTTACTATGATTTTTACTGTTTCTTCTGAAAGTAGAAAGTAATTTGTGTTATGTATAATTATCTAGTGAATCTGTTAAATTCAGAAAGGATATCCCTTTTAAATATTTTATCAAATCTCCATTCAATGTAACTAATATTGACTTACTAGGGAAACTATATTTTTTGAAAAGTTGAATCAAGTTTTATGATTTTTATGCTGTTTTCTGACTCAGCTCCTAATTTAAATAATAAGCAGCCCTTTTATTTTTCTCCTCACCTAATAAAAATTCCAAATCTATTCAACATGATAGCATATCAAACAGTAAGAAATAGGAAATGATTAATATTAAAGCAAGTACTTCAATTAAGAGAAAGTTTGAAGTCATTTTATTATTGAATAAAAGATTTAACATTATGAAACCTATGTGGCAGTTTTATGATCTAAATGGAATATAATTGAGGAAATGCATTTTATGTAATGAATAAACCCTTATTAATGAGGAGAGTTATGTATGGTTTAGATGTGCTAAAATATTTACATATAGATATAACAGGAAGAATGGGATTCCAAGACAGTAATAAAACTGGCATTCATTATTTTGGGTTCACATATATTAAATAAAATTAAAGTAGAAATAAATATAGTGGCATGTAATTGATAGTTCTAAAGCACCATTTAGTAACTACCATGTTCTAGATATTAAATGTGTATAATGTTTGTAATCATATGAAATAAGTTCACATAATGTGACTTTCAAGTGCAGTAATAGAACTTCAAAAGCCAAGTACTTTACAACGCCAGAGTAAATGGTTGCAAAAGTGCTCTTGTAACTAATCCAGAACTAGAAAAAGAATTTCTGAAACAAATTCCTGGGACAATTTCTGTTTTTTCGTTTTAAATTTTTTTCCTGGAGATTCTTTTATTCTGTATTTGGAGCTGATGATAACTTGATATCACGAGTAGTAGAGGGTGAGAAACAGGTATACTAAAGATAGGTGTCTTTTAAGCCTTATTAAATTTCACAGTGTCTGTTTAATTTTTAAGGAACTAAAATTTTTACACATTGTGTTTGCAAGAAAGTCAGCCATGAAAGATTCAGTGTTCTTATGGGAAACATTCTCTTCACTAAATGAAAAAATAAATTCTCTGTTAACTCTCTTGAAAGGTCCTATAATTGAGGAAGTTCATTCTTCCCTCAAAGCACGTGGGCAGTTCCCATTAATAATAAAGTCCTTAGGGGAAAATAATTCCCTAAGATGTTATAAAATGCCCAAATAGGATGAAATCTTCCAAGGTTTATACTGACTCTTAAGTTTTGATATCAGCAACTCTCTGTGCCTTCCACAGGACATAGGAAATTTTTATCAGCAGTTATACAACTAACTGAATTAAATGGAAAGGAGCAAATTTAAAAAAAACCAACAAATTTAAATTGCATCCTCTAACTACAAAGCAAGGCTAGCATCTGTTTATTTCAATGACAGTCTAACTTGGTATACTGCTTTAGGATGCCACGGCCAGAAAAGTAAGATAAGGGAGCTCTTGAATTCCACAGGAAGGCAACGTGTTTGGAAAAGAATATTCCCAAACTGTGTTAATAGGAAAATATCTGTTGGTTACAGATTAATTTTCTTCACAGATTTTCTCCTATTGGAACATCTGAAGCTGAAATGTATTTTTCTAAAATGTAGATTATAGAGGTCAACTAGTTTATCGGCCTTTCTAAGAACTGGTGCTTTCTACAGTACACAGAGCAAAAACAGCAAGATTAAGTACAGACCCTTAAAACCACAAATGAAAACAGTAGGTGAAGAGATATTCAAACAGAATATATTAGTGACAAAATAATTCGTCTAAAAATTTACGTGTGGCTTGCCACGTTACTTTAATAAAGTCAGAGGACCCCCATTATATTCAATACATATTTATAAGACTTTTATTTCCCATGAATATTTGTGTGAGCTTTTCAGGTTTGTTTTTGGGTCAAATCAGCTGTGCTTAGAGCTTACTCTTGGCTCTACAATCATAGCATTCATGGTGGATCTCGGGGGATCATACGGGGTGCTTGAACCTTATTAGAATTGGCTACAGGCAAAATAAGTGCACTGTACTCTGTACAATCTCTCCAGCTTCCCCACATAGATGTAAAACTTAGCACCTCAGATTTAATAATTCAAAATAGGGGCCGGAGTGATAGCACAGCTGTAGGTTGTTTGCTTGCACACAGCTGACCCAGAACAGACCCAGGTTCAATTACCAGCATTCCCTATGGTGCCCCTAGCCTGCCAGGAGGAATTTCTTAGCACGGAGCCAGTAGTAACTTCTGAACGCCACCAGGTGTGGCCAAAAACCAAAATATAAATAAATGAATTTAATTTAATTTAAAAATAATAATAATAATAATTCAACATAAATTGAGCAAATACATTTGCTAAAAATCTTTCTTCAAAACGGTTCATTTATAGCTTTACATTAAAATAGTCTGATTATTTTAAAGTGCATGTACATTCACAAGCTAGAGACATGTAAATGTAGAAATCTATGCCAAAGTGGAACGTGACACACAATAAAAATTAACAATTAAATCTAATTGAGGATTTAGGACTTTTAAAATAACTTAAATGGAAGGACCATAAGTAATATTAATACAATCTGCATATATGGAAACAGCTATTAATAATGTTTTTATTAAAGGCCAAATTTGCTGAGGAGCAGATAGTTTCATTTTCTAATTTTTCCCTCATTTTTTTTCCTGATTCCTTTCTACATCAGGCTCATATTGTCTTAAAACAAAAGGATCTCATAAACAGCTGATGCTATCTATGTAATATTGAAAGAGGAATTTCCTTGAAGCTGAAAGACACTCTGTTGTAAGAAAGATTCTAATTGAACAAGTCATTACAGGAGCTCTTCTTTAGAAAAAATGTATATGAGATACCACTGCAGGGTTGGGCCATAAAAAAAACTTAAAAATTTAAAATATTACTTATTTTTGCCTTTATGAATTTTTAATATTATATTTGTTGAATATGCTGCTAGACATTTTTATGAGCCCACGACTCTCTAATTTCTATCTAGAAATATTCTAAAACAGTGTCAATAATAATAATTGAAAAAGTAAGTTTCTCTTAAAAATTAAATATTATGACAGGGTATAATATTTTAAGTAGAATTCAAGTAATTATAAACATAGAATTTATGTTAACTCAACTTACTTTGAAGTTAAGTATGTGTGATAGGATTAAGAAACTACGTCTACATATTCAAATTTAAAAGTGGTAGATAATCATGAAATAGAATTTCAAAATAGTATTTTACCCGAGTTAAAACTAATACGTTGAAAAGCTTCATTGAAACTACAAGGTTTTGTATTAGTATAAAATGCTCAAGGCTCATGTTTGAAAAAAAAAAATACTATTTGTCTAGAACTGAAAAAATGTCTGAAATTTGAACACAAGTGAAATAAATTAACAAAGAACCTTTGTTCTGCCAACATTACCTTACATAAATTCTTAAGTAAATTTATGGGGTAATTGGGAATTTTATGTCCCTAGAAATATGCTTTCAAATAGATTAAAGTGTAAATGTATTAATTCTCAGAAAATAGTAAAAATTGCACTTCAAAATGAAAACATGTTTCTTTGAAATACGAACAATAGTTTGTTGTAGAAGGAAAGTTATAAATATAAAGATTATAAGAATCTCTGTGTATGAAACCACATTTTACAATGAAAATATCCTCAGTGTTTGATAGCTTGATGTTGTTTGAAATAAACATCTTAAGAATCTCTCCATTATGAACTACTAGTACTTATTGTTAAAATGAAATACTTAAAAATATTAATGATGAAAAGAATAATCTTGAAATATTTGAGTTCAAGGCATACTATAGTTTAGGTAGGTGACTGCTTTGTAAAGAAATATCTTACAAAAATATGAGAAAATTATATTCTGAAGCTATTATTGAAAACAAATTTATACTAAAATATTTATTCATCTGTTTAATGTTTCTAAATAAGCCATAAGGAAGAGTTTATTTTTAGCTTTCTTAAATAATAAATGCTAAAATGTTTAAATTTAAACAAATTATTTGGGTGTTTAGATTCACCTGGAAGTGTTCAAATCTTACTCTTGCCTCTGTATTCAGAGATCACTCTGTGGGATTGAAAAATTCTGCATTATTTCAATTACTGAACCATGTACAAGACAAATATCCTATTATGTATTATGGCTTTTTCACTTAAACAAGAGATTTTTCTGATTGGGAAAAAAATTGTAAGTGTTACTCAATATTTCATGATACCTTAGGTGAGGATTATATATTCAAGTAATCTTATTGATAGAATGTTAGAAAATTGGCATTTCTAAGATTTTTGTGAAATGCTTCAGTAAAGAGCAGGAAAATAAAGATGTTTAAAATAACTGATGATAAGCTATGAGCTTTTTTAATGCTATTCAAAGAAATTGAATCACACAGTTGACATAGTTGACCATAATACAGTAGTTTTTAGATAATTGAGTACAAAGTTATTGAAAAAAAGAAAGAAAAAATGAAGAAAGAGGAGTAAATAACATATAAAAAGAATTAGAGCTGCAAATTGGTGAAAATTATTTTCTCTCTAATGAAGACAATAAGACAATGGCAGAAGTTTTAATAAGCACTTGTTATCTGTCCATTCTGTTTTCATTTGTTTCCGAATATTAAGTGACCTCAGCTACACATTGGCATCTAAAGTGATATGTTTCTATAGGGGTAATAGCATCAAACAAATGATGTTGTCCAGGAATTCAAAGCACTATTAATGATAATGCAGCTTTTGTGGGGTGTGTTTTTAGCTAGTAAGCCTTCTGGAAAAAATAGGTTGTGGGAGGGGATGTAGTGGATACCTGCATTCACTCCAAAAAAGACCTGTGAACTAAACAAAAAATAAGCTTCTAAGCCCATTAAAAATGGGGAGAAGAAATGAACAGACACTTCCTCAAAGAAAAATACAGATGGCCAGAATGCACATGAAAAAATGCTCCACCTCACTAATCATCAGGGAGATGCAAATCAAAACAACAATAAAGTACAATCTCATGCCACAGAGACTGGCACACATCATAAAGAACAAGATCAATCAGTGCTGGTGGGAATGTGGGGAGAAAGGAACTCTTATTCACTGCTAGTAGGAAAGCTGTCATGCCCAGCCTTTATGGAGAACAATATGGAGATTCCTCAAAAAAACTGGAAATTGAACTATCTGTTCCAGCAATACCACTCCTAAGGATATATTCTAAGAATACAAAAACACAATACCAAAAATGCCCTCTGCATGTCTATGTTTATGGTAGTTCTATTTACAATTGCCAGAATCTGGAAACAATTCAGATGCTCAAAAACAGATGAGTGGCTGTAGAAACTATGTTATATATGCACAATGGAATACTATGCAGACCTCAGGAAAAATGAATTCATGCAATTTTTCTGTACATGGATGGACAGGGAAAATATGGTGAGTGAAATGAGTTAGAGGAATAGAGACAGACAAAATAGTCTCACTCATCTGTGGGATTTAAAAAAATGTAAGACAGTTTATATATATATATGAACATATATATGAACATATATGTATGTATATATACAAATATATATACAGAGACAATAGAGATGAGGTTTGAGAGGACCAGCCCATGATAAGCTTAACACAAAGTTTGGTAAGTGCAGTTAGAAAAATAACTAGACCAACAACTGTCATGACATTGATAGTAAGTAAGAGAAATAAAATGCTTGTCTCAAAGACAGGCAAGGATAAGAGAAGAAGGAATTGGGGGGAGGGGGGAGTATTGGTGGCCAGAGGTTACACTGGAGAAAGGGAGTGCACATTTTTATGACTGAAACCGAATTACAAACGTGTTTGCAACCAAGGTGCTTAAAGATATTATAGATATATAAATGTAGTGTTTATAATTATATCAAAATATGTTATATATTTATACAATAAATATAAATTATATATAAATATATGATTTATAAATAAATATTTTTGAAAAGATCTAGTAATATCAGCCCCCAAGCCATCATATATGTATTTGGTCAAATTGATGTCTACAAAGAGACATGTAGAGGAGTGGGTGAGTTATGACCACAGACAAAGTAGTAATGATGGAAGATGGCCTGGATGCAGCAGCCCAGTTGCACCAAAGCAAGATTCAGCCTGCTCTCTCCACCAGAGATTGCCAACTATCTGCTGCATAGCTATGATCTTTCACGGCTTGGTTTACATCTTTTTTTTTTTTTTTTTTTGAGAATATATAGTCTATGGAGTTGGCCAGGTGTGAACATCTAGAACTTTTGTGATGCTTAGAGAGCTCAATGAGAAAGAAACATTATTGTGTAATTATCAGAGTACATTTAATTATCTCTCTGTTGTAGTGTCAGAATAAGAAAAAAGGTTTATTAAGAAAGATTCCATTGGGCCTGGAGAGATAGCACAGCGGCGTTTGCCTTGCAAGCAGCCGATCCAGGACCAAAGGTGGTTGGTTCAAATCCCGGTGTCCCATATGGTCCCCCGTGCCTGCCAGGAGCTATTTCTGAGCAGACAGCCAGGAGTAACCCCTGAGCACTGCCAGGTGTGCCCCCCCCCAAAAAAAGAAAGATTCCATTGCCATAAATGTCTCATTTTGCTTACTGATCTCAATCTCACTCAATAGAGGGTTTATCTGTTTGAAGTTATCCTTGTTCTTTAAAAAGTCTTTTCTGAAATAATGGAAATTTTTTGTTTGTTTCTAAGCAACACCCGGTGGGCTCAGGGGTTACTCTGTCTCTGCACTCAAAAATCACTCCTGGCAGGCTCAGAGGATCATATGGGGTGCCAAGAATTGAACCTGGGTCTGTCCTGGGTCAGCTGCCTGCAAGGCAAACGCCCTGCTGCTGTGCTATTGCTCTGGGCCGATATAATTGAATTCTTAAATATTGTTATTTTCTCCCTTTCAGTCCTCTTTTTACACAGCTAAATAAAATATAGAGGAATATTCAATATTTATTTTGACCCTGACCTCAATTTCATGGCAACAAAAAGAAATATTATTCTAAAATATTCATAATTCTATATAGACTTTTAAAAATCCATTATATGACTAATAGGATGAACCTATATTCTTGCTGTTTTTAAGCTTGAATATTATATTTTAAGTTTCAAATATTCCTGGCAATAGACATTTATTTCATTAACCCAACTTTCTCTCGTTTATACTGGGCTGGGAACATGAGGGTGTATCTGCATGCTCCTAAAACTTAACCCAGAACCTCTGCATACAAATAATTATCTCCTGCACTTTAGAGATTAGACTATCACCACTTACCTCTAAAGATATCGACAATATGATGTATAAAGAAAATTTAAATTCTAGGCAAATAGGGGCCACAGATGTGGCGTAGAACAGTAAGGTGTCTGCTTTGCTGGCGCTAGCCTAGGAAGAACTGTTCAATCCCCCAGCATCCCATATGGTCCCCCAAACCAGGAGTGCTTTCTGAGCGCATAGCCAGGAGTAACACCTGAGCGTCACTAGGTGTGGCCCAAAAACAAAAAACAAAACAAACAAAAAATATTCTGGGCAAATAAACAAGCCAGAGAAATTTGTAAGAGATAAAAAAAAGCCCAGATTAAGTATAATAATAGTGAACATCCATGGGAACAACTGTACAAACTGAGATAGTGGTCTCAAAGGTGTCAGATATCATTTAAACTAGCTGTGATATTTGAGGGAAAAAAAATGTCAAAAGTTAGATACAAAGGTAACCAAGATAAAGCTGAGGTAATTAAATGAAGATGTAAGTTTAGTCTTCTCCATTGAGAAGAGCTAACATTAAGTTATCATGTACTATGAGGAAGACACCTTTAAATAACATTGTCTATTGGATATATACATGTCTCACCATGAGGTGAGGAGATAGTTTAAAGAACTAGAGGGCATGCTGTACATGCAGGTGATATATATTCAATCCCAGGTTCTGCAGGCTCCTACAAACACTGCCAGGAACAAAGATCAAGCACTGTCTGTGATGGCATCTATCCTGTAATCCCAAAACTAAGAGCATAAACAACAAACAAAAGGGCAACCTCCACTTATTCTTTAGAAACCCTCCTATAATATAAAAATCCCCCCAAAAGACATAGTTAGATGAAAATATTTTTGTTACCCTGAGAAAAAAGATGATATTGCTTTATGTTCTTAGTTTTCATTACAATAATGCATCTAAAACCAGGGAAGCGTATGGTCAAGAAAAACTATTGTCAACACATATTGAAATTTTAGATCAAATTATCTCTTGAATTTGTTCAATAACTGCAATAATTTTATATTTATTGTGTCATGCATAGTATGAATTTTTCTACCATGAAAGTAAGTCAGAATGTTGGCTTAAGATAATTTGTTTAGTCAAGGCTATCTAATTTAATATGGGAAATACTTTGTTCAATATAAAATAGCCTAAATTGATAATATAGTAGCAAAGTGGTTTAACTAAATTTTCACAGAATGGTTCCTAGATTAGCAATATACTTAATTTTTTTAAAAATTTAAATTTTTAGCCTCTAAACAACTATGAATGAAAAACCCTGTATGATCCCCAGAAATTGTGTTGTTAGATATTCTAATATATATCCAAATGTAAAATATATATTTAGCCCTGAGATATATAGTACAGCAGGTAAGACACCTGTCATACACACAGCTTTGATTATTAAATTGCTTACCACCTATAGATTATGACACTTAGCCTGTACATTAATTGATACTATAGCTTTAATATAGTATTTTATTCCTTATTATTACTAATTAAATTTATTATCATCTCACTTCCTGATAAATAATATCTATACAGTGCATCCTTTCCATAAGTCTCTTCCGATTCCTGTCAGAGTTTTAAAATTCAGTTAGAAGTTAGAATTCCTATATTCTGAAGTAGACATCACATTTTTCATTCAATGGTTTCATTCTCCTTATTTTAGAATTTCTTGCTATAAGCATGCTTTAGGTGCTGAGATGATTCCTCAATGGATTGGATTGCATGTTTAGTATTCAAGAGTTCTGGGTTGAATTTTCTGAACCAAGCACTACTGTAATTCCTGAGCACCTCAGAGTAGCACAGTACAGTATTGTTAAATATGATCTAATTTATCTCCACCAAAAGCTATGTTTTAGCCATAAGTTTTTTTGTCAAAACATCAAAATCTAAACACCCTAAATAAAATAAATGAACTCTAATAAATTAGTATTTTTTCATTCTCAAGCAATTCAAACATATTTCCAAGTGGAACATACCCTTCCTTAGTAAAATATTTTTAGGTAATATTCAGTTCCTGATTGCTGTTTCTGAATAAAAGAATGATATTTATTAATTACAAAAGTCTAGGAAAAATGCTAGCCTACTTCAAGTCACATTCCTAAAATATTTTTTTCTAATACTCCCACCTCTGAAATATTATTATTAAGAGAGGATAATGAATTCATGTACTTAGAATCATAATCAAGTCTAGCATAAAACTATACTAGACTTGGATAATAAAAACTTCTAAATTATATACAAGAATTATTTGCGGGGTGGGGTTCAGCCACATCCGGTGACGTTCAGGGGTTACTCCTGGCTATGCGCTCAGAAATTGCTTCTGGCTTGGGGATCATATGAGATGCCAGGGAACCAAACCACGGTCCATCATCCTAAGCTAGCATAGGCAACGCTTTGGTTCCAAGAACTATTTTCTTATTAAGGTCAGTTGTTTAAAAGTATTTATGAGTCCAGAGATAAATGTTACTTTTTTATTTAAACTTGAGCCTGAGAGATAGTATAGCAGATAAGACACAATTCATATAACTTATCCAAGTTCATTCCAAAGCAAACACAACACTAAAATGGTAACAGATAATACAAACCTCAGGAGAGAGGCAAAGAATTAGAAGCCATTGATGAAGATAGCAAAGCTATATAAAAACAAATTAATTCACATTGATTCCAACAAAACTATACTTAGAGATGTTTTATGGTCTATAGAATATAAAATCTAAAGTACAATGTATAATTGATCAGGTTTTTTCTTGGAAAGTAGTATATAGCATAAAATGCAAGGTAGCAATAAAAATCAGCCCAGGTCTGTTCACCAAGCTTTAAGATTTAAACTGTGACATGCCTTTTTTTGATCTGCAGTAGAACAGATGAAGTCATTGGCATTATCTCTTGCCATGGCTATTACTAATAGCATGGGTTTTTTTTTTTATGTTCCAAAGACTATCAAATAATCAGAATTTTACTTTGATTAAGAGAAATAGTAGTATTCTTTGATGCAGTCATAAGTTGTAGTTTAAAAAAATTAAACGAATCTGAAGCCTGTTTTCCAGAGCAATGAAAGGAATTAAATATAACAAAAAGAAAGATGACAAACTGGGTTGAAGTTTGAAACTCATTGTGCAATAGATTGTGATTTTTTAAGACATACCATTTTTCATATTTGTCTTTGTAATTTAATAAAAGAATAGTTTAAACAAAAGATAAAAGTGACTATAAAACCAAAAGATTTTCTGAGCAATCAATATCTGCAGAACATTTCTTCTTCTTATAGTAGGGTACTGAATGAAAATCCAAGATTTTCATATTGACTATCTTTTAATTGAAGGAAGCTAACATTCATAAGATGTAGGCCTGGCAGCTTCAGCAAATTTAGGAAAAGTATATTCACTTCCTTTCAATATTTTTCAGAGGAAGCTAATTATGTTAGGTTGGCTTATTTAATTGACAGGAAGTAATTGTGGAAATAGTAGTATCAGATAATGTTGCCATGTAAGTATGGAGAAGGTCACAAGGGATGTAGTTAAATTAGATGTGGATCAATAAAGCTAGCAAGATTCTTATAAAATGTAAAGTTGGTGGTCAGAGAGCATAAAAATAGGAATAATCATAACTATTTTACACTCAACCTTAAGGATATGTTTATATTTTATTTCTACCTTACACTTTGTTCTTTAATACAATGTTTAATTTGTTTATTTTCCTCCATTCATAATGTGCTTCTATATAGTGCTTTGAGATCCTTAGATGAAACATACTACTTATGTACAAATTAATATAATCTAAGAGCTGTCAAAGTGATCATACTAATAGTGGAATGGCTTTCGATTTATTTCTAAATAAATAGGTATGAATCATTTCACGTGAAGCATCAAGTGAATTAATTGCAGAAGAATAATTCAGCATGCACCAAATCTATTAGGATACTTGAACACAGCTGCAATTCTGAGGATAAACTAGATTAGAATACTGTTTGCAGAAAATAGCAAATCGAAGCACTCTTTGAGGCAATTAACAAAATCAGAGCATCCTTTGAACCAAATAAGCATAAAAAATGCCTTTCTTACTCTGATTTTTTCAATTGCCTTACTTTGCTACTGTCTTGAGTGTTTTTGGATCATGTTCAAAGCCTAACATAACAGAATTTCCATCATACAGATGAGATTTTGTTTTGATGTGAACTATTCATCCACAGCTAAATACACAGTTTCAACCACATAAATGATGAATAAGAACTATTACAACAGTACACTTTACAGCTTGACTTTCTGTTGAAATTACCTATCATACTCTAATTATATTTTTCCACTGATTAGGGCTTACATAAGAGGAGAGCTAGAAATGCTGCAGTCCAAACAATACTGCATGATATTATGATGATATTTGTACACGCAAGAAGTGTATGTGAGTAATAAAATAAAAGTCATCTGTCTTGAGCGTGAAAGTAGTGAAGTCTAGAGTAGATCAGATTTAACTAACCTCTTGAAGAATTTTAAAGGGGATAAAATACAAGGTAAAAATGGAGAGGGAAGATATTCCACTATGAAAAAAATGAATGTTTTGCACTATTATTGTGAATACAGGTTTTTATTAATAATACCTTTATAATTCTAAATTCTAGTTTGTTACAATTTAGTTATCTGGTTTCTACATAAAGGTTGGCACATTCATATATTTCATATAATTTCTCTTTTAAAAATGTGACTGGGTATTACTGAAAAATTTTTCTAGAAAAAAATAATATGTTTTGAATTTTAAATGAGCTAAATTACATTGCAATATTAAGAAATTCCCTGAAAGCAGAAAATAGAGGTTGCAGTAATATGCATTCATATATACATATGCATATAAATATACATACATATATACACACAATGTGATACTCTACAAGATTAAATCATACAGCTTGCTTTAACTTTGATGGACCTGAAGGGTAATATATTAAGTGAAATAATTAAGATCAAGGAAGATGAATACTGGATTCTATTTATTTGTGATATATACAGGAGCAATACAATGAAATTAATAATATTCCAATGACTGACAAATTTGGCCTTGGACAGGAAAACTCAGATCATCAAGCACTTTGAAAGATTGATAGGTAATGAAGAGTTGAATTAGAATAATCATAAAGGTATTAGTGGAAGGTCTGGGACAATTTGTGGGTTTTGTTGTATAGTAAAAAGCACAGCAAAACTATAAATGTTAATCTCATTGTTAATGTTACTTAAGTGATGATAAAATTAATTAAAGGAATAAGTATTTTTCTAACTTTCAGTGGTTCAAATACTAACTTTTAATTTTGGCTTGTATTGTTTGTCATAAACAGAGAATCAAACTTTGCTCATCTCAGTCACTAAGAGATCAAAGAAAATAGTCAAGAGCTTCCCTCATTGATATTATGTTGGGCTGATAGGCAAATGAAATACTTTAGAAGGTCTACAACTAAATAAAAAGTGATGGAAAATTTTTTTTCATAAAACTTTCTTAGGTTCATATTTCACAGGTCCCTTCCATGGATGGCCTCAGCACAAAAATTGTTGGTGAATTGAACTTCTGTCTCTAGTAATCTAGATAATCTGGAAGTGTTAGAATAATTTATAAAACAGTGCCTTAGGGAATCTAAGGATTAAAGGCCAAATTTTTTTTTGGGGGGGAGTGTTAAACCACATAATCAAAAACTTTAAGCATAGCTACATGAGACCCCCATATAAGAGCAGTTTTCAAATGATATTCAATTATATAATATTAAAAGATTAATTCACACACATTTTAATAGTTATATATGTTGTTATGGATTTTTTTTGACCATCTAAAATCTCCTATGATATCCATCATTTATTTTTATTTCAACTATCTTATGGAATTAACCAGAAAACTGTTTTTAAAATGGCACAACCGAAATATTCAGAGTTAGTGTTTCTGAAGATAGTTGAATTTTATAAATATAGTTAAAGGAGATATTGTGACTTAACTTTTACATAAGTCTTTAAAAGAAAACTAGATAATTCTCTTACTAGGAATAGATCATTTGAGCTTGAGTAGAAGAGTTCTATTCATAAGTAAAACCTAATAGAAACAAGAATTCTTTATTTGTAGGGTAGAATCTCTTTCTTTTAAAATAAATAAATGTAATAGTATAAGGGCTGGAGTGAAAATACTGTGGGTAAGACACTAGCCTTTCATGCAGCAAAACTGGGCTTGATCTCTAGAATCCCATATGAGTATTGCCAAGGGTAATTCTTAGAGCACAGACAGGAATAACTCCTTAGCATCATTGTACAGCCCCCCAAGCAAACAAAAATAATAAGCAAAAAGATAAATGAAAAGAAAGAAAAGACAAGTAGCAATACTGAGTGAACTTAAGAAACATAAGACATTTTTTTCTTATGGAAATCATTTCAAGGTTTCTTGATCTGTTAGCTAATTTATTTAGTGTAAACTTATTGTTGAATTACTTTGCATTATCAAACCATGAAAAGCATACTGTTAGATGAAGGAAAACTAATGTTTTACCTTTGTTTGGCATTAAACTACCACAATATCTAAGGTTCCACATGAAAATAGCATGGTCATAAATTAGTCACTCTGCTTTTAAATTTTGTCATGATAGTTAAAATGGTTTGATTGGAGTTTTTTTTAAAAGACAAAAATATCTACAAACACTGAAACTCATACAGAGAATATACCAGAAATATTGTTCTATAAATTCTAAGTCTGAAGAGCTACTGAGATTCTAGGTATCTAAATCCTGATATGATCTTCCAAATGACTAGTCACTTGCTCCTGAGATCACTCCTAGCAGTGTGTCTTGATGTTTTATCATAATTTATCACTGATATTGGTAAGGCTATGTGTCATTTGACAAGATATACTCTACACTCTGGTCATTATAGGTGATATCAATATAGGTGATAGGGGCCGGAGTGATAGCACAGTGGTAGGGAGTTTTCTTTGCAAACAACTGACTTAGGACAGACCTTGGTTCCATCCCAAGCATCCCATATAGTCCGGACACAGAAGCGATTTCTGAGTGCTTAGCCAGGAGTGACCTCTCGATGTCACAGTGTGTGGCCCCAAAAGAAAAAAAATTAGTGATAAATAGGAGATATATAAAATTTACAAGCAATGGAGTAAAAGGACAGAACTTTTGCACAGCTCTACTTCATGCGATCTTGTAATAGAGTTTAACTTCTATTAGACTTGCTTCTCACAACTCTCTTATCCCCAGGTGTTCATATGGAAGCTAAAATTCTTACAAACAAAATATTCTAGGCTGCAGGGTGAATTTTCAAACCATACTTAGGCAAGGCACATACAAAATCTGTTAGTTTATTGCATTTTGGTCGCATGTTGTCTCTCCAGTGTTTTGAAAATTCACCCCTTCAGGTTAGAATATTCATTAAAAATCATCTCTTGAGTGTGACATGAACCTAAATTTGAGAGTACAGATTTGAATGAATAAAAAGGCACTTGCAGAGGAAGATAATAGTCACGATCATAGGTCTGTGATTTTTTTTTCAGCCTAGCTCTAGGACAAAACAATTTCACACAGTGTAACAGAATGTGTAATAGAATTATTACCTCATCTTTTTAAGACAATACAATACTATATTTTGAAATTAAAAATTATGAGGTAGTATATTAGCTTACTGCCTTACATTCACAAATATTTAATCATAGTACAAATTAATTATGAATTATATTTTATCAGAATTTATATGTTTTAACTTTCCAAATATTAGGGTTTTCTTTAATTAGTGATCTCTTCAAACAAAAATCTGTTAGTGCAAAGGAGAACTTGAGTATGTTTTAAAATACTTATTACATATACATTAATATAGTTATACATGAATTACTTTATTATGTTCAAAATCAAAGCTTAATTTGCAATCTCTTTTTTTAATTGCTTTATTTAAGCACCCTGGCTACAAAATTGTTCATTTTGGGGGTTGAGTCATACAATGTACACCATTTTTCACCAGTGCACTCTTCTAGCTACCAATGTCTTCTTTAGTAGGTTTTTTAGTATGACACTTGTATGTATTAAAATGAATTAAATAATTGTTTTTATTTGCAAAACTCATAAATTTAGAATGATCAGTTTATAAAAACTTATCAAATTATTCGAACAAGTTTAGAAGAGCCATTGTTATATTTTTTCAATGATAATAAACTCTAATTTTGCAAAGAAATACATTCTTGTTTACTCTGTTCAGGTCATCTATGCCATCATGAGACTGATCACAGAAACTGTGTGAGTTGAGTTACATGTGAATGATTACATACTTCAACATTCTTATTTTTAATTTTGTATTAAAGAATCACAACTTATGAAGTTATTGATAGTTGAGTTTTGAGCATATAATGTTTTAACACCAATCCATTCACCAGTGTAAATTTCCCTCTACTAGCCTCTTCCCTCCCAGCCTACCTCCTATAAGTTAAGTAATCATAGTTTGTATCTCATGTTTTCAGTGTATTGAGTCCATTGTTTGAATGTATAGCTATATAACACCACCATATCATTGTTATATATGAGGCCACTGATCCCTGTTCCCCCATTACTTCTATTGATAAATTTTAATAATATTATTATAGATATCAAATATTTATAAAATATTAATGCCAACTATATTAAGTAATAGACAAAACAAGAATGTTATTTCTTAGAGAAATTGGATTTTTATTATTTTAAACATACTCTACATTTGTTTTTTGTTTTTTTATTTTTTATTTTTGATAAAGGTGCAAGAAATTCTAAATGGAACAGGGAAGGCCTCTTCAATAAGTGGTGTTGGCACAACTAGCTAGCCACTTGTAAAAAAAGCAAATTTAGGCCTCCAGTTAACATCATGTACAAAGGTAAAATCCAATAGATATCAGGCCTGAAACAATAAAGTATATAGAACAACATGTAGGTCCTTTTAGGAGGAAACCATACTCTCCAAACAAGTGAAAGCAGAAATAAATAAATGGGACTATATTAAGTTGAGAAGCTTCTGCACCTCAAAGGAAATAGTGCCCAGAATACAAGAGCCACCCACTGAGTGGGAGAAACTATTCACCCAATACACATCAGATAAGGGGTTAATATCCAAAATATGCAAGGCACTGACAGAACTTTACAAGAAAAAAACATCTAACCCCATCAAAAAATGGGAAGAACAAATGAGCAGACACGTTGACAAAAAAGAAATACAAATGGCTAAAAGGCACATGAAAAAATGTTCCACATCACTAATCATCAGGGAGATGCAAATCTATACATCTATGAGGTACCACCTCACACCCCAGAGATTGGCACACATTAGGAAAAATGAGAACAAGCAGTGCTGGCGGGGATGTGGAAAGAAAGAAACTCTTATCCACTGCTGGTGGGAATGCCGTCTGGTCCAACCTTTGTAAAAAGCGATATGGAGATTTCTCCAAAAGCTGGAAGTTGAGCTCCCATACGATCCAGCTATACCACTCCTAGGGATATATCCTAGGAACACAAAAATACAATACAAAAATCCCTTTCTCAGGGCCGGGAAGGTGGCGCTAGAGGTAAGGTGTCTGCCTTACAAGCGCTAGCCAAGGAACGGAACGGACCGCGGTTCGATCCCCCGGCGTCCCATATGGTCCCCCCAAGCCAGGGGCGATTTCTGAGCACATAGCCAGGAGTAAACCCTGAGCGTCAAACGGGTGTGGCCCAAAAACCAAAAAAAAAAAAAAAATCCCTTTCTCACACCTATATTCATAGCAGCGTTATTTACAATAGTCAGACTCTGGAAACAGCTTAGATGCCCCTCAATAGTTGAATGGTTAAAGAAACTGTGGTACATATACACAATGGAATATTATGCAGCCAATAGAAGAGATGAAGTCATGAAATTTTCTTATACATGGATGTATATGGAATCTATTATGCTAAGTGAAATAAGTCAGAGGAAGAGAGATAAACACAGAATGGTCTCCCTCATCTATGGGTTTTGAGAAAAATGAAAAACATTTGTAGTGATTCTCAGAGACAAAATAGAGGAGGACTGGAGGGTCCAGCTCCTGACATGAAGCTCACCACAGGGATCGGTTAGTGCAGTCACAGAAATAATTACACCGAGAACTATCATAACAAAATGTGACTGAATGAGGGAAGTAGAAAGCCTGTCTAGAGTACAGGTCGGTGTGGGGTGGGGAGGAAGGACTCTTGGGATATAAAAACAAACAAACAAACAAACAAACAAAAAAAACCTTTAAACCACTGTCCATTGGCAGTATCATCATTCTGAAGGACGCAAGTGAAGACATTGAAGAGCTGGTGGAACCTGTGGCAGCCCATGGTCCAAAAATTGAAGAGGAGGAACATGAGCTGGAACCCCCAGAACCTTTGGAATATATTGATGATTAAGGAGCAAAGGAATCTCATTTCTCATCTGAAGAAGCTTGTCTGGGCTCAATTAGAATTGCCTGAGAGGAGATGCATGCTGAGACCTGTTATTCACTGCATGGCCCATCGCCTTTCACTGACCCGAAGAACTATGTCTCAAGTCTTTGGTCAAAGAGAAGATCTGTGACTCTTTAGTGTACTCGTATTACAAAGCAATAGTTATTAAAACAGCATGGTATTGGAATAAAGACAGACCCTCAGATCAGTGGAACAGACTTGAGTACTCAGAAAATGTTCCCCAGATACACTGTCACCTAATTTTTGATAAAAGTGCAAAAAATACTCTACATTTTTAATCAATTTAGAAGACTTATCTACACAAATATTTTCTAAACATTTTAACATCTACTTTGTGGATAAATTTAATATAATATTGTAATATCTGAAAATAACAAGCCTTACAAATATAAATATGAGTCAGTCTAGCAACCAATATTCTTCACTTTAAATACCTGTGAGAATAATTGTAATCCTTTTATGCATTGTATTTCATAATTGCAGAATTTTCATAATTGTCGATTTTTGATATTTTAGAGTAATGTTATGTAAAACATGGAACCAATATCCAGTATTATTTCCCTAGATATAATACTTATTTACTTTGATAATTATAGAATAAACTTAATTTATGGCTTATTGTTTTTGTAGCTATCAGTTTTCCTGTATATATTGAAGGTTTGAGGACTTGTGTGAATTTACATATGTAATTTCATCTAAGATTTTTTCTCTTATCTAAGAAAATAGTATATGGAGAGCACTTTCAGTACCCAACAGATTACAAATTATATTCTGGAGGTAAATTATGCCTTGAGGGAAACTGATAACTTTACTAAAATTAAATACTAAGGAGTAGTAATGTGCATGTGTGTATTTAAGCAGGGTTGGAAAGGAAAAAGAAAATACATGTAGAAGAAAAGGAAGATACTAAGAATTGTAGTGTAGAGAGTATATTATTATAATAATATATACTTTATATTTACATATAAAATAAGAATACAAATCATACTATAGAAACATATTGTGAAAAATTCATAAGTATTGCTATCCTGTTCATCAATTTTGCTATTATTTGGTGACCTGAAGGGATATACATGTCATAAATGGATGACTATATAAAAGTCCAACAGTAATAAAATTGTGTTTTTTTCAACATATATCACAGTTCTCTATTCACCTCTAGACTATTCTTAGTTATTTGTTATATTAACTATTTCATAATCTGACAACCTTAGAAGAAATATCCATTCACTTGAATATTAAAGGACAATTTTACCCCTTAATCTTTACAACAAAATTTCAAATATGCATTTTAAATAACTTTCCAGTACTTATTATTACTTTTTCAAAATTAAAGACTAAATTTTTCATATTTAATTTGTTTATATGTCTGTTTTATTTCTATTTTATTTATTTTGACAAGGTGTTTGGGGTACACACCATTGTCTTAATGAGCTTACTTGTGGTTTTCTGATACAGATTCATTCCTGGCTGGAACTTGGAACTTGGAATGAAACAGTATTTGCTTTGTGCAATTTAAGCATAACCCAACTCTAACGGGCATGTCTTAAGAAATTGTTTTTAATATAACATAATAGTCAAATAACATAGATTGATTCTATCTATTCTAGTAAATTAAAATTCATATCTGAATATGAATAATGAATCTCTCTTTTCATTATTTTTCTTTGTAAAAATACAATAATAATAATTCTTATTATTTGTATAATTTGTATGTCTCACAAGTAACTTCCATTTATACTTTCTTATTTCATCATCAGAATAATGAATTGATATTACCCTATTTTTCAGTGATGATAATGAAATTTAGCAAGTATAATAGATTTCCCAAATTAGTAGTTCTACACAGAGTAACTTGTCTTCTTTCTGACACTGCTACTTAAGTTATTATATATATTGTTCTCCTTTGCAAATTTATTTTTAAAAGCCAGTAGATGTTAAAATAAACTATAATTTTTCTGTTATTATTTATTAACTATAACAAAATTGGTATGTGTTTGCCTTATATGTGGCTGACCAGGTTCAATCTGTGGTATTCATTTCATATGAAAGATAAAAGAAAAAAAGAAAGAAAAGAAGAAAAGAAAATATAGTATTAAAAGAAACATATAAATAATATAGAAATATAATATAGTATAAAAAGAGGCAGAAAAAGAAGAGAGAAAGAAGAGGAAGAAAGAAAAAGAAAGAAAAAAACCCAAAAAGTAGAAGAGAAAGAGTGAAAGAAAGAAAGAAAGAAAGAAAGAAAAGGAAGAAGAAATAAAGAAAGAAGAAAGGGACTATTTTATTTTTATAGTATTTACCTTAATTATAGATGTTTATGACATAATGTACATTACCATAGCTGTTATGTCTATCTGAGATAATACGATTTTAAGTATAGAAGCACATTTCCTTTTGTAAGGTGAAGGGACATTGTACTTAGTCTACTGGATTTTTTTTTTAGATTTCTGGAAAAATAAAAAAAGACTTTTTTATACAAGAAAAAAAATGAAAGAAAAGAAAGAAAGAAAGAAAGAAAGAAAGAAAGAAAGAAAGAAAGAAAGAAAGAAAGAAAGAAAGAAAGAAAGAAAGAAAGAAAGAAAGAAAGAAGAAAGAGGGAGGAAGGAAGGAAGGAAGGAAGGAAGGAAGGAAGGAAGGAAGGAAGGAAGGAAGGAAGGAAGGAAGGAAGGAAGGAAGGAAGGAAGGAAGGAAGAAAGAAAGAAAGAAAGAAAGAAAAAGAAAGAAAGAAAGAAAGAAAGAAAGAAAGAAAGAAAGAAAGAAAGAAAGAAAGAAAGAAAGAAAGAAAGAAAGAAAGAAAGAAAGAAAGAAAGAAAAGAAGAAGAAAGAAGAAAGAGGGAGGAAGGAAGAAAGGAAGGAAGGAAGGAAGGAAAGAAAGAAAGAAGGAAGGAAGGAAGAAAGGAAGGAAGGAAAGAAAGAAAAGAAAGGACCAATCCTTATGTCTTACGTAGATTTAGTTTTTTCCATCCCTTTTTTATCTTTTTTGTATTTTTTGTATTTTTATTTTATTTATAATTTATTTATTCCTTTTTTTTTTTACTTTTATTTTATGAAGACTAAGATGCAAAGAAAGAGGACAGGGTGAAGTTACAGTGGGAAGACTATCACCCATAAACAGAATTCTCAGAAGAAATCCCCTTGCTGACACCTTAATTTTGAACTTTCAGCCTAAAACATCCCTTTTTTGGATTTCTTTAGCACGAAATTCTGGTAAACAAGTTTCTTTTGCATTCTCAGTTCATGTTAGAAACATGTTATAGGGATTGTTTAGCTTGTTATTTTTACCTTACATGCATTAGCAGTATCATATGGCACCATTCCTTTTGCATAGGCACAATAAAATGGGGGAAATCTTACATATAGAAACAAGTTCTTTTCTAACACAGATAGGAACTCATAAATTTTATATTACAGGGGGGCCTTAAATCCTGAATATTTGTCACAGTGATGTCTTAGGCTTCAGTTGATTGGCCATTGGCCATCCCCGAACATTGGATCCCATCTTTGAAACCAGTACGATTTTCTGCAAAAGCACCAGAATTGAACTTCTACCAGGGAAGGCCCTAAAGCTGCCCTGGCACTGATTTGCTCTAGAGCGGGTTTATATGAAATCCGGATAACTTGGAAACAGCAACAATTTGCTTTCAGAGCATATTTACCTACATTGCCACCTAATGATGAAATAAAGCCAGAAGATGCTCATGACATCCTGAATTTTTCATAGGATCTGTGCAAAAAAACAAGATTTCTAATTACAGAAACGACTGTGTTAACAGGAGAACTTTTATTGGGACCATAAAGAAAAACTTTGGAGTTAAACAAATTAGTATGTCCAGAGCCTGTATTTGGTCTTATGGCAGAAGCTTCATGGGTAGGATGTCCCTGCTTTTAGGAAATGTTTTGTTCCGCCCCCCCCCCCTCAAATTTTGCTGTGCCTCTGCAAAACAACTGCTACCCTTTTTATTTTTTATTTTTTCATTTTTATCCTTTAAAGGTCTCCTGCCTTTATCCTAAATGTTGGGACATGAAATACTTTGTTTTACCTCATATTTATGCATTTACTATAAATTAAGAAGAAAAGAAAAAAAAGAGCAGAGGGGCCAATTGGTCTCAAGTGCATTAGTAAAGAGCAAAAGGACGAACTAAATATCAAAGTCAAAGTCAACAATAGAATCAAGGCACCTAATTTCTAACAATCTGAACTTAAATAAGCCTGTTATACTGGCAGGTCAGGGGTCAAAGGGTGATGGTATAGAATGCACTCGGGGAATATGGTGAAAGGAGGTTTATGCTGGTGGTGCGAATGGCCCTGATTCACGATATATCTGAAATTCAGCTATGAAAGACTTTGTAGATCCCAATGCTTTCAATAAAATATTTTTTTGCTCATTACTGGAAGTTATTATGTTGGAATCACTGCTAATCACAGAAGTTACTTGCTTATCCCCAAATCCATGAGGTTCACATATACTTATTCAAGTAAGAAACAAATAGCATGTTCAAAACCATAAGGAAATATCCTAATACCCAAGTGATGAAGACTAGTGTAAATAAGTCTTCTGTATATTTACTTCAAGCTGCTGAAGAGTTGGTGAGCGACGCAATGACATCATACATGCAAGAAGTCAAAGAGCTCCTCGGTGCAATCCTCCTCTGTATGTGACTTGGATGATACACGCTGATCACATAGCTCTAAGTGTTCCCGAGCCTTTACACATTTCTCCAATTGCTCACATTGCTCTCTCAAATTTGTTAAGGGATCCACCAATTCCTCCTCTTCTTCCTCCTCTTGTGGGTCTCTGGAGCCCATCAACATCTTGCACTCATCTTCCAGGCCCATGTCCCGCATAGGTTCTCAACCCACGAGCAGCACCAGCGACCCCGACCCCAAATTGCGACCCAGAAGCAATAAAATAAATTTTAATTAACAAACAAATAAAGTAAAAAAATAAAGGGAGGCCAAAGAATATCATAGCAAGTATATTTGCCTTGCCTGCTGCTGACCTGGGTTTGATCCCCAGAATCACATAAGGTCCTTCATTCTGCCAGGAATTTTTTTTTTGGGCCACACCCGGCGGTACCCAGGGGTTACTCCTGGCTGTCTGCTCAGAAATAGCTCCTGGCAGGCACGGGGGACCATATGGGACACCAGCATTTGAACCAACCAACTTAGGTCCTGGATCGGCTGCTTGCAAGGCAAACACCGCTATCTCTCCAGGCCCAAGGAATGCTTTTGTTTTTTGAGCACAGAGTCAGGAGTAATCTTTGAGTGTTGCTGGGTGTACCCAAAAACTAAAAATAAATAAATAAATAAATAAATAATAAATAGAGAGAGAAAAAGAAAGAAAGAAAAATAAATTAATGAAGTAAAAACATGATAGAGCCAGGTATTTGTATCATTTTATGTTCTGTATACTTAATTCTCAGTAGCAATGGGCTTTTAATCATTTTAGTATCAACATATTAAAATAATTAATTGGTTTGAAAATATCTGTTCTTCATTATTTTTCAGTAAGTCTACTCTTACTGACATTATAATGGATAACTATGACATATTGTGGACTATCATGTCAAAAACAATTTCAACATTGCCTCCTAAAGCCAAATTATTTGATAATAATTACTAATGGTCTGTTTAGGACTTATTTCTCTATTATCATATTTATTAAAAAGCTATTCAAATTATATATACTTTAATTATTCAAATAGACGTTTTTAACCAAATTCCCAGTAGCTTTTAACTTGTCTCTTTTCTCTGTTCATTGCTTTTTCTTAAGGTAAGGGGAAAGACTTTTATTTGCAACCTCATTTTATGTAAGCTCCAATAATAGACAGTGAAGGTATTTTGATCCTATGTTAAGAAAAAAGTGATATATTTTAAATGTTGGCTTTTGAAAAATGACATCTTCAACAAAAAAGAGAACAATAGCTGATAATTTTCTTATTAACAAGACAGTTTAAAATATATATGTCTTGGTTTGGTGCTGGAAACAGAAACCACCTAAGATATTTAACCCCAGAGAGATTGTTATGCAAATAAGTAGATCCTTATATATGTGAAAATCTAAACTGAGCTTCTAGATGTTTCTAGAAAAACACTTCATGCCTGATCTATTGGGAAACCAATGCTGTAATAAAGAAGATGAAGATGGAGTTTGAGGAAGCATTGTTAGGATGGTAATGAATTGGCCATTTTATTTTTGGGTACGGATTTTTAGTTTTCATCCTTCAATCTACGAGTCTATACTATTATATCTGACCAGATTATATCTGACCTTGAGCATCTCTTAAATAAAAAGACTGTTAGAAATAATATCAAAAAGGGGCCCAGTGAACTATTTTCAGTATATTGCTTTTCCTTTATGGAAAATAGTATATACCTTCCTCGTGTGTTCCTAAAGCAATCCTATTGGACACTGTTTTTTGTTTTATTCTCATCTGATTTTCAACCTGGTATATAAAGCCATGTGCACCTGGAGCACTGTATAAATAAAACATAGTAATATTTATGTCCTTCAGGGGAAGACTGAAAACTTTCCAACTTTAATTGAGTTCTTCTGTTTGTGCTTTTGATGTTTTATTTATTATGTGCTTTGTTGGAAGGATTTTTCTCTTTATTGTTGTGGTTCCTGTTCTCTTTCAGCACTGGAAATAGCTCCTGTCTGTGTTGCCCTTTTCTTTGAAATTTTGTTTAATTTCTGTCAGATGAAGGTACTTTGGAGACTAGAGGGCACTTGTGTCAATAAATTAAGGTTATAAAAAAAGCCATCTGCCACTTTTAAATCTAGAATACAGCATTTGTCAATGTATCAGGAAAAAATTATGTTAGTAAGATTCCCCTCACAGAGAAATTTACTTTCTTGATTTTCTCTGATGACATAATTTTAGGTGTGATTAAATTGTCTTGAAAGCCTGTATAATATATGCATATTATTCTTAAATCTCAACCAAAGCCACTTATTCACTATACAGGTCACGGCATGGCAGCAATGGGATAAAATTAGGGATATGACCAAACCTCCCATTTGAGTGCATCAGTGACAAAAAAAAATGGCATGTCTGTCCTTTGAGGGGCAGAAATGTACAGTCTCAATAATAGCAAACCATTCTGTCTTAGGAATGTCAAGAGGTGATTCTATGCAACTTGTGGTTCCCATGGCTTTTTCTTCACTGTAGCCTTGTGACAATTGTTAAAGTCTCTCAGTGCATTGTACCTACTTCAAGATGGAGACCAGGAGCAGAAAATTACTTTATGTCATATGAACAAGCTTTCTTGTTAGAGAAACATGAGACAGTATCTGAATGTGATTTTGGGCCATTTGCAAAACAATGTTCTTTGCATCATAAAAAGGTACTGTCTTACAATGTTTCAGGAATGACTCTGGTAAAAAAAAAAACTTATATAAAATTGTTACTACATTGTAAATATGAAAAAAATGATTTTTAAGGGTTTGCTTAATAATGAACAATCTTCCAGATTATAGTATATTATTATTGCTTGGGAGAAGGTGGAGATGCAAGTTAGTTAAGCTTTTGCTCCATGAGGGAGCTTCTGGGAAATGTGTCACTTTTAATTTTGATTAAGGAATATCTACCTGATTTGGAGAATTAATACCAAGAGTAAGAATTATAATTGAGAAAGAGAAGTAAAACAATATTTTCTGTAAAATTTTTTGTGAATTCAAATATATTTGTCATGGTGGAATCACAGTGTTCAAAAGGCCCGGGGTCCCTCACAGCAATTATTAGCTTAGCCAGATTTTAGGTTCAATGCTAGGGATGAAGGAAGTGCTACTTTTAGTCCCTGTGGTACAAGGATGTAGTACTCAGGTAGTACTTAATAATGTTCAGTTACCATGTGGTGCAAAGGATAAATCTATGGTCTACTTTTTGCAAAGCATGTACCTTGACTCCTGTACTATTTATACTACTTTTTGACTATTGTTAATGGTTATTCTGCTATCCCCTGCTTTTCTAATGGTGAATATTCAAGTTATTTTTAAACACAAATTTTAAAACATAATATAAGTAATCAGGAAAAATGCATACAAAAAAAACAAAGCTACATGAGTAAAGAATAAAAAAGTTTTATACTATTTATTGTTTTATACCAGTGGATAATGGCATATTAGGCAGGAGAATACATGAGAATTTAAGCAATGTTTGTGGCATATGAATTACTAAAATGAGACAAAGAATCAGAAAAGCTTTATCTAATACTCTTTTTTCACCTTCCTAGCTTTACTTTTAAAACTGTTTTGTTCGGGGCCAGAGAGATAGCATGGAGGTAAGGCATTTGCCTTGCATACAGAAGAACGGTGGTTCAAATCCAGTCATTCCATATGGTCCCCCATGCCTGCTAGGGGCGATTTCTGAGTATAGAGCCAGGAGTAATCCCTGAGCGCTGCCAGGTGTGACCCAAAAATAAAAAAAAATATTTTGTTCAAGTTTTTTTTTATATAGTATACGGTAGGGACCATCTGAATATTAAAGTGTTTTTAATGATTAGCATAGGCCTGCATATAGTAATCATTCAGTGATACTTTATATCTCTTAAAATATGTCCTCAATTTGCAACATTAGTATATATAAATTAAAACTGAGACAATGTCTTAGTGAAACATAAATTAATTTTTACAAAGGAAATCTTAGCAGAGAATATTTTATATAAATATATGAGTTCTTTTTGCATGGCATGAAATTAGTTTTATTTAGTTAACTATTAAATCCGACTACCTAACCATTGTTTTAGACATTGTGAAAAGTTACACATAAGCCATGATATATTCTAACCTAAATTAACGTGACTGTAAAATGCCGTAATAACTGCAGTTTACTCATTGTCTACCATGTAATAATCTAAAATTAATTTTATACTTACTCTATGCTTGCAAAAATTCTACTTATTTTATAAAGAATAGTCAATTTTTCCTAGCCAAGTTATTCCTTTATATTCCTTACTGAATTGTGCTATATCAAGAATAGAGATAAAGATAAATCTATTACTTTGACTCTTGCTGCTTATAGAGAAATGTGGAAAAGATTTGCATATAACTAAATTTTGAGCCTCAAAATCTATTTCCATTCTCAGATATTTGCATGAATTATGCATATTTAAGTGTCTCCTAGTATCTCCAATGAAGAGAACCAAAACGACCCCTATGAAAAAATAAGTACATAAGAACATTGAACTCATTCCATTATTCCTCAGATTATAATAAGAGTACATGAGGCTTATGTATCAATATCACCTTATTGGAGAAACTGAGTTACCAAAATATTAAGAAGTGGCCTATTTAGCTCAACTATGAGGTTTCAAAGCTCTGATTCAAGGGCAGGCTGTTGACTCCACAGCTTGAGATCTGACATACATGCTATGTTATTTCTCAATATGCAAATACCATTATACAATCTACCATTTATAATTAATTACCTTTATTTCATTTATAAGATGAAAATAGATGGTAGTTTAAGGAGTAACTTGGGTCAGAAACAATAGTACAGCTGGTAGGGTGTTTGGCTTGCACATGGAAAACTGTGTTCAATACTTAGTATTTCACATGGCCCTGAGCATCAATTGGAGTTATTCCTGGGTAGAGAGCAGGAAATAACTCCTGAGTAATGCCAGGAGGGGTCCAATATAAGAAACAGAAAACAAAGGCAGTGACTTTAGAGCAGTATGGCTTCTTCTCACTTTTGGTTTCAATCATTACCCAACTGCACTAATTTAATTTGATTGCACAAGTATATTAGTCTATTAAACACATCTCTGACTTTGTTTCATTCATATGTTCTCTTTTCTTACCCACAGAAATGTTTTATAATTGACTTAATTACTTACAATTACAGCAACTTAGTTTCTTCATCTATATAAAAAGCATGTATAAATTTAACTCCTAAGACTCAGATTTAATGTTTTCCTTCTGTAAATTTATAAATATATGATTGAAGCTTTTCATGTTTTGCTCTTGATAGGTATCTGTTCTTGAAAATTAAGATCATTAGGGTCGGAGAGATAGCATGGAGGTGGGACATTTGCCTTGCATGCAGAAGGACGGTGGTTCGAATCCCATCATCCCATATGGTCCGCCAAGCCTGCCAGGAACGATTTCTGAGCATAAAGCCAGAAGTAACCCCTGAGCGGTGCCAGGTGTGACCCAAACCCCCCCAAATTAAAATTATTGCTTTACAGATAGTCAAACAAGTCTTATTATCTCTCTTTTTATATTTTGTGTCATTTTGAATTCCAACAAAATAATTTATAAAATGATAACAATTGAGCACTTCGTTTAGCAAGTCACTATAATATAACTCCACAGTATATTTTGTTATCTGTGGGGAGCACCAGGGAGCCATAGTGAAAAGATATGGCCAGAGTAAAGTGTGCTACTACTGTCCGTTTTCTTGACCCACCATGATAGGACTGGGTAAGTTTTGAGAAATTTGAGCTTCTGCATGGTATGGACATTAAAATCTTAAATCTGGTTTCCTGGCCTGTTTCCAAACCCTGGCTTGTTGTGTATTCTTGAAGAAAAGAATTTAGAGGAAGAAATATATGCACATAAAATGTTTCATTGAAGAAACATTAATAGAAGAGAAGAGAAATAAAAATCCCAAGGAGGATGTGATTTCTCTAGAGAGAGTGGGGAGTCCCATAAAGAAATGGGATTAATTACATCTTTAAGGTTGGCTGTAGGTCTGGAGTCCTCTATAAAGTAAATGGAAGAAGTTACATGGAAAAGAGATATAGGTGGCAATTAGAAATGGCATACAACATGCCTACATTTGTGTAAGTAGTTTTGAAGAATTTTATATGGTTGCCCAGTCCTGAGGGGCTTTCTAAGCATTTAAGAGTTCCTTGCCAGTACATAGCTAAGGAAAAATATTTTGATGCTTGAGTGGTCTTTTCACAGCATTATCATGGCCTTTGTTCCTGCTTAATATATTGTCCCCTTTTAAGGAGATTTCACCTTCTCAAATTGGACCTACATGTTTCATAGTAGTATAAAGTCTTATATCCTGAGGATCAAATGTAAAAAGGAAATATCCTTGAGGTTTTTCTGGTATTCTCAATCTCTAGCTAGAGACTAGCAAAAGAAATTTCTTTTCAATAAATAACTGTTTTTTTTTGTTTTTTTTTTGTTTTTTTTTTTTTACTTCTAAACTCTCACTTCTAAGGGTTTTCCTCATACCTGGCTGGTTACCTTGCCAGGTAGGCAACTGATTACTTGCCTATCTCCATTTGAATCATGATTTTTTGAAGCATAATTCTATCACCTGCCATCATGCTTGCATGTTTATATGTTTCACAATCTCTTCTTTGGAGAGATTGTGAATAATGTGCTAGCAAAAATACCTTAGAAACAGTTGTTAAAATAATAGGTGTGCTGTATAGTAATTTCTCTTAACTTTGCTAGAATTTATTGTCATGTCCTTAGAAGTAAGTCCCAAATGTAAAGAAAGCAAGATTCTATTGTCCTTCACAAACTCCTAATTTCTAAGTAGTTTATGAGTACAAGAAATTTCTATCACTTCTCTTCAGCCCCAAGTGAAAACATATTCCATAATGCTGTGAGATTCTTAATATGCCCATGAATATAACAGTGTTGCATATGTCTTGGCTTGGCAGAAATATGAGTGGAATGTTCTGGCATATTGCATGAATTTTGCAAAGCAGTAGGGATCTGGAAATGGACTGTTGGCAGAATGTCCTCCTTTATTAATCACTGTAAGTGTGGCAGATGGTCCACAGGTTATTTTCCAAGAAAAATAGAAGCAAGATTGTGGAAAATGTATATCCTTTTGTCCACTGTCCCCTTTGAGAAAGATGGTGACTATATTGACATTTAGATGGATAAATATAACATCTTTATTGAACTATTACTTTGAGTGTCCCTTTCACTTTAAGTTAAATTGAGATAGGATTTATGTGCTCTAAACCCTTGCCTTCATGGAGTTTACATCTAAACTGTGGTAATTAGCAGATGGGTAATGAAATAAGCAATAAGTAATATATGTCCAATCAAAGTGATTCCCTTGGATAACTGGAGTAAAAGCAGACAGTAGCTTTCACAGAGCATACTTGTGCTCTTAGGACAGGCCCTGCTTGATCTCCCTGAGCAAGTATCTTGGGATATAAGTAATAATAAAAATTTGCCAAAAGCACCCGTGTGGAACACCTGCACAGAGTGGATGCTATTGTACTGTCAACCTTACAACTCAGTCATTGGACAGTACATGAGGTCCACTTGATCCAGACATGAGAACTATTCTTACCAACTGAGTTTTAAGAGAATTATGTCTCTCAACATCAGTGTGAGTGAGGGTATTCTATTTACAATAAGAAAAGATATGTTTTGATATCTTCCCATTTCTCCAGGATCTATCTACTCTGACAGAAAAAGAATTTAGAAGTAAAATGGTTTTATATATAAATTGAGAAATGCAAAGTGATAGAGAAAAAAGAAGAAAAGTAATCATACAGTAAGAGAAAGGAATGAAACATCCTAAATTGGAAAGCAATTCCAAAATGGGGTGGGCTTAGTCAATCTTTGCAAAGTTGCTTCAGAAAGTTTTCAAAAATTTTCATCATGTTAGGACTTTGTGTGTAAATAAGAAACAATTGCTTGCTAGGAACCAATAAACAACAAGCAAAGAAGCACCCTACATTTCTATGTTCATTGCAGCATTATTTGCAAGAACCAGAATCTGGAAACAACCTAAGTGCTTGAGAACAAGTGAATGGCTTAAAAAGAAAAAACAGTGAACTATCCATATAAAGGAATATTAAACAGCCATTAGGAAAAATGAAATAATAAAATTTTCTTACACATGGATGGATATGGAGATTATTACACCAAGTGAAATGAGTCATAAAGAGAAAGATAGTCATAGAATAATCTCACTCCCATATGGGATATGAAAAAAAATAAAATAAATTTGGTAGTAATCCCCAGAGACAATAGATGAGGGCTTGGAAGCTTGCTATAAACAATGGTGAGCGCAGTTATAATAAAAAAAAAGTGTGCACTATGAAATTGATGTTTGAAACTGATCACTCTGGACAAGAACAGGGTGCTGACAGGGGATAAGTAACATGAATGGTACCCCTTCATTGACAATAGTGCAAACCACAGTGTCAAAAAGGAAAGAGAGCAAGCAAGCGAGAGAGCAAAAAAGTGAGAAAGAGAAAGATGCAAAATGCTTGCCTCAGAGACAAGAGGGGATGAGTCGGTGGGAGGAATATAGGGACATGTGTAGCAGAATATTTGCACTGGTGAACGGCAATGTATATTCTGAAACTCAATTATGAATGATTTCTTAATCATGGTGCTTAAAGTAATTCTAATAAAAAAAAAGAACCTTGTTGTCCAGGGGGATAAAGTACTTTAACATTGGCAACCTTTTATTTCTTTTAATTTGGGCCTCGAATAAGTGCCAAGGGAATTAAGGGCCCCACTGATTATTTTGGCTAGTTATACCCAGTGGTACAGAGATTTGGGGACCATGTATTGTTGAAAATTAAACCCAATTTAAGCACATGATAGACAAGTATCTTAACAACATTATTATCACGTCTTTCATGTTCTTGTTATAATTTTTGCTCCTGTTGAATCATCTTCTCTTATGAAAAAGTTGATCCTTCTCTTAGCGGTGCTGATGCCATTTAGAATTTTATTGCTCCTTAGATCCTGTATATCTGAAGTTGTTTCACCTTTAAGCTTTTGTGCTGCTTTTGGGCTAATTACAATGCAACTTATTACTTTAAGTCATATTTTGCTTTTATTACCACCCAGCTTTCATTGTAGAAGCTCCCTGCCTACCTGTGAACCAGATATGTACACTCTCTGCTTTTATATACACTATTCATTGTACCATAGTCTTGCATTTTCATCATTCAACTTCTGTGTCTGTTTTTGCCATGATTTTCATGTAAAAATAGTTACAGTAAATGTCAAGATATATATATATATATTTACCATAAATGTTTGTTAATTGTGATCTAGATGATAACAAGTGGAATGAACAAACCTAAGCTCAGAAAGAAGAAGAAAACAGTGTCTCTTTAGAGAAGAATTCAGAAGTAAAAATCACTATGAAAAAATTTTGCAACTTATAAAATTTTAGTAAGCAGAGAGAATAAAAAGTTTAAAACTCTGGGAAAAAAACACAAACTTGGTATTCTAAAGACCATAGAAGGACCAGTGCTACTGGAGGGTAGGGAAGGAAAGGTAGAATATCAAATAGTTGAATGGTGAATGTCAAGTAATCAAGCCAGGCCTTCTACACCATCACATCAGATTCACAGATCCTTTGACTTGTATTTTGAATCAGCTGGAAGTCTTTGGAGGTCTTGATCAAGTGACACCTGATTTACATTTTAACAAGATTTTCTCTGGCTGCTGACTTGGCAGCAGACTGATGAGAAACCAGACTCAAGTTGCGAGAGCTATTAAGTGTCAGAAGGAACCAAGACTGAGAAGATAGCTTAGAAGATAGGAATGGTAAATATAAATAAATAGCAATACTCATAATAGAAACTTGATTTTCATTTATATATTACTTTTATTTATTTTAGGCCAAAGAAAATACCATTTGAAATGCAATCAAATATTATTATTTCTCCCATGTATTTTTTGGTTTACATATTTTCTTTCATATATATTTCCTGGGTTAATTAGAAGGTGCTTACTAATTAGGATTCAAAAGTATTTTTGCTTGTTCATTGCTTTCTGTAAGGAGGCTATGACTTAAGTATCCCATTGTGAAAATACAGGCAGACTGGAAAAAGAGGGTAATATAGACTCTCTTTCCCTTACTTCTTTTCAATTACTACTGAGTAATCTGGTTATTTAATATCAAACTCTCTATCACTAACATGAATTAGCAAGTTTCTACTGTAATAACTTCCATTAAAATCCATGAAGTTCAGGTTTTACATGATGAGTTCAGAGCTGTCTACACAAAACACTTTGCTCTGCAGGCAAGTCTGTTTAATATAATGTAAAAGCCATTATGGATTTTAAAATTCACCTGCAGAATTTGCTAGAAATTGCAGTCTGAGAAACAGAGCCCAACATTTTAGAATGGAATATAAAAATAAAGAATAAAAATAACAGGCCTGAATGGTGGCACAGTGGTAGGGCATTTTCTTTGCAATTGGTTGACCTAAAACTGACTCAGTTAGATCCTCTGGCATCCCATATGGTCCTCCCAGCCAGGAGCGATTTCTGAGCACATAGCCAGGAGTAAACCCTGAGTGTCACCGACTGTGGCTCCAAAACAAAAAAAATAAATAAAAAATAAGTAACAAAATACCATTGTTAGCTTTGAGTAAGTGTGATAAAGGACATTTCAACAGTAGTTCCCTAGATTGCATATCAACTCAAAAAGGTACTTGTGAAGTTGTATAATTATATCTAACATTGATATTGCCTCTGGAGGAGATATATGTTTAAGAAAATGGAAATTAGAATAAAAACAAATAAAAACCACATTACAACACTGGTGTTACAAAATATAAGGAAAAACTGAAGGCTGAGAAATTCAGTGCCCTGGAAAAATTTCAGGAGAAAATATTTATGAGAATTTTTGTGGAAGGATAGAATAAATAATTTCTAAAGCAAGTCTGTGAAAAAAAGTATTTTATCAATTATCTTACAAATAAATTGTAAGGCAGAATAGAAATCATCAAGTGTTTGACCAAGATAAAATACATTTTGTAGAGGCTAAGTTTACTAAAATTTGTTATTACCCAAAATATAGATAACAGTAACATATATTTCTTCAGAGCTTTAAAATTTACAATATTTTATGATTCACATTCTTTTCCCAAATCAAGGAACCTTGTAGATTATATTACTTTCAGGTAAGAAAAATTTGATTCAGGAAAGCTTATGTGAAAAAAGATTTTGCATGTAAATTAACTTGACTAGTATTTAAAAAAATTTAGAACAAAGATTTCAGCCTTGTTCTTTTAAATTCCCATGGGTTAATTTTTAGTGAATATACTCTTTTTGTCATCAACAGATTCTATTTTGTATTAAACTATAGTATTGGATTTTTATAACATCAAAAAGTGGATGAAATGAATCATGGTCACTACTATTTTCTTTTCTTTCTTCCTTTTCTTTTCTTGTTAGTGGGGTATTGGAGGCTTCAAAGCTGTACTCACATTTCCCAGAAAACCCTCCTGAAAATTCTTAGCCAACTATAGTTGTGATTCAATGCAAAGACCCCAGAATACAGGTGTACTAGGGTGCTACAGCGCCAGATTCTTTGGATCAGTACAGGGATAATTGAGAGCCTTCAGAGTTAAATCTAGTGATACAATAGGAATGATGCGATGCTATAATTACACCAGAGTGAACAACATGCAGAGCATATGCCAAAAGAATTCTGTACCATCTCGATAGAACCAATCACTATCATCTTCATATTTTTCTGCATATAAGTTGTGACTATCCTATGCTACTTTTTCTTTCCATCTTCTAAATGAGGATACTAACAGATACTTGCCTGAGATTAAAGGGATTATCACGAAAATAGAAATTCAGTTTTATGACTTCAAATCATCTACAACTAATATTATACTATAAAATTAATATATATCCATTTAAACATATTTAAATAAATTTATATACATGTCTTGTTTTAAACAACATGAAACATGTGCCTTTAGTTTTTAGGTCCTAGATACAAATCCAGGTAAAAACAAAAATAATCACTTCACTCTGAATTTTTCAGAGGAGAGCTTACAGTTCTGCTAAGATTTGGGATTTATAAATTTATTTTAAAAAACAGCATACTGATCAATAATAGAATTGATGAAATATTTCGATGAATATATTTATTTATAAAATGTCAAGAATTATCCATCTCACAGAAGCATCTCTTTCTCTTGAAAGTTTTTGTTTCCATTCCCCAGTTTATGCCAAGAATTTTTTGTTAGCATACTTTGTGTCCATAATGTGAGATATATTTGACTGTGAGTCTCTTTAAACAAGGATCTAAATCTTACTAATAGCTGTATATGACTTGCCATTGAGAACTTGCCATTTTTTGAAAAACTAAAATAAATGAATGGAGGCATAAGGAAACAGGAGCAGTTTAGTGATTGTGTGCTTCCATATACTGTAGAAAAACTCCTATCTTCCACTTTCGTGAAAGTGCTTCTTAGGATAATTCCCCAAGTTGAGTGTTTTCTTTATAAATAGCTTTTTAAATAAAATCATATTTCTTTATTCATATTTATATATATATATTCTGTTAGAGAACTTTTGGGGTAGATAACTGTTTTTGTGATATACCTTGAAAAAATGTCATACATTCCAATATATGCAATATTCCAAGACAAAGAGTTGTAAAGAGTCATCTTTACGTATGAGTATGAAAGACTGTGTGGTATGAGTTGGGAAAAAAATAAGATATTTGCTTATTGAAATCAAAGTCTTTAATTACTTCTTATTTGTTTGTTTGTTTGTTTGGGTACTTGGGGGGTATTGGGTGGGGGCCACACCCAGTGACTCTCAGGATTGATTACTCCTGGCTATGAACTCAGAAATCACTCCTGGCTCAGGGAACCACATTGGACGCCAGGGATCAAACCCAGGTCTTTTCTGTGTCAGCCGCGTGCAAGGCAAACACCCTGCCACTGTGCTATTGCACCGACCCCTTTTTTGGTTTTGGTTGTTTTTTATTTTTTTTTTGACTTTTAATTACTTCTTTAGGCATTAAATTATCAACTTGTGTCATTCAAGATATATTTTGTAAGCTTAAGCATTTTCTCGTAAAGTTAATTTCACTAATTCCCCCCTTAATAATCTTTAAAACAAAGATTTTTTATTTAGTAATAACCAAGTATTATCTTTTTTTCTCTAAAATATATTAAGAACTTTAAAACTGTAAGACAAACTTAAAAGAGCATTATTAAATTTAAGACTTTGTTAAAATTCATAGTCCAAAGTCAAAATTTGGGTGACAATAGGAATGATTAAAATAATTGGAAGTTATAAATGTATTGTTCTTATACATTCAAGGTCTAAATATTAAAATTTTAAAATTAATTTTCAAAATGTTCCAGATATCTATTCATATATCTTTTAAAGTACTTTTCGTTTTTATTCTAGAAGTTAAATGACTGTGGCAGCTTCCTCTCTGAAAGCTTGGTGATTTCCGCTCCATAAATCAATGGCTTTTCTCCTAGGACTAAAGGGCCTCCAGATACATTTATTCCTTTTTTGAAAGAAAAAAAATTTTTTATTAAGGGTCTTCTAAATAACCTCAGTAGTAGATTAAAAAAATAAAGTTTGTTCAAGTCCCTTCAGGGAAAACTAGAGATTATACAAACTTATTTGTCAGCAAATACATATCGATTGAATAAAAGTTGTTTTGCCTTCTAATTGCCACGTTTCCTTACGAGGAACTTGGCAGGTTAGGGATTTGAGTTTATTGAAAGAAAATGAAACGGGTTGCAGTTTGACCTGACAGACTGTATATGGGGAAATGTACAACTGAGTTACATTTTTTTAAAGAGACTTTGGGCAATGAAAGTGATTTATGAAATCTCCACATGCCTAAACTTGATATTCACTGGGGAGTATTTAACGATAAGAAGTATGGCAGAACTTAAATTCAAGCACCAAAACTTATAGGTCAAAGAAAGGATAAACTCACAAAGACTTATTAACTGACCTTGTACTGTTGTGATATGCCAATGTTGGTATTTCTTTGTGTTAAGGTACATTTGATGTTATACTTTTTATTTTTATTATACTTTTTATATTTATTTAAAATAATAATTCTTATTGTCATCTGACTGGATAGTTGCTTTATGAAATTTATATGTACTGGACATTTTTATCTTTTCATTTTATGTCTATTATGTTTATTATTTATGTATATACTTGGTATTTTCTAGATGTGAGAATGCATAAAAGTCATTCATTGAACTATTCAACATAGATTGAGAGCTTAATATAGGAATGAGACTAGATTCTGTGAATATAAATATGAATATGAAAACACATATTTAGAGAAGGCAATTCTAGCATTCACAGGGGAGATAATTTCTAGGCTAAATATAGAAATAAAGATATAAAAAAGACACCTAACATATTTTGAAGAGATTAGGAAATGTTCCAAAGAGGATTAGGGCCTGAGATTGGGTTTAGAGGCTAAAAAAAGCCTTTCACAAATTGATTAGGAAAAGGCCAAAGTGGAAGGAGCAAATTTCTTAAAGTTGCAGATATGCAACATTAGATTATTTTTAGAGAATGCATTGTCAGTAAAAATCAGATCTTCAACTGACTAGTGTACAGAATCAATCATGTCAACTAAAAATTATTCTTTCTTTTGCATGAAAGCTTGAAAACCACTAGTCTCATATCTAGTGTAGTAATTTATTTTACACATTTTATGGTTGTTCCATTTTTTTCCTGTGAACTCACACATTCATCCTAAAATAGACACCCAGCATTGCTAACAACCAAAATGAGTACTGCCTCATAAATATAACCTTCCCAAAGTCTCAGCACAGACCACTTTTGCTACTTTTTGTGAAGAAACCTGGATTTTTGATAATAGAAAGCTCCTTTCTTCCACTGCCTCTTTTCTTCTTTTGTCTCCTTTCTTCGGCTGTCTCTTGACCCTTTTCTGGCATTGGCTGTTGTGAACAGGAAACCTATAAATCAGAGGCACAGAGGAATGAATCAAACAGAATAAAAATATGCCCAGTTAACCCCACTTTTCTCTAGTGGTAGCTCCTCATTTTTGCCTCTCTTTAGTTACTCTGGCTGAATAAAATCTCAAGTGTGTAAACTACCTTGTACAATTCTCAAGACAGAAACATAATTTGATGGGATTTTATTTCATTATACATGACACAATTGTTTCAATAAAAATTTTAACACCAATGTATATATTTTAATGGATTCCTAAATATAGCTTAGAATTCTTAGATTACTATTCAGTAAAGTCACAATAATTTCTTGTATGGCATAATTTCACATGAAATAATAACAAGAGTACAGTTAGTTATACCCAAGAAATTATTATACTATAAATTTGGGAATAAAAAATTACCATAAAATTAATAGTAATATTAAAAAATTCTAAAATTCTTAATATAGATAAAAGTGTATATATATTCCCTAGAATTTAACTGAATATACATTTTCTTAGGGCACACTAATTGCCATATGAGGGACTTACATTACTAGTTAATTCTATTCTTGTCCTGAATTAAGTGTCAATGATTAAGATCTACAAATATCTTTGATGGCCAGTGTAGATTTTTAGCATGTTTCAGGCTCACTGTGAAATTCCTTAAGCTTAAATATACAAATTCAGCATTATATTACAAACCCCAAACTTGTCATCTCTAATCACATTTTAATTCATCCTAGTTCTACTAGTTTTATAAGACATTGATCTTTTTTACCTTCTTGTCTCCCCAAAGCAGTTGTGAAAATCCTTTTGTGTACACCTTTGAAATAACTTTCTGGCAAATACTTTATTAAATTGATACCTATTTGTCTTGCAAAACTATATAAAAAAAAGTCTTGTTTAGTTCTTCCAATCATGTACTTCTCCTAATCTGCATTTGAAGAAATATATTATAAAAAGAACTGTCAAACCATCCACTATAAAAATACAATAATTTGTGACTCACATTTTATAAAATTGACAAATTTAAATGCCTAAAATTTATTGGTAGACTAAAATAAATATAAGCAAATTGTGTAGTATTAAGATACTAAAGAGTGAAAAACCATTGAGTTACCTCAAACAAATAAAGCAAATATTTTCCCTGATGGTGGCCAAGATTTTATCTAAGACACCAAATGGAACCCTGGACTCCACCCAAAGTCAATTCTGAACAAAGTTCTAGAGGTATCCCAGTGCTCTCCCAAGCAAAGTTAAAGATAATTACAAGGGAGAGAGAACAATATATTTAGGCTTCAAAATAAGGAACAGAAAAAAAAAGTTTAGTTCTATTTGACCACTTCTCTATTGGAATGCTACACATTAGAAAATAATAAGAAATGGTTATAAAAATTGTCTACATTTTTAAGATATTGTGTGAACAAAACAAAATGCAAGGCATATATAGCTTGCATACATCACTTCATGGATGTTTTTGAAAGCAAGGTGTTAATCTGTAAACTATGGTCCATAGATACAGACCAATTAAATTTCTAAACCCTCTAAGTGTAGCCGTGTTTCTTTTCAATGGGATCTCTTTATTATTATTATTTTTGTTTGTTTGTTTTGGGCCACAACCTGTGACGCTCACGGGTTACTCGCTCAGATGGCTCCTGACTTGGAGGATCATAGGGAACCCTGGGGTGATCGAATCTCAGTTGGTCCTAGGTCAGCCATGTGCAAGCAAATGCCCTATCGATGAGCTATCGCTGGGCCCCGTGATCTCTTTATTATTATTTGTTTTATTTTGTTTTGTTTTGTTTTGTTTTGTTTTGTTTTGTTTTGTTTGGGCCACATACAGCAGCGCTCAAGGGTTCCTCCTGGCTCTACACTCAGAAATCGCTCCTGGCAGGCTCGGGGACTATATGGGATGCCGGGATTCGAACCACCAACCTTCTGCACGCAAGACACACGCCTTACCTCCATGCTATCTCTCTTTATCATTAAACATTTATATCTTACCTGTATTTATTGGAATTATACTTAGTGTTTACTCTCTGCCATAACTAGAGAATCAGCAATTATGATACCTATTTAGAAGCTTACAACATTATTAGAGAGGTTGAAAGTTTAAGAGTAGCTGCATGATAGATAATTTAGAAGTTTAGCAACTCACATATGGAGCGATAGCATGTTAGCCTTGCAGGCAGCCGATCTAGGAAGGACCTTGGTTCGAACCCCCCGGCATCCTATATGGTCCCCAAAGCCAGGAGCGATTTCTGAGCGCGTAGCAAGGAGCATCACAGGGTGTTTCCCCCCACCAAAAAAAAAAAAGATATGTAATAGGAGAAAATGTAAAGGTATAGATGGCTGTAGGTATTGGAGTTCATAAGACAAAATGAAGGTTTATACCCTACGCTAAGATATCAAGGCGGGAGATGGTAGTGTCACATGATGAGGATTGAATGAATTTCCTATGCAGAACCTTTCTCTAATGTTACTATGCCATAAAATGAGTTGTCCCTTTAAAATGGCTATTTCTGTGTATGACTCTAAATCTAGCAACTCCTCAATGTTCCAGGTAATAATAACTCTAACTTTAAAAACTCACAGGGTTTAAAAGAATCTTAACTCAACATTTCAAAGAGTATATATTGAAAAATCCTAATTTAGATATCTTGGAAAACTCATAGCTGGACATTTTAGGGAAATCTAAGCTCCAATTTGTAATGAAGACTTTTATCCTCCCAAGAACCTGTGAGAATGGAGCTGATTTTATGCTCATTTTACAAGGGTGAAAAGTGAATTACATGACTTAGCTGACTTCACAGAATTTGTAGAGTGAAAGAATTTAGAGTGAAAAGAGGTTAAATCTATTATATATTTTCTCACCTTGATATATAATTAATAAGAGAAAAGATAATTGACTAGTTAACTTATTTTAAAAATAATGCAAATACCCCTTTTGTTGAAACATTACTATTTTTCACCAAAGTAATCTCATTCTCTACTTATCTACCATATTTTATACCTGTATATCTTTCATCAACATTATATTAAGAATCTTATTATATATATATATATCTTCTTTTTTACTCTAAACAAGATTAGCATATTGTAATCTTGTCAAGGCCATGGCTTAGAGTGGGAGTTTAATAAAATCTTGTTAAGGGGAATTAGAAATATATGAATTATAGAGTTGCATTTATTTCTCAATTCTAGGCAAAACCTGTTCCTATAAGTAGTAAAAATAATAATTGAGAGCAAAAATTATATTTTTTAAAGAAATGCCCGTTTGTTTTATTCAGTATACCATTTGGCAAGCAGTGCTTTAAAAATCTTGGTTGGTTCAATGTAAACAACCAAAGCCATTTATTGAATTGCTTAAAAGAATGACTTAAAATACCTTTGTAAAGTATTAGGAAGAAAACAAAACGCTATTTGGTTAGAAAATAAACTGGAGCTTATGTGTGGGCGGTAGTGTCACTATGCAAATCATTTCCCTGGGTAACATATTGCATAAAAACATTTTGTTCAAACCAGGGTCTCCTGCTGTGTTATGTAGTCTCCTGCCAAAATATTCCTTTGCTGTCATGTAGATAGCCAAAGCTATCTGTTAGGAAAACTCCCTTCACTACTCCAATAGCCCAACTCAGCACTTTCAGAGATTCATCAGAAACAGCTGTTCATCTTGAAACCATCAGGAGTGGTCATATCCTTTCTGAACCTTTGTGTCAAATGAGAATTTTCTACACTCAGCAAACAGGGGAATCTCTGTCTTTACTACCCCAGCATGGAGATATTATACATTTCTAAATAACAATGTTTGGATCACAGTTTGGATCACCTATGACATTCCCAGATAGGAAATTACTTTACATTTCTCTAGATGTCCCATATTTTAATTATAGATTCTGAACATGACATGATGATAACTTTTCGCACTGTACTCTTGTCTTCACCATGTTTTCAAAGGAAAAATAATATCATAAAATCAAAGCTATAAGCATTTATAAATAAATTCCATAATTTTACCCCAAATATTGAATATATTTAAATAACATATAAACACTATGTTATTAAATAAACATTGATTCACTTAGCAACAACTATGGTTTTTATTGCAGAGGATGTTCCTAAGTAGGCTGTTGAAAAGTATATTATGCAGTACAATTAAGAACTGCTCCTACCAAATAGTCAATTGTCAGAGGAGAAATACTGAGCCTGTATTCCCCACTAAAGCAACATGACCTTAACCTTAGTTTTATTGATTTGGAATTTTAATCAGATAGGTCACACAGTCTAGTGAAAACTGAAGACTTTTGTTTGGCAACAGTAGTGAAGTCTAATAATATAAAAAATAAGAAAGATGAATTAACTTTGGAGAGCTGAGCATGAGCTAAGGATATAATGTATATATATATATGTACAAATAAGCAGCTGGACAGTAATATATGTCAAATTGTTGAGATCTAGGGTTTGGGTGTAGTTAAAAATGTGCAGGTGAGAAAGAACGTGCAAAGAACCTTCCTTGCCCATTAATCACCTCCGTTTGAGCCCTGACACTCTAATCTGTCCCCTGAGAACCACCATCAATGATTCTTGAGCACAATCAGATGAAAGAAAGTGATAGAAAGGCAGGTAAAAGTGGCCAATGTCCAATTTTAGTCTTTAGTTCCTTTTTTTTTTTTTTTAGAAAACATGTAATATCTGAACTGTTTTGGTGTACTGTATCTCTCTGTATATGCTAAACTCTGATATTCAACAGGGATAATCATGAAAGTAAATTAATGTATATTTTTACTAAATATGATCAATAATTCTCTTGTCATCTCCAAAACCTTAAACAATGAAAAATCATATATATATAATATATATAGATATAGATATAGATATAGAGTTCAATTATGAACTCTAGTAGAGATTGTGTTTGAGGTAAATGATAAATCTTTACCTCTGGGACAGAGAATGTCTGTCCTAATGACTAGTCCAGTCAGAAAAGTTCTAATCCTGGCCAGTCTCTCTGGATTAGTGTCCTATTTACTTTCATTTGTTAAATTCACCATGGATTTTTGGAACGTCAGGATAAAGAATTAATTTTTATCAGATGTTAAAGAAAATATACCCAATTTGCATGTTGTTCTTGTTTGTTAAGATTTAGCATAAAGGCACAATAACTCAGTAATTTAGAAATGTACAAAAGAATCAAAGAAAAGCAGTAGATTAATACTGATTACAAGATTTTATTTGCCTAAATATACGTTCTCCCTCTTCAGCAGCTTCAAAACCTGAGAATTACTGATGAGGTTTAAATCATTAAGAATTATTTTGAAAATGTAAATTGTAAAGCAAGTATATTTTTGCCATAACTAGACAGATTTTAATTCAGTAATATACCATTTTTCCTTTGGGGAACATTAAACTATTCTAAGGATCAGTAGGCCTTTATTTGCACACTCTGAGATGTGACTCGAACCCAATATATTTATGATGAAAGGCTTACTTCATAAAATTCTTCCGTTCTACTCTTTTTCCCATTGAGGCATTATGTCTTTGTTAAGGGATGGTTCCATCCATAGTTCTCATTAGTTTGATTAATGGTTTACTTCTAATAGAGGCCACCACCTGACATTTGGGGAAAAAATACATGGCAGGTAATTTTTAAAAATACAGAAGCTGTCCCTTTAACCTAGTTTCATTCCCTCTGGTAAGGGTGGCAATTGGATGTGACACTCATCAGTGGGAGAAGTCTGACATACCCTCTATCCCTCCCTTCCCAGTTCAATTAAAAGAATGATAGCCTGACTTTCTGGAGAACAGAAACAAATATAGGAAAGAAGCTGTTAAATATTATCCACCCAATAAAAGTAGTCTATCACATGCACACATTATAAGCTTTACATTTTCTGTCAATTAGACATGTTAAGATTACTCTAGAATATTGAATTAATGGAGTGTTCTGTTTCTAGTAGATAATGCATCTCATGTGCTTTGTTTGTATTTTAATTAACATAACAGTGATGTAAAAAAGTAGAGCTATTTCAAAATTTTCAAATCCCCAATTATAATCTATATTTTAAAAATAGTCTGCTTTAGATAGGGCTTTGGATTTCACTGTCTCATGAAGGCAACTATTGTCCTTTTTGCCTTTAAAATTATTACAATTGTTTTTCTTGTTCTAATGGTTATTGACTGTCTCTTGTAATAAAAGGAGGTGACATTAGTTTTTGAACCTATTTTGTTTTGAATTGAAGTCCTTCTAACTCTAGGAAAATGGAGAAAATAGGAAACTGCCTTTGACAAACCTGCTGGTAAGCATGCTTTATTCAGCCTCTAACTACTGAAGTCACTGTTTGCATCTATTTCAGTTAACAGGAGTCAGTAGCCCCTATTCCTATTCTTTTAATGCATAATGGGAAATGGGCTTATTTTAGATTTCCCAAAATTGCAAGTTCTTTTGTTGTTTTTATTGGTTTACTTTTTTCTTTAATGTTCTATTTCCATAGCTAAGTCTATTTCTCTCCACGTATTAGAGAGTTCGTTTGTCTGAGCAATTGTACAACCCTTTCCCTGACATTCTTCTACAAATAGGATATTTCTCCTGTCTGAAAACTGATGTCAGTAGCTGTCTTTGGGTATGGATAGCCTCTTTAATCTTTGTGAGTTTCATAATGGGCACTCTAATGACATTCATTTGCCATTTGGATGGATTTCATGTGACACCTGAGGCACTTCCATAACTTTTCCTTTAAAAATATAAAATAACTTTATTAATTAAAAAGGTAGAAATTTGCCTCAACAAGTTTAGTTTTAGAAATAGCAATATTAGTGGGATTGAAAAAATTGATACAATCTTCCATTTCATCAGTGATAATAGGGTCATTTCATATTAGATTGGTAACACTGCATTGTATTTGTAAATACTATTTATTGGCCATGAAAAGTCAGTCTATAGACTTCATATCAGCTTCCTAAGTTAAGATAGAGAATTTGCTGATGGTTTAATGGCAAGGCCCAAGGGTTAGATTCTGTGGTTATAGGGCTACCCAGTCTGTCCATTCCAACCCAAAAAGGCTTTGGTTTCCCACCCGATACTCAGAGGATCGTGTAGTTCCAGGAATAAAACATGAATTGGAGCATGGTAGGTTTGCACCCTAAACATTGTAATATATCTTGGTCCTATACACTCAGTTTTAAATATGTTCATACCATAGATATATATAACAGATGGACACATATAATATCCACATTGCTTAATGATTTGAATCATATAATTATGGAGGCTAGAGCCTACTAATTTTTTGGAGCTGTGTAACTCACTAGAGAACCAAGGACCATCTATGCTGTGTTTCAACATACTCCTATGTGCTGACAGAATTCTTCGTTAAAAAATTCTAGTCTTTAGTTTTGTTCATACCTTAAGACATACCTGTATTTTAGAGGAAACTTTATTTTCTCAGAATAAATACTCAAATGTTAATCTTTCATTACCCCCATAGAATCTCTGAATCAATCTCTGAATCGATCCCCTGGTGCCTTACTGCTGTGCCACCACTTCAGGTCTGAATGAGACAATTTTTAAATGGATCTCAATAACAACTGAATTTCCTTATTTGATATCTTCACTATGCAGACCAAGTACTAGAGAGAGTTTAATGAGATAAGCACATTCTATGCATACTGGAGGCCTGAATTTTATTCCCTGAATTGCATACATAGTCTCCCAAGCAGTGTTGAGAGATTGTACTCACTGTTCCCCAACACTGAGCTGGCAATAGACATCCAGCATGGGTAAATTAGGCACCCCAAAATAAAAATAAATAAAATAGCAAATAATTCCTCGAGAGTTACATTACAACACACAAAACCTTAAATTTAACATATTTAATTAATTTCAAATAGAAAAGCTATCAACATATTTGCAAGATTTAAAATAAATTTGATCAGATAATTAATTTTTCTTGAATCATTTAAATAAGTTGTCAGAAAGAAAATAAAACAGATATTTCCACAGTGCTTCCATACAGCAAATTCTTCCAGGAATTATATTTACAGGAAAAAAGAGAAATCTGCTCTTGAAACAATGAACATAATCACATTTACTAAAAATGGAAAAGTGTTATTATGTTCTTTTTTGGGGTATCTATTTTACATTGTCACCTGCAGCAATGTTCTGTTGCCATTATTCTAATACTAGTAAAGAAGAACTCTCTCCACTATAAAAAAATACCTCAAAATAGAATACTTACTTTGTAAAGTTGCAATTATATAACTGGAATTTAAGCATATCCTACAAAGAATAAAAATGTGAAGTCTCTAGGATTATTGCAAAAGAAGCACTTTAAAGGATGCTTCCTGAATATATTTCCACCAGAAACATCAGATTTCTTCAGAAACAAGAAAATAGATTCTTTAAGGGAAAAGAATTGTAATCTACTTAAATAATTAAGTAATGATAAATAATGATAAAATTGTGACTCTTATTCTAAGTTGAACCTTTTATTTTATCTTGATTTTTCTGTTAATTTAATTTGTAATATTTAGGAAGTTTGATCGTTTGAAGAGTTTGTAAAAAATTAACATGACATATCTAATTTTTCATCAAACTTTTATGTTTGTAGATTCCTCATAAGACCTCTTCCTTCTTTTATCTTATTCATTTATTTTCTTTTATTGGTATAAAGGTAAAATAAAATATAAGGTTTCAATACAAGTTATCAATAACATTTCTACTTTCTCAATGTGGTCAATCACTGGGATATTTTTAGGCAAAGTTTCTATGAAAAGTCCATATTCATATGTAATTTTAACAAAATAGCTTGTATTTTCTCAAACTTCATTACAGAATATTAAATCACATTCATATTAGCTTTTGGAAACATTTCTTTATTGAAACCAGTTTTAATTTTACTTCAATTTTTATTGCATCTAATTTTTAATCAAATACTGGTCTTTGGAATTCAAGATTGAATATCATTTGATTAATATTCAGCAATTCTTAGGCTTTTTGTACTATAATATGCTATCTCATTGCTTGATAGTCTCTCTTATCTGAGAATTTAATTAATGTGATGAACAACCAACGGCAGATCATTTATGAAGATGTTAACAGAGTAGAGTTCAACACTGCATTGAATGAAACAAAACACTTCATATTCACTGTCAAGGACTCATAATATGTCTTTTCTATTTCATGTTAGCTCATCAGCAGACTAGAACCCACCTTCTGTTATGACCTATGCATTCTTCAAATGGCTTCTCAGTATCCTAACATATCAATTATTCTAATTTTATAAAAACTTACAGTGCTTTGCATGGTGTTAATAGTTTTTCACTAATGAGTTTTTATTTATGCATGAATGCACTATTTTATAAGGATTTGTTAAAAGTGTTATAAAAATTCTCAAAAGTCTACACAGATACACAAATATATGTAATCATGTGTACATAATTATTTTTGTCACTTATTCATTTTAGTTATGTGATTGAAAGGGCTATTCCTTTTGATATATAACTATTGGGCAATTTTATCATCCATATTGTTTTTTATTTTTATTTTTATTTATTTCTTTTGTTTTTGGTTTGGGGCCATACCCTGCGATGCACAGTGGTTACTCCTGATCATACATTCAGAAATCGGTCCTGGCTTGGGGACCATATAGGATGCCAGGAGTCGAACCCAGTTTTGTCCTGGGTCAGACCAGTGCAAGGCAAATGCCCTACTCCTGTGCTAATGCTCCAGCCCTCCATATTGATTTTCTTTTGAATACTTGTCTCTAAAAAACACACTGATAATTTTCATATAACCTTTTTCTAAATATGTATTTTAAATATTTTCTGTTGTCATTAAAAGAAGGAAAAGCTGTAAACTAAGTTCTGTTAAAATCACATATTTTATTATTATATTTAATATAAGGCAGACATATAGTATATTACATAGAATATATAAAGTGTGTACAAAATAAAAACTATAAATATTTGACGATTCTATTGGGTCACACTTAGCAGTGCTCTGGTCTCATTCTTATCAGAATTTAAAGATCATTCCTGGGACTGTAGAACAATAAGAGGTGCTGGAGACGGAAGCAGGTCTGCCTCATATAAGTCAATTTCTCTCCAGTCTGTACTATTGCTCTGGTCCAAATCCTGTATATCTTATTTAGCCATCTTTTCTATTCAGAATTTTAAGGAGAATTAAGTCCAATTACTTTTAATAGTATCTTTTCTATTGATTTAGTCAAATAAATGAAGGAACTACATGAGATATTTTAATATTTTTCTAAGTAGATGAATGACTATTCAATTATGAGTAATTTGAAATAGTTTTAATATCTATTTCATAAAGCTTGTCTTACAGTTTTTTAATGGGTATTAATTCCTATTGAATATTACCATGATTGGGAAAGTGGTTTTCCAGGACCAGGCTAATCCATTGCACTTTAGATGTGCTGACCCCTGTGATTAACCCAAGTGCGGGCACTCAACTGCATTAATTTGTATTAGTGAGGGAGAAGTATCATGTACTTCAATGTTTGTTTGTTTGTTTTTTATATGAGGGATATATTCAGTGACGTTCAGGGGCACTGTGATAAGGGATCATGCCTGTAATTTATCAGGCATTATGTAAATCCAGAGATCAAATCCTAGTCAGCTACTTGCAAGGCAAATGACATAACTTCTGTGTTATCTTTTCAGACCCAAGAAGCAATAATTTTTTTTTTATTTGGCTTTTGGTTCTTGGGTCACATCTGGCAGGGCTCAGGGGTTACTCCTGGCTCTTCACTCAGAAATCGCTTTTGGCAGGCTCCGGGGATCATATGGAATGCCAGGATTCGAACCACCGTCATTTTGCATGCAAGGCAAATGCCTTACTTCCATGCTATCTCTCTGGCCCCAGCAGCAATAATTTAATTAAAGATAATATCTGTTTTTTGTTTGTTTATTTTGTTTTGTTTGGGGGCCACACCAGTGATGCTCAGGGGTTACTCCTGGCTATGCACTCAGAAATCGCTTCTGGCTTGGGGAACCATATGAGACACCAGGGATTGAACACAGGTCCGTTCTGGGTCATCCGTGTGCAAGGCAGATGCCCTACCACTGTGCTACCACTCCGGCCCCCAAAAAGATAATATCTGGACCAAAAGAAATCTGATTTTTAACCTTATTTTCTATACTTATCAGTGAGACAACTTTGAAATTTTTATGCAAATTTTTATGCAAAATGTGTAATTAATATATATCCACTTAATAAAACTCATGATAAGAACAAAAATGATATAAGCAACAAATAAATATGCATACATCCCTGTATATATGATATGCATGTATATATACTTCTATAAGATTATTATTTTTTTCTCTAAATTAAATTAAATCTCTAATATGTAGTACCATAAAAGGATCAAATACTACTTAAAATTGTTAACCACAGATTGTTTATTAATTAGCATTGTTAGATGTGGAAAATGAGAGGAAAAAGACATTTGGTTTAACATACTAATAGAGAGTAAGTTCTGCAGAAAACTAAATGATAAGTTTTGCTGAGTACAATGAGATACAACTCTGACATATTTTCATTCATCACTGCCTTTCTTTCCTTTCTTTTTGTGAAAAGTTGCTAACTACAGTTAGCTATATACCTCTGCAAAGTGAGTCATGGATCTGATGTTGAAAGTTTCCTTTTCTCAGAAACAAAACTTGATCACAGAGAAGGAATCAAGCTTGGTTGAAGTGTGCTTTTTCGAAGTTCAATAGTAGGGACACTGTGTTAAAATGTTGTAGATGCACATCAATTTAAATTGGGGCAAAAATATAGGTGTAACAATGTTTGTTTAAGCAGGAGTGTTATCAAATAGAAATTTTCTCTTTGAAAACTGAATCTCTCGTTCAAATTTTTTCCTTAGAACATTTGACATGTACCAGAGAAATAATGTTTCATCAGCTTGAATTGTTTTCTCAATTATAATATAATACATTTATATAATACAATTATAATAGTGTAGTATTTCAGTTCTCTTTCAAAAGATAAACTTCTTATTAGTGAAAATATAGGGGGCCGGGCGGTGGCGCTGGAGGTAAGGTGCCTGCCTTGCCTGCGCTAGCCTAGGGCGGACCGCGGTTCGATCCCCCGGAGTCCCATATGGTCCCCCAAGAAGCCAGGAGCAACTTCTGAGCGCATAGCCAGGAGTAACCCCTGAACGTCACAGGGTGTGGCCCAAAAACAAAAAAAAAAAAAGAAAATATAAATATAAGTTTTTCTGTTTCACAATTATGTATATTTAGTTCTTACATATTTACATAATAATAAGTATATTAAAAATATAGAAAAATTTGTGAATAATGAATAATAAAGCTAAACAAAAACATATAGCAGGATGATAAAGCAATTTCACATGACATTTCAGTAATTTTTTATAATTGCTTATGTAAGGCAAACAAATCTTAGATTCTCTCATTTTGAGTTTTTGTTTTGTTTTTGATTTTTGGGCCACACCCGGCGGTGCTCAGGGGTTACTCCTGGCTATCTGCTCAGAAATAGCTCCTGGCAGGCACGGGGGACATATGGATACCGGAATTCCTGGATCGGCTGCTTGCAAGGCAAACGCCACTGTGCTATCTCTCTGGCCCTTCATTTTCAGTTTTTAACTCAAAAGTCAATAATACTGGGGCCAGAGCATTAGCACAATGGTAGGGCATCTGCTTGCGTGCAGCCGATCTGGGACAAACCCAAGTTCAATTCCTGTTCAAGAGACTTTATGTTATACTATCATGTCTATGTCAGTTTCAGAGAAAAGGGAAGTTTTAGAAAAGGAAATTAAAGGTTAAACAAACCATTTTCATGAATGCAGGTTGTTTGTAATTAAAATGGTAAACTTTAGGCATGACAGAAGAGATACCCAAATTATTTTCTTTAATCAACAAAGTTTCACTAAAACTTCAGAATTTCACACAAAGAAGAAATGAAATAAAGATAGAGCTGGCAAGTGCCAAGCTATTATGTGAAGACCATGAGATCCTTACTAAAATCAGTCAGATGTGGTCCTAATTAGCAAAATTATCCAGATGTCCAGAATTATAACATACACCTGTTAGCCAAAATTAATAGCTGGTACATTTGGGTATTTTTATATAGCAGTAATAATGGTTAAATTTGGATTATGCCCTAGAATCTTAAAGTAATTTTAGTAGATATTATTAATTGTTCAGCTATTATGAGGTTCTACACTTGATCTTAGCCAAAAGGCCGAGAAGCAGTTGTGAGGTTCTGTTAAACATAGCAATGCTATGTCCCAATATTTACTCTCAAGGTATATGACCTTATGCCTTTATCTCCTGCTAGAAGAAACCAGGCTAATTAACATTAATGAAGAGCTAATATAAATCTCTTCTTATTTCTAAACAAAATCTTAATGGTATGATTTAATTTTTATGAATAAAATTTAATATAGTGGATGTGATATCACTTTCAAATACAAGCCATTTATTTTATTAACATTGTAAGAAGATAGGCCAAAATCCAAACTGATATAAACTTGTATATATTTTCCACAAACCTTTATTAAGAGGCTACCATATGGGGCCGGGCGGTGGCGCTAAAGGTAAGGTGCCTGCCTTGCCTGCGCTAACCTTGGACGGACCGTGGTTCGATCCCCCGGTGTCCCATATGGTCCCCCAAGCCAGGAGCAACTTCTGAGCACATAGCCAGGAGTAACCCCTGAGCGTTACTGGGTGTGGCCCAAAAACCAAAAAAAAAAAAAAAAAAAAGAGGCTACCATATGTTTGCTACTGTGCTTGACACCATTATGCAATTATATAAGAAAAATCTTTGAGTTTAGAAACAACTCTAAATAAATTATAATTAATTATAATTATTATTATTATTATGAATAATTTAGGACAAGCAAGGCAAGGTACACATGGTAGTCAGTCTAATTGGAAGCATCCAAATTTAGTTATACATTAGAGTAAAATCATTGTGCATTGAAGGGAAAATGCATATAAAAATTCAAAACTATTTTTCAAAATACATATACAATAGGATTTGAAGTCAGGTGTTTTTCAATTCACTCTGTAGAAAACAGTATTTAGATAGTGCTACTGTTTAATAACATCAAGTATAATACAAGGTAAGCAAAATAACAAAGGGGCCTTGTAGTTTTCCAGAGGCAGAATAAGAAATCACATCCAATGCTAGCATATTGGAGTTACGAATTCAAAATGGCATTTGTTATTTATATTGCATACAGCTTTGTTTTCTTCTTCATTGAATCCAGCTCATTAAAATAACAAGAGAAAGAATGAGAGAGGGAGGGAGCGAGGGAGGGAGGGAGGGAGGGAGGGAGGGAAGGAAGGAAGGAAGGAAGGAAGGAAGGAAGGAAGGAAGGAAGGAAGGAAGGAGGGAAGGAGGGAAGGAGGAAGGAAGGAGGGAGGGAGGGAGGGAAGGAGAGAAGGAGGGAGGGAGGAGGATGGGAGGAGTGGCGAAGGGGAGGGAGGGAGGAGGATGGGAGGAAGGGAGAGAGGAAGGGAGGAAGGGAAGGAGGAAGGAGGATGGGAGGAGTGGAGAAGGGGAGGGAGGGAGGAGGATGGGAGGGAGGGAGGAGGATGGGAGGAGTGGAGAAAAGGAGGGAGGGAGGGAGGAGGATGGGAGGAGTGGAGAAGGGAAGGGAGGGAGGGAGGGGGAGGGAGGGAGGGAGGGAAGGAAGGAAGGAAGGAAGGAAGGAAGGAAGGAAGGAAGGAAAGAAGGAAGGAAGGAAGGAAGGAGGGAAGGAAGGAAGGAAAGAAGGAAGGAAGGAAGGAAGGAAGGAAGGAAGGAAGGAAGGAAGGAGGGAAGGAGGAAGGAAGGAGGGAGGGAGGGAGGGAAGGAGGGAGGGAGGAGGATGGGAGGAGTGGCGAAGGGGAGGGAGGGAGGAGGATGGGAGGAAGGGAGAGAGGAAGGGAGGAAGGGAAGGAGGAAGGAGGATGGGAGGAGTGGAGAAGGGGAGGGAGGGAGGAGGATGGGAGGGAGGGAGGAGGATGGGAGGAGTGGAGAAAAGGAGGGAGGGAGGGAGGAGGATGGGAGGAGTGGAGAAGGGAAGGGAGGGAGGGAGGGGGAGGGAGGGAGGGAGGGAAGGAAGGAAGGAAGGAAGGAAGGAAGGAAGGAAAGAAGGAAGGAAGGAAGGAAGGAGGGAAGGAAGGAAGGAAAGAAGGAAGGAAGGAAGGAAGGAAGGAGGGAAGGAGGAAGGAAGGAGGGAGGGAGGGAGGGAAGGAGGGAGGGAGGAGGATAGGAGGAGTGGCGAAGGGGAGGGAGGGAGGAGGATGGGAGAAAGGGAGAGAGGAAGGGAGGAAGGGAAGGAGGAAGGAGGATGGGAGGAGTGGAGAAGGGGAGGGAGGGAGGAGGATGGGAGGGAGGGAGGAGGATGTGAGGAGTGGAGAAGGGGAGGGAGGGAGGAGGATGGGAGGAGTGGAGAAAAGGAGGGAGGAGGATGGGAGGAGTGGAGAAGGGGAGGGAGGGAGGGAGGAGGATGGGAGGAGTGAAGAAGGGAAGGGAGGGAGGGAGGGGGAGGGAGGGAGGGAATAACACACCGAATTGTGATAGAAAGTTTCTCTCTTGGGTGGTTTCTAGACTTGATCAGAAGAGATACTGCAATAGTTGAGGCACTTGCCTTGCACAGAACTATCACCATTTCTATTTCTGATACCAGATCTTATCCTTGAGCAAAAATCGAGGAGTAAATCATAAGTACCATATTCAAAAGAAAAAAAAGAGGGATGGGGAATTCTAGGTTTACCAACCATAAAGAAACAGATTTATTTTATTTTCAAAGTATATAATTTTCTTTCTATCTTCTGACAACCAACCATTGCCAGGAATAGTGTTTTTTTTTTCTTAAAATAAAACTAGGGTCTTACTCAGAATTTGATCAGCTGTATCTTACTTTTTCTTTCAGCAGAAGAGTTCTTAACACCTTCTTGCCTCATGCAAAAAATATTTTTGTCAGGTTAAAATATAAAAGGCACCATTCCTGCTTATTTTACTCAGAATAGAAACATTGTTAAAAAAATAGCGATTCTATTTTATGATGATTTTACAAATGGTATTCTTTGCCATAGAAAATATAAGAAACTTAGTTAAAGTAATAAGCATGCAGGCCCTCATATTATGTCTTGTTTTTCTTTTCATATTATCTCTCCTGTTTCTTTCTCTCATTGAAACACTGCCTCCAAATTTTCATTGGTTCTTTATACTTAGAAATCACAAATGTTTTTGTTGGTTTGTTTTTTTAAGACAAGTGTTTGATTTTGATATTGGAAACTTTGGAATGGAGTAACTTTGGTTTACTGAAGGAATTGCACTGATCACTAAGACCTATTAATGTACAGCCTGAGTCGAAGTACAGGGAAGAGAACTCACTCTGGATCTACTTTGGTATTTTCTTAAGTTATTTAATAATTTCTCAATGTTCTTAGTGTGTTTTTCTGTACAAGATCCTTTAGCCAAATCTAGTCGTTTTAGTAAATTTTAGTTACAATGGGTTTCTCTATTTTATATATAGTTATTGCAATGTATTTTACACCAGAATTTCAGAAGAGGTCACCCCATTTTTGCCTAATTGGATGTTGGGTTTGTGATTTATTAAAGTCATCCATTCTTTACTCAGATTGCATACTGTGCAGTAGTAACACAGAGTTAGACCTGCTCCATGCTGACTTGTTGTTAATCCACTTATCCTCACTCCAGTTCAACAAATCTTTATGGAGGGCCTACCAAGTATTAACATTTGATGTTTTATTATGAGTTATATGTGACCTGAATGAAACTTCACAAAGAGAAATGTGATGTCTATTTGCAGTTCTAAATGGTGTAGACATCAGAGCTGACCCTCACTCTGTGGGTCTTTAATTTCGCATGACATGTGAGGTCACATCAGCTAGTACTTTAGAGGACTCCTTTTTGTAAAGTCCATCATTTGCCCATATACTCCTGAGAGAGAAAAATCAAGAGACAACTTTACTTTCAGTTTTGTATCTCTGATGAAGAGCTTTTAGACATATGGCACAAGCAGTATGTCACTTTGATCGTTGAGTTGTCAGTTTGTAGTGCTATGTTGATTCTGTCACTGGTATCACCATTCTTCGAGACTATCTTTTACTCTTCCCTCTCATTCAAACCTAGTATTCAATCTGTCATTGCATCCTGTCATTTTCTCCTTTGAACTGTCTTTCAGATTTGTGCTCTCCTTTTCTTTCCCATATCACCATAATAACCTAGGCTTATGATTATTGCAAAGTAACTGTTGACTTTTCTCACTCTAATCCCTACATACTCATCTCTAATCCATCTTGCATATTTATAAGAATTCAGTATCCTTAAATCCCTACTTACCTTCTGTTGTTCCCTGTTGAATAACCAAGAATCTTTTCATCTTTATTTTTAAAATGCATTCCCTGTAAATACATATTTTCTCCATCAAATCAAAGCTCCCAATCACCCCAGTAAAGCCAGTGATCTTTATGCTCACAAGCAGTGTGTTTATTTTTTACCAAACTACCTTACTTATGCATTTTAACTAACAAATTTCCCTGACATTTCTTCTTATTTTCTTTATAAATTTCTCACTTAAAGACCATGTATAACGTATGATTCATAAAACATATCTAAAACTATTCCCACCACCAATGTACAATTCCCTCCACCTTGCCCCGAGAATCCCACCCACACCAAACCATGTTTGGGTATAAAATAATAGTTATGTTGCTTATTTACAGGTAAATAGAAATAAAATTATTTTTAAAGTACAGTAATAAAAATATGTGAAAATTATCCAGCAATGAGGTCATTGCCCAAAGATTTGCTTTGTGATTTTATACTAGTGGATTCTATTTGTTTGTTTCTGAATATAAAGTGGCATTATATTCACATAGTTATCTAAATTAGTGTGGTCCTACTGAGATAACAATACTAAAAAACTATTTTCAGTTCTGTAACCCTGTAATTTCAAGCTCAATGGTTGATATTGCCACATTTGGGGGGCATGACTTCAACTGCAAGGACTTCTTGAAATATATAAAGGTTGGGATGGGGACAGAGTGGGAAAATCCCTGGGAGTTTTGATTGGTTTGGTGTATCTGCAGAGTTCCAAGGTTGAGTGGTGAAGGTGGGCCACTGTCAACAAGGCTGCTGTGGATGTTGATGCAATTGGCTTGGCTTCAGCTGAACAGTGACTTGGCTTACTGTAGAGATAGCTAGTTTCAGCTGCATAGCCATTGTACCTATGATATAGCATGGCTTGGTATACATACCTTTCAACGATAGAGTGTATGGAGCAGGTTGGATACAGATGCACACAACTTCTTTTACAAAATTCCTACTGATAGGAGATATTTAGTGCCTTTTATATAAAAAGATAATATAATGAATACATTGTTTTGAGATAAAACTCAAGTAGACAGTACTTTCCCATATTTGTAATGACACTCTTTAAATAGTTGGAAATCTTAAAGTACGATGTGTAGTCAGCTTTCTTAACATACAGGAAACTCCTAGATATCTTTATGGTAAAAAGACTTGAATGTATTGTAGTATTGGGATTAAATTGTATGAACCTTTTTGGCTGGTACTATTACAGAGTTAGTTTAAGAAAATAGAATTACTGTTACTAAAAGAAAATCATCAGTGAATAAAAGACTAGAAACAAATTTAATAGTATATATTTAATCTTCTTAATATATTATTAGACATAATATATTTACATATTAAATAGTAATAATTTAAGTAAATTATAGTAATTTTAATTATCAAAAATTCTTTACTCATCCATAAATAAATATTATTTGGCAGACCATAAGTAGAATTACTTAGAGAAAATATTGGGATGTAATATTTGGGATATTTTATCCTGTAACTGTTATTTTCATGCTTCCACAACATTGATAGTCACAATATTAATAATGGAACTAAACATTTCACTATAGATTCCAAACTAGGCTATAAGAAACTACTTCTTGGCACGAATGTGCTAAAAGAGAATAATGGTTTTCACTACTCTCTCTAGTGCTAACCAAAGAGCTTTGTATCTTAGTAATTTAAGGCTTATATAAAATAAAGCCGTAATCCCATTGACATATAAACAAGATTTTATTACAGGATCAAAGTGCCCGCATGTGAGGCAGCCTCCTGTTGTATAAAAGACAATCTTCCTTGTTGTCACACACAGACCAGAGTGGAAAAGCTGCCTCCTTTGCCATTCATAAGAGTTTCATCCTCAAGACCTAGTTATCTGCAAAATTCCCCATCTCTTAATACCATCAGCATTGACATTCCAACAGTTGAATTAAGAGAAACACAAAGTTTTGCTTCATAGCACTGTGATCATCAATATTTTAGCAAAATAAGGAACTTATTACAGTTGATCTACAGAGGCCAAGAAACCGAAATAGTGAAACTTAAAAATTCTGAGTTGAGATACTGCAGTGCTTTAGACAGCAGCTCTGATTATATATCAGAACCCCCTGCCAGAAATAATTGGAGTGTGGTATCTGAAAAAGACTAGCTGTCTGCCTCATCAAATTGATAGGAGCTTATTGCATTGAGATTTGGAGTATTGCTGGGAATGTAACATAGTCTACTTACTGGTTGGTGATGCAAGAGATATGCTGGATCCAATATCTGCTCAACCTCAGAAGAAATGAAGACTTCAGTTTAATTTTTTACAGAAAAGAATATGAAAGAAACTTGTGATATAAAGAAATTCTTTGAGGATTTAACTCTAATTGATTTCAACTTGCTTTTATACAATGGAATCTAGATAAAGTCCTAATCGTCCAAATATTAAAATTATTAGTAAACATTAGTTATATCAGTAAATATTAAAAATATAAAAGTAATATCAGTATATATTAAGAAATCTATAACATTGTGACTATTTGTTTCTAAATTAATTCAGATTCAGATTCCAGTAGATAATAGAAATAACCTGTAATTTAAAAGAGTTAAATTGTATTCATAGTAATAATTTCCAAATATGATAATTTTATACACTCCTCTGCAAACAGAACCCAGCTGACACATATGCATATATGCACATTTACACATTTACATACTCTCTAGACTTATCTTCATTTCATCACCCAAATATCAGACATATTCATTGTATATTGTTTTGGAGCAAATCATAAACCAAACTTTTATATTTCTGAATAGAAGAAGAGTTCACACTGTGGGTAATAAATAATGATGGCAAATTAGAACAAACAACAATTTCTGTGGAGTGTAGGAGGACTGCAAGTGTAATTTGCTAGAAAGTTACAATCTCCAGAATTAAGTCTCTTATCAGTTGGTTATAGGGAAAAACATACTGGGAAATATGAAGCAATTTGAATATGTATAATTTTGAAATACTCACTAAAAGAGGCCAAAGAGCAAAATAAGTAAGCTATGAGGAGAGTATAGGTGAACATTTTGGAGAAAAAGAGAAGGAAAGAAAATCTTTTAGCTAACATAGAAAATCAAAGGTCAAACAAAAGCCCTTTATTTAACAATAGATGTGCTCATGTGAGTTTCCCCTGAGGACCCAAAATTATTGACTTTTTTCCTTTAAGGTATTTTCTTTTTAGTCTTTTGTTTCTATCCCTAATTTCCATATGAACCATTGAAAAGAACTAATTTTGATCCAAGGATGAATTTAAACATTATTGTTTTCTGGCAAGAAGCCAATAAACATATTGACACATATAAAAACTATCTTGCTCAAAAATTTATTCTTGCTGGAAGTAAAAGACATAGAGTTTTATAAAATATAGCAGTAACTACTGTTTAGTGATTTAATTCGAATCTTCACAAATTATTTATTTTATATCCTCATTTTAAGACTTATTACACAACATTTTAGTAGTATTTTCTATAGTTTAAATGTCCTCTGATTTTGAAAGCATTGCTATCCTTTCTTCAATTTTGAGATTTTTTTTAATACATTATAAATGGGGGCCAGAGCAATTGCACAGCGGTAGGGTGTTTGCCTTGCTCATGGCCGACCTAGGACAAACCCGGATTTGATCCCCAGCATTGCATATGGTCCCCCGAGTCTACCAGGAATGAGCCCTAAAAACAAAGCCAATATTAATAACCAAACACCTCCAAGTGAGACTAACCCCCCAAAATAAATAAAATAAAATAAAAATAAAATGATAGTTAAAAATCAATAGTATGCTAAATACCTTTATTTTGTTTTATTTTATTGAAAATATTGTAACTTACAAAGTCCTTCATAGTTGGATGCCACACATACACTTAATCAGGGCCATTCTCACCACCAGGGTTTACCTCCCTCCACCAATGTTCCCAGATTGCATCCCAAACCACCATCCTTTGACCCCTGGCCTGCCAGTATAAGAGGACCATTTAAAGATTCCATTGTTAGAGTTTGGGTAAAGTCCCTTTAAAAAATAGAGACTATTAGCTATTTTATCTTTCTTGAATAAAGGAATATTCACTCATAAGCTTAATAACTTATTATTTATTTAAAAAATCCACATTTAGTTTCAAGGTGTTCATTTTATATCTGTTGTATCAACATATCTCACCAAAACACTGAAAATATCCAATGTATAGATATAATATATGATAAAATTAAAAGAGATATAATCAACTTTAATATAAAAATATAGTTATACTGAGAATGAGTTAACTTCACTTCTGTCAAGCAAACTAGTTTAACTATCAAAATTGTTTTCTTTTGGAGAAATAGAACTTTCAGTCATATAAATAACAACTCAGGTGAGATTAAAACTTAAGATATTATAAACATTGTCTTTTTCACAGAAAATAAGAGGAAATATTTATTTTTTCTTTAGAACCTCACAGATAGATTTAAGGACATGAAAATGCATTTATATTTAATTTTAGAAAAATGCAACATGTTTCAAATAGTTCTGATAAAGAAAAATGGTTCTTTATGTCAAAATCCACAAAAATTGATAAAAGTTGAAATATTGGGAAAGCTTAAGAGAAGAATATCAGATGAATGTTTAGGATGAAGAATATGAAAATGGGGCTGGAGCCTTGGCACAGGGCGAGTGCAGTGGTGTGGCGTTTGCCTTTGCAGTGGCTGACCTAGGACTGATGGACCTCAGTTTGATCCCCAGATGTCCCATATGGTCCCCTGAGCCAGAAGCAATTTTTAAATGCAGAGCCAGGAGTAACCCCTGAGCATCACTGGGTGTAGCCTAAAAAACAAAACAAATATAATGATAATAGGAAGATTATGTACAAACTTCTACCTTTAGGTGTTAGTTGTTTAGTTCTTTCTTCATAGAGTTTTCATTGTTTTCCTCTTCATTCTAATGCATTTGAGTGTTTATTTTAAATCTGGCATGATGGCAAATGTTTTATATGCATTTTCATATTCAGTCCTCTTAACAATTTTTATAATTATTTTAATTGTGGTTGAAGAATTTGAGTTTTAAAAGATAATTTTTTACTAATAAGTTTACTTACTAAAAATTACATAAACAATACTTCGGAACCAGAATACAATGTAGACACTATTATAATCATAAATTATAAAATTTTAATTATACTATGTAAAGCATAACCCAGTGGTTCATTTGTGAATTTTGTAGTCTTAATTAAAATAAGTGAGATTATACATCTGTAGTTTTTTTTTTTTTTTTTTTTTTTTTTTTTTTTTTTTTTTGGTTTTTTTTGGGCCACACCCGGTAACGCTCAGGGGTTACTCCTGGCTATGCGCTCAGAAGTCGCTCCTGGCTTGGGGGACCATATGGGACGCCGGGGGATCGAACCGCGGTCCGTCTCCTAGGCTAGCGCAGGTAAGGCAGGCACCTTACCTCCAGCGCCACCGCCCGGCCCCACATCTGTAGTTTTTAAAAGTAGCCTGGTTTATTATAAAAACTAAGTATAATTAAAATAAGAAGTTCTAAGACAGTGTTATGAAAGATGTATAATTTTTATGTAGTATAATCACTGAAAAGAAGCACAGTTTTATTAGTCATTTATAAAAGGCAAACTAAGATGCCTTAGTGCCAGAGTGATAGCATAACAAATAGGGTATTTACCTTGTAAATGCTAATGTGATATAAAGTAATACTACTTCATATCATTAGAATGACCAAAAAACTAGTAATGCTAAATATTAACATGATATAGAGTTAATAGAACTGCTGGGAAAATATAACATTTTGCTAAAATTATGGGAAACTATTTGTGTATTTCAAATATAGTTAAACATGTCTCTGGTATAGAAATGCCACAGCTACACCTATAGAGTAATGAAAGTATGTGTCCAAAATAATGACATGGATATTAATAATAACCTATAAGCAAAAAGAAAAAGACTGGATATAATGGAGATATATGTAATTATAAATAAGTAAATTATAGTGATGTGTTAGAATATAACTCAAAATAACAAAGCTCCAAGATTGCTATGCACAGCATGAATGAATTATATATATGTATATATATATTTTTTTATTGAGCAAAGAAGCTTGATTATTGTATTTATGTAAATTACAAACATACGTAAAACCAATTATGGTAATAAATCAGAAAGTGACTGCTTTATTTGAGGGTAGAAGAGGCCACTGAAAGGTTGCAAAGGAGTTTGATAAATTGGAGTGATACAAATATTCTATAATTTGGGGGGATGATGGATATACCAAATTATGTTTAGTGTCAATATTCATTGCTTTAAAAAATCAAAATCTGCACATAAATGTATCTCAGTTATTTTTAATTAAATGATATTTTATTTATTTATTTATTTATTTATTTATTTGGTTTTTGGGCCACACCCGGTAACGCTCAGGGGTTACTCCTGGCTATGCGCTCAGAAATTGCTCCTGGCTTGGGGGACCATATGGGACGCGGGGGGATCGAACCACGGTCCGACCTAGGCTAGCACAGGCAAGGCTGGCACCTTACCTCTAGCGCCACCACGCCGGCCCCTTAAATGATACTTTAAATTATTTTTTTTTTCTTCTTTTGGTTTTTGGGTCACACCCGGTGGCACTCAGGGGTCACTCCTGGTAGTCTTGGGGGACCATGTGAGATGCCATGGATTGAACCCCCGTGGGTCGGCCACATGCAAGGCAAATGCCCTACCAATGTGCTATCACTCCAGCCCCAATTATGTGACTCTTTCTTTACCACCACCTTCCAAATTCAAAAGGAAATATAGCTATTGGTGGATAAATTCTCAAGTGAGAGAAGTTGCATTAGAATCAAGGTCTCCTTTTTTACATATTATGATAGCTCTTCTACAATCATTTTTCTTTCCTTCACAGGGTATCTAGGCAATTATGCAGTATATAGAAAAATAAAACACCTAATGGTCTTCAACACATTGCAATAAGAATAGCTTCAAATAATAAAGTAGTAAAGGCTAAAGCATAAAAATTATATTTTGTGCTTTTCTTTAAAGCTAATAACTAACAACTTGAAAATCCTCTTTGTATAGGTGATGCCAGCATCATGTTCTAGAGTGTGATCTACCTTCCTTAAATGCCACCATCTATGCCTATGGAAGCGAAGGGTGCCCTTAGCGACCTTTTCAGGATTAAATTTTATATTAAAGGAAATCTTCCCACACTGGTATATATAATGAATAGAATGCATTCCATTTTATAGAATCGATTCTGTAGGCATTCACAAAAGATCAGCTTCTCTACACTTCAGGCAGACGCAGTTATGAAAGTGCCATAAAACCTGTATGATCACCACCTGCATGTAAAAAATGCTAGCAATAACTTACCAAAATATTTCCAGTGAAAATATGACTTTGACCCAGATGGCAAACTAGGCTGCGTTGGCCATAAATCTGTAGGCAAAAATGGGCAGGTGGTAAATCTGCTCTCATTGCTACTGTTTTCACAACATTTTATTCGTACAGCCTTTTCCTAAGGAAATAAAATTTGAGAGATCTGGAGTAGAAATAAAAGACTAACTGGAAACTGGTGGGACTCTGTAAGTTTCTGAAATATCTTATTAGCTTACAAACTGAGAATTGATTTACTGAGAAATAGATAAAGGGTTAGATTATGGAGAAAACAATGAATAAAGTATCTGCAGTCCATTACATCTAAGTTTTGGCAGCATGGGTCACCATAGGAATGCAATTTCCCTCTTTATAAAGAAAAGTATTTTATCCCCCAAATTTAAATACCTATCCTTCCCTACTTCTAAATGTATTTTTTTCCAAAATGAAAGAAATAATATAACAGATAACCATGGATAGTGAAGTAAATCAGTCATTCTACATATTCTTATGATAATCTTCTTTGGAGTGTATATCTTATTGAGTGAAAATTTAATTTTCTTCAGAAATTATCCATCATCTTATAAAGAATCATTTAATCCTGGTCAAGTTGTAATAAATAAATTTGGATTCTAGATTATCTGGATATTTGAGCCTTAATCTGAGGCATGATTTCCAAAAATCAAAGGAATTGTCACAAGTATACAAAGTAAGATTATAATGTCACTGAACCTCTTGTTTTTATATCTGTGTATTGTCATTAGTGACAGTACATTAAAAAGAAAGGTCTTTGATTCCAAACATATTCTGAATATTATTGCATGGCTTGCCTTCCACTCAATTTAGAACTTGCAACTTCTAACTTCAATTGTAATTTCATTAAGCTAGTTTTAATGTATCATAAAATTAGAAACCTAGATATATCGATATATTGTGTGAAACAACTAACAGATTTTGAAGATGATTTCACTCGTGCCTCCTTATTACATAAAGAATAAAATCTAGTTATTATGATTTTTTAATTTCTAGATTTCTAGTTTATACATATCTAGAAATCTAGGACTACATGTGTGTGGCTTAAAAATATTGAGAATCTTAAATAGTTGGACCACCTAAGACTCTATGGAAAAGCATAAATTATGAACCTATATTGAGAATGATTGTTCATCTGAGAATAAACTACTGGCTTCTGAAGATCAAAAGTAAACAATACAGTTAAATTACAATCATGTTGCTATTCTAAAGAAATATGTCATATGAAGGGATTAACACTGGTCTCTGTTGTGGGCAATTGCATGTTTAGCAGCAGCAATAGCTAAATTCTTAATAAGATATAAAAGAAAAATCTTATTATTAGATTAAAAAGTAGAAAAGTATTATTTGTCATGATGGTCATTTTTCTGTTCACTGTATCATTATATGTGACAAGTGATGCATGAAACTGCTGATATTGGCCATTTATTTATTTATTTGGGTTTTGAGACCACACCCAGTGACGCTCAGGAGTTCCTCCTGGCTAGCACTCAGAAATCTCTGCTGGCTTGGGGGACCATATGGAACACCAGGGGATTAAACAAGGTTAGTTCTGGGTCAGCCACATGCAAGGCAAATGCCCTACTGCTGTGCCATCGCTCCAGCCCCTGATATTGGCTATTTAGAACTTTTTCTATTGTGGACTTTGAATTTTCAAGTTGATTTTGAATGTGAAGCAAAGATCTTTGTGTTTATTTTTTGTGTTCATTCTTCTAGATCCCCCCAAATCTATTTTATTTCTTTTTTGTTTTGTTTTGTTTTGTTTGGGGGCCACACCCGGCGGTGCTCAGGAGTTACTCCTGGCTGTCTGCTCAGAAATAGCTCCTGGCAGGCACGGGGGACCATATGGGATACCGGGATTCGAACCAACCACCTTGGGTCCTGGATCGGCTGCCTGCAAGGCAAATGCTGCTGTGCTATCTCTTCGGGCCCCTATTTTATTTCTTATATGTATTCATCTCACATTTTATCTTCATTTACTATGGCTACTTATTAACTATTTTTTCTTCATATATCTTTCTATATTAGTAGAAATCTCGTTCTATGTGCTGAATTTTTCTTACTATTTTATTTATGTGTACACTATAAATAAAAAATGTAGCCACCATATATTAGTTTTACTGTAAAGACAATGCTTTCTGTAAACTAACCTGGATCTATTTCCCCCATTGTTATACCTGTAGGTCAGATCAATAGTACAGTGCTTAGAATATTTGCCTTGCATATGGCTGACCTGGGTTCATTTCCCAAGACCTCATGTTGACATTCCAGCCCTTCTAGATGTTATTCCTAAGCAACGGACCAGGAGTAAGCCCTAAGTTTATCTTGCTTGTGACTTCTTACAATGCTCATCTCACATTTTAAAATGTACTACTTCTATCATTCCTTTTCTACATTTCTTCCTATAATCGTTCTTTCCTTCCCTCATTTCTACCATGATTCCTTCCTCTCTCCTTCCCCACTCCTTTCCCTTCCTTCCTTCCTTCCTCCCTTCCTCAATCCTTTACTAACTTCCTCCATCCCTCTCCCCATCCCTCCCTTTCTTCTTCCTTTCTTCCTTACCACTCTCTTCTTTCCTCTCCCCCTCCCTCCTCTTTTCTTCCCTCCCTCTTCCATTCCTTCTTCCTTCCTCTTACTCCCTCCTTTTCTTCCTTTCTTCATATCTTCTTCCTCCAGTCCTTCTTCCTTCCTTTCTTCCTTCTTATCATCCTTCCTTCCTCCTTCGTTCTTTCTCTTTTTTGGGTCACGCCCAGTTATGTACAGACTTTACTTTTGGCTTTGCATTCAGAAATAACTCCTAATCAGCAGGCTTAGGTGGACCATATTGGGTTGTCACATATGTGTGTAATGCACATTCAAAACCATTTCCTATCTGCTCTATCCTATCAATTTCTTTACAAAAATAAATAAAATAAAAGTAAATGAAAAACTTCATTAACCATGTCAGCTGTACTTAGTGACACTACCACCTTAATGCCCAGGAGTTGTTGCCATAGTGCTTGGGTGACTATTTTGTGGTAGGGATCAAATCCTGGCATCCCCTATGCATAGCCAATTAAGTTTTGCCTGGCCCCACAACTTCAATCTTATGCTACTTGGAGGGAGAATTCAGCTCTGATATTTTGGTAGGACTTGGTATATTTATACATATTAAACTCGTAAGTGTACCAGTACCATTTTTGATAATCTTCATGTAGTATTTCATGACATATGTTCTATATTAGAACCTAATTGCATAACAGGAGATATTTTTAAGAAGACCTACATTTCTACCACTGCAAATGTCATGCAAGTCTTTTCAAACTACATGATATCCTTTCTCACCAGTGATAATTTCAAAATTATAGCTTGTACCATATTGTAAGATTCATACAGTGAGGTTTTCTTTTTTTTTGCCTTATTCTGGGCATAATAAAAAACTCTTTTATGTTCTGGGCTTCACTAAAATTTGTGTTATCATTTTAAAGTATAGAATATTATGTTGCATTCTCTTTAGAGTTTATGTATAGAACCACTAAGCTATTGTGATTTCTTCAATGTATCAGTGAGAAAATGCAAGCATGTGGGTCTTACTTAGGACCTCTTAAATTTCTTTAAACATAATAATACATTTCATTTTCATATATATTATCTTCTATATAATAGTTATTGTACATAGCAAAATTTCTAAAATGCCTTGAGTTCTCCTGGGCAGCCATCAGTGAGCCACAGGTTGGCTTAATGGGAATTACAATGTAAAATACTAATATGAGACTCAACTCAAAATGTGTATACAAAGATGATTCATATTATTTGTGCATTTGTTTTCCAAAATTAAATGATTATTATTTCTTTAGAAAAGGACTCAAGGAATTATTACTACATACTTATCCTATTCTTTTGAGGTTCTTTCAACTGGCAAATTACCACATTTTCAATGATTTCAGCAAATGAGTTTGCTGTTTCAAAACTGTCTCGTATGTGGAAATGTCGCATGGAAAGAATTGTAAATTTTATTGGTGTGTTTTCCTTCATACACTAGTCCTGAGACCTTGAGATCTTTCATGATTCTATTATCCACATGGATATATACAGGCAAGAATCTGTAATCATTTCATATTCTCAGTACTGTCCCATAAATCTACCATGAGACTAGAACTGATGCTGATGGCATCCTCTGGTATATTCTGCATGGCCTTAGAAAATGTTAAGTCCTTTAGGTTTTGCCTGAGATTTATTATACATTGGGCCTCCTAGTGGTGCTTTGACTATCTAGTCAGATTTTATTTGAATTATCTACCATTTCCTTCACAGTCTATCTGTGTCATAGTGTCATTTCAGTATTTCTCTGTGTATTGCCACTTTTACCCAGTCTGCTGTGTCATTCTGTCATTTAACTCTTTCTTGGTGTACTGCCACTTTTCCCATGTATCTAGATTTACTTAGTAAGCAATTCACAACATTTTCTGTAGTGGAAATTTTCTGGTTAAATCCTGTAATTTGGGAAGGTATACCAAGTTTAGTTTCCAGCATTCTTGTATAAAGTTTTCTAAAAGGTAAACACCCAAGTTAATTGATTAAATCTTTGCTACTATGTTATTAAATGTAGAGATTGCTGCATCTAATATTTTACTGTTCATCATACAATCTAAACTATGTCTATAAAGTAGCATTAGGGAATAGTAATATAATATAAAATATTATATGATTTTAATTATTTTCAATAGTCACATTTTTAAAGTAAAGATAAAACAAAAAGATCATGGTACTGGGGAACTAGCTCAAAGGGATGAGTACATAGTTTCCATGCATGAAATCTAGGATTTGTCTCTGATGCTGCTTAGTTATTGGAGTATTACCAAAATGGCCCCTACCCAGACACCTCAAAAAATAGATAAATTAATATTTTATATATTTAATATAAAAAGGATCAAAGGCAGGGTTAGGTTGTTGATTGTTTATTGGGTGCCCTGAATTATATTTCTTTACCATATTTGCAATATAATTATATATAAAGAAACATCTAAAATGTTATGTCATATAATCATCATAAAAAGGCACAGTTTTTTTTTGAGCATTTATACTTTGATGTAAGATTTATTTATATTTATTTTTTATTTTTGTTTGGGGTACACCTGACAGTACTCAGGGTTATTCCAGACTTTTAACTCACCACTCGAGGTGCTCCAGGAAACAATATGAGATTTTGGAGATCAAATCTGGCCTCATGCAAGGCAAATGCATTACCTGTTGTACTATCTTTCTGCTCTGATTTAGATTTAACATATGAAGAATATATTAGTTTGTAAAGCCTAGAATGAAAGGACATAGAAGACACATATATGAGTGGTAACTGAGCAACATAGCTGTGGAACACACCGGTTGAAAACTAAACTTGTTACTTTTGCAACATTATATAATGCATATATTTAAGCAGCAAAACATCATCTACTATAATATGCCTTTTTCTCAGTAGGTCCTGATGATTTGCCAAATTTCCAAAGATGAAGCCCAACTACATCATGTTTGTAATCACAGTGTTTAAACAAAGATATTATTAAAATAAAAATTAATGGAATTATCTTGATTAGAACTTTTAAGTAAAACACCTGTGAATAATATGTTTATAGTTGGAAGAAAGCTGTGTTTTTCTTTTTGAAATTTTGAATTGATTTGTCTTTGTTTTTGAGAATGATTTAAGTAAATATTTATTTCTCCATTTTAATCTTAAAAAATAGAATGTTTCAATCTCTGGCCATTTTCACATGGGTTCTTAATGTGATATTATTACTATTATCACTCTGCCAGTTGACACATGATCCAACCTCTATGAACAAACCCTATCTGAAAGCTTACCTCCATTGTCTTCCTTACCTCCTTCCTCCATTGCCCCTGGTACAGACTGCTAATGCTTGTCTTCTGTAAAAATATACTTAAGTTAATGTAGAAGATATTTTTAAAGGAATACTATCTAAGAAAGATCAAAGGAAGGAATCAGGACTGGCCAAATGAAGAAATAGAAGTGACAAATGCTTTATTAAGTGTTTTCAACAAAGTGGAGGAGCTCTAAAGCTAAAATGGCTAAAAGAGTTGTTACATATTAGCCAAGAGTCTAAAGTTCTATAATCCTGACTTGCTCAGTCACTGACAATCAGTTATTTGTAAAAATGGATATTTCTGCTATAATTTATAGCTATATAGATGCTGGTTACATGAGTCAAGAAATCTATTATCTACAAAATAAGTCCCCTTTGAAAAAAGTAAATGGAGTTGACCTGCTTCAGGTATATGCAGAGATCATTGGTCATTCTTATATATAATGTATCCTTTAGTATGGAGGGAAAAATATTTAAATGAATTAAGGAAACAATGTACCATTAAAATTAAAACCAGTAAATGGCTTTACAGTGGAAGGAATAAATGAATGAAAATGAACTGAATGAGTTTAAGACTTTTGTCTTAAACTTCTGTCATTTTTTTCAAATAAGGATAACAAAAGATGACCCTCTAGAAAGTAAGTAATTATGGAACTGATGTTTTTAATAAGGACAATGTAAAAAGAAAAAATTTTTGGATGCTATAATGATACCATGCAGGCCTGCTTTGAAGGACTGTTTTTGATAGAATCAGGAATATTTTCTTTGCAGTTCTAGTCAAGATGGCAGAGCATTTGGATAGTGATGAAGATTGATTGATAGATTTGGGGTGAAGAAAAAAGAAATTTCTTGAGTGTAATGAATCAAATTTTCCACTAAGTGATTTTAAGATGGAAGTATTAGAAAGGAAAAGAAACCAATAAAAGATATGTATGAATTGTTGAGTAATGAGAAACAGAATAATAAGGAAGTAATTTAGGTTATTATTAAACTTTCATTTGACTCTATGGTAATGAATTTAATTCAAGCCACACAGTTACTGATAGAAAATTATGTATATTTTACTGTCTATTTTAAAGTTTCCCAATGAGTGAGGCAAAATTTTATTGAAGTGAATTAAGAGTATCAAATACAAAGTGATTATATTGATGTTTTTAAGGTCCAATCTATTATATACAGTAAATTAAAGATAGATATTGATAGTAGCAACATAACCAAAATATAAGAACAAATATAAGAAACAAAATATAAGAAAATAGTAATTATTTAAATCTTTTACAACCTCTATGTATAATCAACACATCAGAAATACTGGCCCTCATAAATAGGAAAAAAAGCTTATGGGTAAAAAAAGAAAAGGAAGGAAGAAAATATTGATGACTGACTTTACCTGGAGAAATGCTTCCTCTGTGCATGCAAGGAAGTAAGACACTTACTGGAATCATTATATTTAAAATTTTTATCTCTCAGGGGCCAGAGAGATAGCATAGAGGTAAGGAGTTTGCCTTTCATGCAGCAGAACAGTGGTTCGAATCCTGTCAACACATTTGGTCCTCTGTGCCTGCCAGGGGTGATTTCTGAGCATAGAGCCAGGAATAGCCCCTGAGCACTGCTGGGTGTGACTCAAAATCAAAATATATATATATATATATATCTCAGTAAATTTGATAAAGATAACATTGGTTATCAAATCAAGAAGCTAAAATTTGAATTCTAGCTCTATTATTTTTATTATAACTTTAGATCACATATTAATTCAATATTTAGTCAACAAATACTGTAACAGCTAACTTAGCCAGAGACTCTTCAGTCTGAGAAAAAATATATAAAATGAGAAGTTTTACTTTCACACATTTCCATTTCTATAGCAATGAAAGTCTACACATGGTTAAACAATAATAAATATGTAATAGATAAATAACAAGATAGATCTATAAAATATATAATGCATTAATAAGTTAACAACTAATAATGACTGAGAGTGCCCATGACCATTTAATATGTAGTAATGTTAAAATGAATAACAAGAATAAACTAAGTATTCCATTTAAGAGGGTCTGCATTTATCTTTTATCTAAGACAAACAATTTGAATTTTTAGAGCTTAAATTTCTTTTCTAATAATGGTAACATTATCCCCTCAGAAGTAAGACTATTTGACACTGGGACAGGAGACAATAAGTAACTGTTAAAATGGGACATAGTTTTACTATTTTTTCACAGAGACAATATAGTTACCTCAAATATTGAAGGGGTCAAATAGTGTGTGCTTGCTGTGCTAATTCTGTCATTTGCTTCATACCTGAAATTTTAATAAAGGAGTTTAAGAGAGTTTGTATCAGAAATTTGGTCATTGGATTAACTCTTAAAATCAGATAGAAAGTCATGGAGATTTCTTGTTATCTAATCTAGGAATATCTCCTACATAAATAGGCAAATTTGCTAACTGTATAGCTTAAAAATAAGTTAAGAAATTATATAAATCTTGTATAATATTGCAATTTCAGATAACTAATTCAAAAACATTTAGGACACTTCAAAACTGTCTTTCTAGTATAGCTTTAATAATACTGATTCAGTTCTAGACATGGTAGTAATTAGATTACCTAACTGGAAAATTGCAAGATTAACTAAGGTGTCAGACTCAAACATATATAAATGATACAGTGAGGGAAATTCCTCATGCTTCCAATTCTAGTTGTTTTAGAGAAAAAAATTATGATTAAAATATTAATATATCATTGATTTTTATGTTAAGATTCAAGAATGGAAGAGCCTCATTTAGAACACAAATGAAAGCTCAGACTCTAATGGAAGCCACTTTATTACCCCTAATGCTGTTCTTGTCTTTCATCACTGATTACGCTGTTTTAGAAACTATTAATATAACATATAGGTTGGGGCAGGAGTGGTAGCACAGTGGTATGGCATTTGTTTTGCATTTGTAGTTGACCCAGGACTGACGCGAGTTCGATCCCTGGCATCTCATATGGTCCCTTGAGCCAGAAGTGATTTCTGAGCACAGAGCCACAAGTAACCTCTCAGTGCTGCCGGTGTGGCTCCCCCCCCAAAAAAAATAAAAAAAAGGAAAAGAAAAACAAAATAACATAATACAGACAGCTGAGCATCAGAATTCACTTAAAAAATCGAATAGATTTGGAAGTGCTACAGAGATAATACAAGGTTTAATCTTCTTGACTTATATGTGGTCTATCTCAGTCTAACCTCCACTACTGCATATATTCTCCACTGCATATCTCTTTTCACCATTGTCTGAATAAAATTGGGAACAAGCCCTTACAAGCGAAAATGTACACCCCAACAAAAATTAAAATTTTTTTTGTTTTTTTTTTGGGGGGTCACAATTATCAGTGTTTAACTTACTCTTGATTCCATGCTCAGAAAATCTCCCAGGAAGTACACATTTCTGACAGTGAGTTCTCAGAAAACCACATGTGGTTTCAGGAATCTGAATGCTGAGTGTTAACTGAGTTCAAGGCAAAAGTCTTATGCACTGTTTTATCTCTTTGTCCTGGACAAAAAAAGTAGGCAATGACCATTTGTCTGAATGAGTTCCTCATTATGTTCAATTATATGTTTTTTCCTTTATTTTACATTTAGACTCTTGACTTGCTCAAAGACATTTTCCCTAAAATATAATTGTTTTAGTTCTCTAAAAGCATAAATATCTTGAATAAACTCACTTATTTTTTTATATCTACAATCTACTTCACACTGGAATAATGTGTTCCCCCTCCTAGGTGTTAGTGAGATTGGTAGAGGTGCTTTCTGTTTGTTCCCTTAAAGATTTCCAGGTTGAATTCTTTGGGACATAGAGCACTGGAAATTTTTTTTCTACTGAATTAAATATAATAATTGGAGTAAGTCTGGAAATTATTGTAAGTGTCAAACATATACACATATTCACATATGTACATACATATGCCCCCACATACTGTCAACGTGAGCAAATAACTTCCTTTTGTTCAAACGTTGAATGGCATATATAATAATAATGTTATTAAACTCAGAGAATAACTAAGAAAATGTGTTTTTTATTACTGCTTTGCAACTGTGACAATCATTTTTATATTTTCATTTAAATTATTTAATCATCTCGGTTTATTATTTTGTGACAACTTGGGGGCATACTTCATTTATTTTCCTATCTCCAAATGCTTAGGACAGAGGCTAAGAAATAGTAAGGATGCCCAATCAATATTTTTTGAATGAATGAATGAATAAAGACAACAAATTTAACAGTGATAGTACTATGTTTGTGGCACTTAAACCACTTTTTAATAGTGAAACAAATGAGATAAAGGCTGGATTTCCAATGCAGTGTGTTTCTAGTGTATAAGCTAAGGCCTATTGTATCTAGTTACTTACTTGCCTTAAGTAAGGATGATTGGAGATGTCTGATTATACAGGTTAATCAAAGCCTCAGCAAAGCATGACTTCTCACAAGGGCCCACACATTTCTGCAACATCCTTAAATTTGAATCAAATAATGAAGGTGAGCATAGCCATTTTTCTTTTTTGTGTAGCCATCACTTAACTTGTCAGTCCTGCTGCTGCTGCTTTTGCACACATGGAGATGTATGTTTAATAAGCAATAGGTGAAGATCTTTCAGGGATACTCTTCAATCACAATGCTGTTTCAGAGTTTAACATTGCTAATATCCAAAACCACATGTACACTCTTCTTAGGTTTTTCTCAGCCTAAGACAACCCATATATAGAAAACAAGTGATAGACAAGTATTGTTATTGCCATTTTTATTCCCTTTGAGCTAATTTACTGTGTACTCATTTAAAAGCTTTAGATAATTTAGCTGGGGAAGGGCTACACATATCTTTTATGGTGTTCTACCATGTGCTGTGAAAAGGCTTTCATTTCCTCCCATTGTTCTTTTTATCTGAAATAACAATTTATAACAAGGGTGTTGAGGGAAGTAAATATGCAAAAGATCCTATTCATTTACACTTCAATGCTTTAGAACTTAAGAATCAGTATAACCTTTCAGTTCTGAGCAGATGAAGTGCGTTTTTCATTTTTGTTTATACAAAAAGTCACACAACTGCAATTAAAACATAATAAAGTCTTACTGCATATGTATAAATTTACCTGTAGGCTTTGCCAGCTGTGTGCCTGACAGGCTTTCTAATCTCTTCGGCATCTTGGTTTTTCTCACCTGTAAAACTGAAAATATTTTATGGCATGCACAATGGTGATAGAAGTAAATAATATTTTTAATTTCCTAATTAGGAGATGAAAAATATTTGTTATATGGCTAGGGGAGATAGTTTAATGATAAGGTACTTGCTGTATTATCGCTGCCTATGGTTTATGGTCCCTTAAGCACTACCAGGTGAACTTTAAGCAGAGAAACCAGTGCACAACTGAATGAGCTCCAAATCTCTCTGCCCTCTAATCCACCTTGTCCCAATTTGTTTTCATGTTACCATAATCTAATGATAGGAAGAATAGAGCAATCTTCAAATGGAGCCTTAAATAACCATAGTAGATAAAAACAAATTTCAAGTAATGCATTGGAAAAACCTTGATACATGCATTGTTTCTCCTTTGATGGGAATTCAAGTCCTTAAATTTAGATTATACAGAGTGATTTTCTCTTCTGAGTTTCAATGTGGCAGTATTTGGTGTTAGTGTTTATATAGAGAGGATTATTTATTTTGCCTGATGTCATTTGCAAATTTGTATGGTAAGGACCAAAATCTTTCCTTGGAATCATCTATTGGGGGTTTATTTTCTACTCTGTACAAATGAATGTGTGCCTTAAAATATTGTTTTTAAAATGATACATATATATATATATAAGAATTGAGTATGCATTTTTGAGATAAAACATAGTTAAAACATCACTTTATATGTTTGTGTTTATGCAAATTTGAAAATAGAAAATCCTTAAAAATCTTGTCTCTATAACAGCTCCTATACCTTTTTCTAAGTCATTGAAGAACTTCTTTAATATGAAAGTTGCTCAGACAAAAGTAGAAATACGGGAGCCAGAGAGATGGCATGGAGGATAAGGGATTTGTCTTGCATAAAGAAGATGGGTGGTTCGCTGTATTAAGAGAAAGATTGCCTAGCATATCTCTTTAAATTTCAGAATTGTACTTCCAAACTCTGTAGGATCTGTACTATTGAGATGCCGTGTTTAAACACTTTTTGAAGTGACTGGATGAGATTTTGAGCCTGTCCTTCTGAAAAAAATATAAAACAATGTAAAAAGATCGTATTTCCCAAATAAATAAATCAAAGTAGCAATTAAGTTTTTGTGATAACTTTAATGCCTTTTATCTTGTAAATACGTGGAATAGTATAAATCTATACTATTGAAATAAAACTGCATAATGCTTCACATGCTGTTAAAGGTGAAAAAGGTTCTATCAAGTTCAGTGTGTCTTCACAAAGATTTAGTTAAGTAATAGGGTTTATCAGCCCTTAATTCTAGCATTAGCATATTGTTTATTTACTCATATCCTTTACTAGTCATTCATTTTCAGTGCTGTTTGTTGTTATTGCTATTTGTTCATATGCATTTCTTTTGTAGACATTATAGAAAATTATCCTATCTTACTGATGTAAGGTAAAATTGTTTGTGTATTTAAATTACAAATTTTATTTAGTTTGCAAGTTAAACAGCTATATTTCAGCATCAATTAATCCAAATTTAGTATTAAGTATGTGCTTTCAGTACTCTTCAGAAGAGTCTAAAGAAATCCTAGTCTGCCTCAAATAGGTCATTCTATCTGCCTACATGCTTAGTTTTGTCTAGTATACCAACATTAATTAAAAAAGCAATTAATAATAAATATTGTAATATCTAAGTCTGAGCTTAGCACTGTTATCTACCAAGCTCATATATTTTTAGATAATTAACTACATATATACGTATATATATGTAGTTAATTATCTAAAATATATATATTTATATATATTATATATAATATTATAATTATATATTATATTATAATTATAATAATAAAATATTATAATTATATATAAGTATATATGTATATATGTGTAAATAATATATAATAATATGTATATATAAATATATACATATATATGTATATTTATTATTTGTTTGTTTGTTTTGTACCATACCTCAGAGGACTAAGGCTTGCTCCAGGTTTTATGCTCAAGGATCACTTAATTGTAGTTCAGGGATCACTTTATTGTGGTGCCAGAGACCAAACCTGGTCAATGACTGCATGCTTTGGACTTAGTTTTATTTCTTCAGTCAATTAAATGGTTGATTTTTGAGATCTCTTTTGTAAAGACTAAATAAAAGTGTAAATTATTATCCAGAATTGTTGGAAAGTAATATTTTTCCTATTATAAATTATTGTCAGTATTTTTTTTTTCAGAATTGGGACCATACCGAACAAGTCTCAGGACTTACTTCTAGCTCTGTAATCACAAATTCTTCTGGCAAGCTTAAGGGAATTGGATATTTATGTAGTGCTTGGAATTAACTGGGTTCATTTGCATGCAAAGCAAGTGACTTACCTATCTCTCCAGCACTACTGTGAATGGTACAATAATTTTCTGCAGTATTTTATTAATCTAATACATGGTAGCTATACCTAAAAACAGAAAAATATGTGTTAGATGTGTGTGGATTTGTGTGAAATTATTAACAACAGACTTTAAAGGTATAATTTTATTACACTGATACATCTATAGACATTTGACATTTTAAATATTGTACCATTTGATATATTTATATTATATGGTTTTATTATTGTACCATTCAGCTTTATTCTTTTCCCATTAAGTTCCAGATTTTAGAATTCAATCTAACTACAAAAACCAGAACATTAACTTACTTTTAAAATCAAATTGAATTACATGTGTGAATACATTCTCCCTTTTCTTAAAAGTTTTATTATCGAGGCCTGAGCAATAACACAGTGGTAGGGCATTTGCCTTGCACATGGCTGACCCAGGATGGTCCTGGGTTCCATCCCCAGCATTCCATTATGGTCCCCCAAGCCAGGAGTGATTCTGAGTGAATAGCCAGAAGTAATCCCTGAGCATGACCAGGTGTAGCCAAAAGACAAAACAAAACAGAAAAGAAAGTTTTATTACTGTTTATTTGTGTCTTCTTGACCAGGATTAAAACAAAATCAATACTAGGCAATGTAAAGTTTTTGAGAAAACTAACACTGACCATATGAGGGTTGCAAAAACTGTTTACAGTGATATGATAATATTTATAATATGATAATATTTATTAGTAATAATCATACATAATAATTTCTTTAAAAATCAATGATGGGGGCCTGGAGAGATAGCACAGCAGTGTTTGCCTTTCAAGCAGCCGATCCAGGACCAAAAGTGGTTGGTTCGAATCCCGGTGTCCCATATGGTCCCCCGTGCCTGCCAGGAGCTATTTCTGAGCAGACAGCCAGGAGCACCCCTGAGCAACGCCAGGTGTGGCCCAAAAAACAACAACAAAAAATTAATGATGGATTTTTTATAAACTTAAATCTAAAATTTTGGTATTTTTAATATTTTAATTTTTATGAGTTTTTGAAACATTTGCAGAGCAAATTTTCTAGTCACTATTTTTTCACACACCACTTAAATTTTATAATGTATTATATATTTTTTATCATTTTGAAATTGAGATTAATCTTTGAAATCATTACATTTTTAAATATAATATTAATAAACAATAATATTTATTGTTATTTATATTATTAAGTATATAATAAATGATTTATTGATAATGAATGACATGTTTTGTATACAATAGAAAAATTAAAAATTTAATTGGGTGAAATAATATATTGTATATTTATTAGTATTTTGAAAATAAAAGGATATGTTAAAAATCCTTATTTTAAATATTATGTTTATAAAATTATAATATTTATTAGTAGTAAAAATAATACATAATAATAATTTCGTTAAAAATGATGTTTTATAAACTTAAATCTAAAATTTTGGTATTTTTTAATATTTTAATTTTTAATGAGTATTTGAAACCAGTTTGCAGAGCAAATTTTCTAGTCACTATTTTTTCCACACACCACTATATGTCTTTTATTTGTTCTTTCGTCAAATGTCTATTACTAATTGACGTAATAGATTAAGAATGGAAGTCTCTCATTTAATAAGCCAGGTCTATCGACTGATGTTATTTCTTTTCATCACTAGCACATTACAGCATGAGCAAGTAGTTAAACATTTTACAAGAAAATAAAAAGGAGAAAATGTATATAATTGTTTTATAAACTATAATGAGGCTTGCAAATGAAACCTCTAGATAAACATAATAGTCTAATTATCTCTAAAATTGTGCTAGGGTGTTATTATCATTAAAGTGATGTTCAAAGAGTGCAAAGCTAACTGTGATTTCACATGTGAACTTAAATTGGACATTGTCTTCAGAAGAATATATATTTTGTTTCCACTATACTGTGAGCCTTGGCATTGGACCATCACCAGCATATCTCTTAGAACTGTTTTACATCTGTTCTAACTAATTGGCTCACCTTGTAGGATACATTGCAGTTGGAGAAAATTGGCAACAAGGCTTATGATTGCTATTTATTATAGCAATATAATATAACATGAATTTATAACATGAATAAGTAAACATCATCTAAAATATATGTCCTATTCCTAGTAATCATTTCTAAATATTTCATATAAATTTATGTAAGTGAAATATCAGTATATGTGAAAATGGCAAGATTGTGATTCTTAGATCCAGGCTTTTCTTTCCATTCTGAAATACTTTTAAATTTAAGATTGACTTACTGCTTTATATTCAATATGTTTTGTTTAATATAATAAGATTTGTATAAAATTTCATCTTCTATTCACCTTGTAGTTCCTAAGATTCTGTAGAAAAATAATCATTCATTATTGTAAAAATGTAAATGAGCTTAGAATTATGTTTGTTAAACATATATAATGTGACCAAGTCTTTTAAAAGCACTGTGTATTTAACAGAAACCAAGATATACTGAATTATATGTTGCCATGGAACTTTCATTTAGTAATGGAGAACAACAAATAAAAAGTATATGTAATTCATCATATATTAGAAGATATTTGATCTAAGAAAAAATGTAATCAAAGAGATGAAGTTAAACTTATGATCAGAGAAAATTTTTGAAAAGATGACATTTAACCAAAGATCCAAAATGGCATGAGCACATATTCTGCATACATTCAACAAAAAAATTATAAAGAAACTACAAGCTGTAGCTTCTGATGCAAGTGAAAGCCAGAAACCTTTAAGTAGTCAGTGGACAGAGACAGAATGGAAAAACTGAATATATGATATCAGAAAAATTTATGAAATTAAATTATAAATGACATCATTAGTCAATAGGAATACTTGTTTACTTTTTTATACATGTGATTTCATGTGAGTATAATTCCATCATGTTGTCTTCAGTGATTCAGCCCCAATGCAAAGAAAAATTTAAGAAAATTTAAAAAATGGTACCCAAACTAAAAGAGTTGATAAAAAAAAAACTCAGAATGCCTTACTTAATGGGAAATAAAATATTTAATTCAGACTTTAAATAAAGGCTAATGTCTAAGATTAATAAAATACTCAAGAGTTCAACAACAAAATAAATAGCAGTGCCATCAAAATATAGCTAAAGGAGACAAAAATACACTACCTGGTTAAAACCTACAGATATTACCAGGTGAAAATGGTTTATCATAACTTATTAGGAGGAAATGCAAAACAATAACAGTGACCACCTAATATAGAAAGAATACCATATTAAAAACATTAGAAACAAGATTGTTCTTATAACTTGTGTCCTGCTTTCCCACTTTTTCTTCACAAACGGGCTTCATTGCTTATATATAGATAATAGTATTGTTCTTAAATAAAGATATCTCTTTTAAAAGTCTCTGGACCTAGTTTTGACTTTTGCCAATATAGCATTCCAATCAGTTATTTCAACTTATGTAGGCTATTTTTTCTAAAACGTAATTAACCACTCTTATTTCTGTAATTTTTTGTATGCCATTTCCTACTTCCAAGACTCATATGCATTAAGGTTTGAAGGATAAAAGGATATGAGTGATCACCCTTAAAATAGTTGGAGGATCATAAGATTTAGTACAGCATATAAAGCACTTTGCACATTTCCAATCAAGGTTCCATCTCTAATACCCTATGTGGTCCCACTGTTCTCACAGGTAGTAATTCCTGAGTACAGAGCCAAAATCAGGCACTAGACAGCCAAATATGCACTCCTGAAGAAATTATGAAGATTAAGGCTAAAGTAGCACACATCACTTCTGTTCACAAGCCATCATGTAAAAGAGATGTAAATAACTGCAGAATGAATGGATAAAAATGTTATAGGTCATATACACAACAGCACACTACACAGCAATTGGAAAAAATAAAGTCATATAAAATGTGTTATAATTGGGTAGAAATGAAGAGTTTCATCTTGAGTAAAATGAAACAGAAGGAAAATGACATAAAATGGTGGCACTTATTTAAAAAAAATCATAATATGAGAATAATACCTTAGGACAACAGGAATGAAGGCTAGGAAAACTGGCCCATAGTAAGACATTTTCCACCAAAAGGAGGTGGGGAATGCATTTAAGACAAAGAAGGCACCATTAAGACAACAATAGTTGAAAATGATCACTCTGAACAAGACCTGGGTGCTGAAAGGAGGTAAAATATAGTACAACAACCCTTTCAATAACAATATTGCATATCAATATTTCTAGATGGGAAAAAGTAGAAAACAAAAAAGAATGAAAAACGTCTTTATCACAGAGACAGATTGGGAAGCTAGTGGGGAAACTCCAGATACTGGTACACTGGTGAAGGGAGGAGTGTTGAGGCATTGTATGACTGAAACTAAACAATCAAATTTGTAACTGAGTAACTCACAATGATAAAATTTAAAAACAGGACTAGTTGCAGGAAATTGGTAGAAACAAATGGTTTACCAGGAAGAAGAAATGAAATTTGGAATGAATGAGCAGACCTGCTATATCCAGAAAGGAACACCTAATATATTGACACTTCATGATTTATTGTTTCTCTTAGAAGTTTCAGTTAATTTACCCTTTAAGAAAGTATCATACAAGTAATAACTACACAACTAAGCTCTTAAAGGTATCATTTTAGTGTTAAAGCTCTCAGACTAATGGAGACTCTTTGCTATTACAGTCATGGCATAATTCTGCTGACTCGGTATCAAAAGCACAAAGTTATATATACACAATAACTCTTCATCAGCTGGTGACTCTGCTGTCATTTGTAACATACTTTTTTAAGGAAACAACTGACTTGTTAAAGAAAATCACCCCAATGACTATCTTTTTTGGCTTGAATGTTTGAAAATCAGGTAGTCATACCATCTCTGAAAATTAAGAGCAATGCATAGATAAATGTGATGACAAAAGAGAAACCAAGGAGAAGTATGTAGGCTTAGGTGTTTGATGAAACATGATGAGACAGGCTCTTATGTTACTCGTCAACTGAGAAACATATTATACTTGTTTATACTAGCACTCTGATGTAGATACTTATAATGTGAATACTATAATGTATATAAACTTACAGAGATTTCCTGAGGTATAATACTTGATGTAGTATTTGCTATGATGTGAAAAACAAATATAATATTGGCTAATGGAATTTTCAGATAGCGGAGAATGGTTCTTTTTTTTTTATTCTCTCAGAGATATTAATCAAGTATTCTTTCCACTCCCAGAATACTAGCTGTTATCTGCTTCTCCTATGCTTTAAGCACTCACAGGAAGAACAGTAAATAAGCTTTGGCTTGAGCTCTTTAAAGTGTTCATTCTATTATGATTGAGTTTTCATCCCCAATACACTGTACAAAGTGCAGTAATGAGTTAGAGAACACAGCAGTTGAAAATCTAAAAACAGTTTGACCAAAGCAGACTCAATTCCTTCTCCCGTTCTACTGATATTTGGGAAACTTTTGTGACAAGGTCTTAAAACTTACTAAAATAACTTTCCTGATGAGAATGTTTGTTTAGGCTACTTGGTTACAATGACTTGGTATCTACTTTTTCTTTTACTTACCTTATTGTAAACATCCTAACCTCTCTTCTCTGTATCTATCTAGCTGGGCATTCTGCCTGGCCATTTTTCTTTCTAACTGTAGTTGTAATGTGTAATATGATATCATGTGTCAATCTTAAAGTATAATGACTGCCTCAGAGCATGGCCCCTAATAATACAAGTGTCTAGAAGGGTTTTGGGTTTTGTTTTGGACGGAGTTATTTTTTGTTTGTTTTGGAGCCCCACCAGATAATGGTCAAGTGTTTTGCACTCAGGAAATATATCTGGCTCCGCTAGGGGAACTAAATAGAATGCTGGGTATAGAGCTAAGGTCATCCACATGAAGGCAAGTCCTCTAGCATCAGTTATATTGTCCCCATCTCATACATGTTGTTTTTTATTTTAATTGAGCAAGGTTGGAACCAAGTACAAGATTCCTATTCTAATAGTTTTCTCATATTTTCTATACTGAAGGAGTCTATTAACAATGATATGCTGATCCCTATGTATATTGGAGCACTGTTTACAATAGCCAGAATTTCGAAACAACCCAAGTGCCTGAGAACATATGAGTGGCTAAAGTAATTGTAATACATCTACACAATGAAACACTATGTAGCTGTTAGGAAAAATGAAGTCATGAAACTTTTTTATATATGGATCTATATGGAGAGTATGCTGTATATCCCACATATCTGTGGGATATAAAAAATGAAAAGATAGTATGGTAATAATATCCAGAGAAAATAGAGATGAGGGCAAGGAGAACCAGTCCATGATAAGAGGCTTAGCACAAAGAGAAGTGAGTGCGGTTAAGGTAGAGAAGTGTCCACTCTGACAATGACAGTTGGAACTGATCAGTGGACAAAAATGGGAAGGGAATAAAGTGATATGCATGGTACACCTTCATCGACAATATTGTAAACCACAACTTTGAAGAAAAAGAGGTGAGAAAGAATTAGAGAAAAAGTAAAATACCTGCACTAGAGACAGGAAGCTTGGTGGATGGAAGGACATATGTGGTGGGAAATGTGTACTGGTGGAGCGTGGTATACATTTTGACTGAAACTCAATCATGAACAATTTTGTGGTCATGGTGACTATTAAAAACTATTAAAAATATTGTGCTGAATGAAATGCATCAGATGGAAGAGGGATACCCATGTATAAGGTATCTCTTCCCCCAAGGCCCTAAGCTTTCAGTTGGAATGTTAATCATAACTGGATTACAGGTCCCACCTACCCCTCCACACTGGTGGGTGGGGATCTAGAGGATAAAGAAAAGAGTCTGGCTGGGGAGAAGAGAAGGGGAAAAAAGGCAGAAAGCCAGAGGCAGAGAAGCAGAAGAAATGGCTGGGCAAAGAAAAGAGATAAGAAAGAAACAGGAGTATGGCAAAGAAAAGGCCATGAAATAAAATGAGTTGACTCCTATGAAACTTTAACTGACTGCCTGTGAATTAATTTCTCCAAAATTACCCTATATTCATCAGACTCAAATGCCTAAGGACCTAGAGGCACTTGTGTGGAGGAAGGCCTCTCTCAACACTAGGACTTTAGACTTTATATATTTTATATTAAATCAACAGCCAATTATTCCAAATTTATTATTTTTTTTGGTTTTACGGGCCACACCCATTTGATGCTCAGAGGTTACTCCTGACTAAGTGCTCAGAAATTGCCCCTGGCTTGGGGGAACCATATGGGACGCCGGGGGATCGAACCGCGGTCCTGATCCTTGGCTAGTGCTTGCAAGGCAGACACCTTACCTCTAGCGCCACCTCGCCGGCCCCTCAAATTTATTTTTAAGTATTGTTAATTATTTAAATTATTACCGGCATTTATTTTATTATATTATATATTTATATGTGTAATATATTTATTATATAAATTTAATTATTTTAATTATTCTAAACAAGTAATTGTTCAAAAATTAATTTTAATATATTTAATTTAATATACAATTTAATATAAATTATTGAATTGAATACATTGTGAGATACACAGTTACAAAAGTTCATGATTGAGTTTCAATTAGAAAATGCCCAACAGTAATCCATTCCCTCCATCAGTGTTTTTGATTGTTCTTTTATCTCCATCAACTCAGCGTAAATTTCCCTTTTATGTCAATAGTATTGGCTGTATATATTTCGCATAATTTTGTAGAATTAAATTTTAATTTCTTTATTGTTTCCCTATGTTATACATAAGCTACTGAAAAACTTGAAATTCTAGTTTATTGAATTTTAAATTGCTTGCATCTATCATTGTGTTAAGTGCATAGTGATAAATAGTTCCTCAGCAATATAAAAACTATGCAAAGAGAACCTTTAAAAATTGGACTTTCTATAATTAAATTTGTTACTTAATTGTCATATTCGAGAATTATTATATGCAAATCATGTATATAAAATATGTAGTTAAATTCAATGTAACATATAAGCTCTTAAGGTATTTGTTAAAATTTATATACATGCACAGATATATTATTTTAGCATGTGCATGTATTTATATATAGCTAATTGTTTTTACAGCACTTATATGCTATAGAAAAACATGGAAATAAGTCACCAGATTTCAGTGTTTTTTGTTTGTTTAGTTTTTGTTTTTTTGGGTCACACCCAGAGACATTCAGTGGTTACTCCTGGCTATGTGCTCAGAAATTGCTCTAGCTTGGGGGACCATACGGGACACCCGGAACTGAACTAATGTCCGTCCTGATCGGCAGCGAGCAAGGCAAACGCCCCACAGCTGTGCTATTGCTCTGGCCCCAGATATTAGTATTTTTATATGGATTCTACATGCTACTTAATTATGACTTACAAGGAATAACATACATATATTTTCCTTACTAATGAAAATGCTCAGAATACTACCAACTATGCACTTAATGAAAAAAAAAATCAATGAAGTAAAGAGATAGACCTTTAAAAAAAAAATCAATGAAGTAAAGAGATAGACCTATTACTCAAAGTCAAAAGAATTAAGTATCTGATATTTTCAGAGATTTTGTGATTCAGATTTAAATATAAGTTCCTTATAAAACAATTTCTGGCAGAAGACTTGATTTTTCATGAATAATTTAAAAGGCAATGTTTTCATGTGAACTGCCTTATATCTGGCAGTAGACAAAGTATATCAATAATATATTATTTGAATCCAATATGGTTAATTTT